>NW_006786873.1:151478-191556 GCF_000442215.2 Lipotes vexillifer
CCCAAAAAAAAAAAAAAAATATATATATATATATATATATATATATATATATATATATATATATATATATATATATAATCATAACTACTCATTTATAACTTCCTTTAAAACAGAGGGAAGCAAGCATGGATCTCAGGAAAACAATAGCAACAGTAGATGAATCATTTTTTATTCATCCTTCATTAATTAGAAAGTCTTTACTGAAAAGGATTATTTTCAAATTACTGTATTAAAAAATGCACTGTAAAATTCACTAAAGTTGCGCGCGAGCTCGGCGTCCCAGCGGCGGGGTCGGCCGAACGCGGAAGGGGTGGAGGGAGCCCGCGGCGATGGCGGCGGCGGCTACAGCCGTGAAATGGCGGAGACCGCGGCGGGCACCCGGCGGCTGATCACCAAGCCGCAGAACCTGAACGACGCCTGCGGGCCTCCCAGCAACTTCCTCGAGATCGATGTGAGCAACCCGCCGACAGTGCGGGTAGGCCGGGGTCGGTTCACCACCTACGAAAGCAGGGTCAAGACAAATCTGCCTATTTGCAAGCTGAAGGAATCTGCCGTTAGAAGAAGATACAGTGACTTTGAGTAGCTGCGAAGTGAATTAGAAAGAGAGATCAAGGTTGTAGCTCCCCCAGTCCCTGGGAAAGCATTTTTACGTCAACTTTCTTTTAGAAGAGATAATGGAATATTTGTTGACAATTTTATTGAAGAAGGGAAACAAGGGCTGGAGCAGTTTATGAACAAGGTCGCTGGTCCTTTGGCACAGAATGAACGTTGTCTTCATATGTTTTTACAGGATGAAATTATAGATACAAGGAATGCTCCATCAAAAATAAGACATGCCTGAAATTTGGCAAGAAGGGGCAAAAAAAACTTCCCATGACTATTAATGATTCATTTGAACCAGTGAAGTTCTAACTTTAGTATGCTGCACAAAAATTGGTGTAATATGCCTTCAGTATACTAACATAATGCTCAGTTTTGTTTTGTTTTGGCAGTTGACAAGAAGTTAATTTACTTTAGTGAAAAAATCCCTCATTCCAGCCTTTCCATATAAATAGCCCTTTCTTGCTGTTTTAATGTGGTACACACTGTAGCCTCACAAACCTGTTACTCCAGTATAACCTGCAGTGTCCTAACTAAAATTACTCATTTGGTCTTAACCTGCAGTTTTTGTGTCATGTTTGCTTCTTGAATCTGACTAATAGAATTTTTCTCTTATCCCCTTTTTAATAGGTGGTGTCACGACCTAATTTATGTGTGGAAGCACTACACATTGGTTTCCAGTACCCTACACGTAAGATACACACGTGTGCAGAAGGTATCTCGCTTCAGGCTTGTAATCCCCTTCACATGGAAGATCCATGAGGAAAATCTTTGTATTCTGTATAAAAACAAAATCAAATTTATATACTAAAATCATTTGTCTAAAAATTTAGGTTGTTTTCAAATAAAAATAAAAATGCATTTCTGATACACAAAAATAAAATTCACTGAAGTTAAAATACATGCATATCTGGTTTTATTGTGCTTTGCTTTATTGTGTTTCTCAGACAATGCTCCTCAATGATAAATACTGAGGAGACGATAAAGTAGCAAAGGTAGATAAGGGTTGCATGAGGGCGGCAACATTAGACTGTTTGTCCAGGGAGAGTCCCACTGGAAAGGAGAATAAAGACCTGAGAGAGTCGTGGGAATATCCGGAGGAAGAGTATTCCAGGTGGAGGAAAGAGTAAGCAGAAAACAAAAGCAGCTTGGAGTATTCATGGAGCAACAAGGAGACTGGTCTGGTTAGAGCAGGTGATCAAATGGGTGTGAGATGAGGTCAGAGATGGAGTCCCAGGGACTCCACTGAAGAACCCAGTGGACCAACGTAAGGATTAGAGATGCAAGGAGAACCCATGGCAGAGTCTAGGTCCAACATAGCAGAAAGGGTTCAGAAGGTCACACAATCTGAGGAGCAAAGCGCCTAGGACTGAATTTGGGCAGCTGAAGAAAACCCTTGAGGCAAGGATACTGGTATCAGTGGATAAAGTTTTGAGAAAAAAAGAAGAGGAACCTATTCTGTAACAATCCTGGCTTAGTTTTATTGGTCTGTATAAATTATCAAGTGAACATAAAATTTCATCCTCTTTCAGCAATAGATACGCTAACTCAGGTTGATTTACATGAAGAGAAATATAAAAAAAGAAATCTAATCTCCCATTTCTCAATTGATTTTCTGTGTATAAGCAATTATTTGTGCATTTATTCAAATGAGCAAATGAACAACTGCAACTAAAGTATTGCTTTATAATCCTATAAGGTCCAGAGTCCGAGCCTCCTCCTGTTTCTGATTAATTCCATACCGCACCTAGCTACAGAGCTCAGGAGCCAGAAACCTGATTTGCATGACTGAAAATTCTCTCTGACCCAAGGATATTGCCTTGGGTGGTATATCTATCTCTTCCCCCTGTGTTTGTAGAGGGGACACAAAAACATTTCAAAATCCTGCCAGCACAGCTCAGAACCAAGTTGAGAATTTTCTATGGGCCACAAGTGACAGTCGTGAAACAATTTCCTGCCAAAGATGCTTACTTATCCAATAGAGCACTACAGAAGATTACTTATGATTAATGAAAATCATGAGGGTGAGTTTTATTTTTAAATATTGCTGTTATTGTTTGTGCTTGTCTGTGTGTGTGTGTGTGTGTGTGTGTGTGTGTGTGTGTGTGTGTGTGTGTGGGAGAGAGAGACAGAGAGACAGAAAGACTAGGTCCAGTGCTTCTAAGAGAAATATTGGAGTCACAAAGATAGAGCAGACCTCAGGGTACAAGACATAAGACTTAGATCTTTTACTCTCTCAAGTCTGATCTACCTGACTGCCACACATCCTTTTCTATATGTCATAAGAACATTACTTATTTCAAAAATATAACCAGAAATTAGCAATTAATAAGTGTGCTATTTGCATTCTAAAGTCGTGAAAAATTACCTTATAGGATTGAAAACCAATGCTCTTATACTGGCCACTCTTTGTAATAATGAAATAAAAGCTTCTTTTAAGGAACGTGTTGCTGTGGAATTCCAAGATGTTTTTAATATTCATGGTAAATACATTTTAATGTGCAGTAATTGGGCATTTTAGGAGTAGAGATCCAACCTATAGTGGCTAATATTCTGATTCATAGTAAATCCTGAAAAAAACTGATGTATAATGAGACTGTGGGTAAGTAATTAACCTTCTCTGTTTGGAAAAATAAACAATCAAGGACAACTCATGGACAGATAGAGAGTGGAAAATGTTATTTCTGGCCATCAGTGGGGTATTATTCAAAATATCCTAACATAAGATTTATATAATGCTCTAAAAATTTTTATGCAAGAATGTGGTATTGGACTACTTTGATGTTAACTTTAAACATTTAAGTGTTTTGCAATATTTAATGAACTCCTTTTTGTCACTGTTATTTTTTCAGTAGAATGGTTGGATTGTACAGGTAAATTTCCCCTGTGTTTTTTTATGTACAAGACCATATTATTACATGAGCATTTTTTTTTGCTATTACTGACTATCTATTTAGAATCTAAAATTATGCAAATATAACAGGAAGGGAAATGCAGTTTATGTTCTCTTCCTCAATGATGTTTGTATATCACTTTTGAAATTTAACACAATTTTTCTCCTTGCCTTATTATGATTTTATATATATGTCATACACATAATAATATGCTTAATTTCAAAGCAATATTCTATAGTGGAAAAATATGAGGACCAAAAAAGTGACAGAAAATGAGAGTCATATGGGAAGGAGTAGATGCAGGAAACAATGTTGTTATAAAAGGACAAATCAATTTGAATGGAGTGGTAGATATTCAGATTGTAGAAAATTGAAGAACATTGAAAAATGAGCAGCTGATTTAGCGATGTCACTGCTGTTGACCATTGCCAGTGAATTTACAATGTAATATTAGGAGAAAAAGTGTAATTATACATGACAGAAAAGACAAAGGCAGGTGATCTGGCAATTTTTTGAGGAAGAAGGTTGGATGCAAGAACAAAGATACCAACAGATGATATGACAATTTATCTAGGAGAGCTGGACCAAACTTCCTGCTCAAACAGTACCAATAGTAATCATGTAAATAAATCCAGTTCTCACAGGCGTTTCTCAGGCATTTGGCTGAGAAATAAGTAGAAAATTGTTGGTCTCTAGCAAGAAGAAAAACGACAATATAAACAGGAAGTGAGAATATAACTGAGTCATGTTATAGCCAGTTTAATAAAGTAAAGATGGCTACATCTTGGTTACTTAAATTCTTGGAATTCTTGGAATTTGTCTCAATTACTTAAATAATTATTTTAAAAAAATAACAATTAAATAATCTGAATGACATGAGACCATATTATTTTCAAATGCATTTTCTGAAAAAACTTTAAACATGTAGAATTTACATTCAGAATGAATGAGTTTTTTCTATAATTTTTAAAGGCTACACTCCATTTACAGTTATTACAAAACATTGGCACAGGAAAAATATATTTCCTGTGTTGTATAATGCATCCTAGCAACCTGTCTTACACTCAGTAGTTTGTACCTCCTGCTCCCCCAGGTAAAGAATCATTCCTCTACCTTCAAGATTTTTTTCTCATTAATTTTCAGAAGTTGGATTATGATGTGTCTCAGCATGGATTTATTCAGGTTTACTCTATTTGTGGTTTGCTCAGCTTATTGAATATATAAGTTAATGTCCTTTGTCAAATTTGGGAAATTTTCAGCCATCATTTCTTCAAATACATTTTCAGCTCCACAGTCTTTCTCCTCTCCTGGGGCCCCAATGACATGTACATTAGATCTTTTGTTATAGCTCCACAGGACCCTGAGTATTCAGTTATTTCAGTCTCTTTGTTGTTCAGATTGGATAATTAGTATAGTACTATCTTCAAGTTCACTGACTAATTCTTCTGTCATCTCTATTCTCTGCTAAGCCTATTCAGTGAATATTTTATTTTGGACATTGTGTTTTCTTAAATTTCTATTTTGTTCTCCTTTCTATTTATTTACTGAGACTTTCTATGTTTTTCGATTTGTTATAAGTGTGTTCATAATTGCTTATTTTTATGATGACCACCATAAAATCCTTGACAGATCATTCAAATATCTTTGTCATTTTGATGTTGATGTGTATTGATTGTCTTTTTTTTTCTTTTCTTTTCTTTTTTTTTTTTTTGCGGTACGCGGGCCTCTCACTGCTGTGGCCTTTCCCGTTGCGGAGCACAGGCTCCGGACGCCCAGGCTCAGCGGCCATGACCCACGGGTGCAGCCGCTCCGCGGCATGCGGGATCCTCCTAGACCGGGGCACGAACCCACGTCCCCCGCATCGGCAGGCGGACTCCCAACCACTGCGCCACGAGGGAAGCCCTGATTGTCTTTTTTTAATTTGAGATGATATTTTCTTGGTTCTCCCAGGTATGAATTGTGATTTTCTATTGTATCCTGGACATTTTGGGTCTTATGTTACGAGACTATGGATTTTATATAAATCATCTGTTTTATCAAGGCTCAAATGGCACCAAATGTATGAGAAAAAGAAGATATCTTATATTGCTAAGTGAAGGTGGAACTACAGATTCCCCACTCAGCATTAACACTGTGGAAGGAGAGAGGCACTTTGTTACTGCTGTGTAGGGCTGAAGGCTCAGTCTCCCCTCTGGTCCTCTGCTGACACAACCTCACCTGGTAGAGTGAGGGCCACCTCATTACTGTTCTCTGTGTGATCTCCATTGACTTGGTGGCAAGGTAGCAGGACTGGCCTCACTGCTGCTGGATGGGAATGAAAGTTCCAGCTCTCCTCTTTGCCTTCACTGACAACAGCCAGGACGAGAAGGGGTACATTGTTAGCTGAGTGAAGGTGAACCTCTAGGCTCCTCAGTCTTTGCTGAATAGCGGGAGTGGGGCTGCGGTTTTCTCTGTGGTGTTTGGTTGGAGTAGGGGAGTTATTGTCTAAAAGTTTTCATTTTGTTAGATTGCCTATTCCTGGTCCTTTGATCACAAAGAGCAGGCTTTCCTTGGGGATTAGTTTATCTTCGCCCATTGGCATTTCTGGGTTGTTGGCTTCTCCAGCACCCAGCCAGGGATATATTAAGGAAAAAGAAAAGAAAAAAAAAAAAAAACCGGAGAACTCGCTATGTGTCATTTTTGACACCTTTCAGAATCTTCTTGTATTTGTTTTATTTATATATACGTACAGTTTTAGGCTTCAGTTATTATGAGGAATAGGAAAAAGTGTGTCTATTCCATTTTGTCCCGGAACTAGGTAATCCCTTGGTTTCTTAATTGACTGATAATATTGTTTCTAATATCTTCAACCATTTGAACAAACATTCTCACAAAACAGCTAATAGACTTGAGTTTATTTTCTCTGGGCACATTTCTTTGGCTTCTTCAATCAAACACAATTTATCTCACTCACCTTTGGTTGATGGTGTCTCTTACTTGACTAAAAACTGAGTTATTAAAAATTTTTTTGGTTGCAGCGAAAAATTTTTTTCTACAATGAGATTTTAAATTTTATAATTTTTACCACTGTTGCTTTACAATAATTTGAAAATATTATAATGAGTGCTAGTCTGGTAATGCCAGTGTATATTGTTATCTTTTAGCAAAGCTACAGTATCTTTGCATAATAAATACATAACTCAATAATAAAATAATCCACACTCTAATGTACCTTAAAATGTTTTATTCAAAGTCTACTTTTTTTCTCCTTTACTTGTTTTGACATGATTATGGTTCTCTGGTAATAAAAGAAAGATATAAAATAAAGTGTTGCAGTGCTGTGACAGCCCAGCCACTCAAAATGATGTGGAGTTATAACTGTGTCACTGCACTTCGTCTTGATGCAACTACTCATCTCTGTTACTGTAGTGAAAAAGCAGCTATAGACCATATATATATGAATAAGCATAGCTGAGTTCAGTGGACAGAAAAATTTGAATTTTTTATTTTTGTGTCACAAATACTATTCTTTTCATTTTTCCAATGATATAAAAATGTGAGATCCATTCTGAAATCACAAGCCTTCCAAAAATGTATGCCAGACTTGAGTTGGCCAATCCCTGCCCTAGATCACGTTTAGCTTCATAGGATACAGCAAAGTGATGAGGGCATATCTGGAATTTGGCAGAGATCCCCTCATTTATTGTGAAGTGTCCACACTCAGCAATCCTTCACAACCCATGGGAGAGGCACTTCTCTAACCCCTGGTCTACCCTGAGATATTCAATCCCACACTGTTTTCTGAGTGGCTGCTGCAATCCACCCCTGTGATACTTAGAAGTAATGAGATCCCTCAAGTCTATCTATGAAGATTGAAATTTGGTCATAGACCTACAGGTTACTTGAAGTATAGAATAAAACTTCTATTGTAGAAACAGCAGTAAGATTGAGCTGAATGGTAATAAGAAAATTCTCTGGCATAACTTTTTCAGAATCTCACCCCAAAGCTGATGACATAGACACTTTCCCTGCAACTCACCTTCTCTGCCTCTTAGTGGTGTTCTTTATTATTAGTGTATCCTGGAAGGAATATCGCAAAAATGGTAAGTTACTAAATATTTAGATAATTAAAGTCATGACATCTTAAGAGAACTGTCCACTACTCTGACAGACTTTGACATGGTTCCTGAGTGGTGATGATAACAGAGAGAAGAGTATGAACTTCCCATTATAAAAGCAGAATTGGAGCCAAGAGATGTGGCAGTCTCATTCCATTGTTTACTTTTTGCTTTTGATGGGAGCTCATTCATTTAGTTCTGGACAACACAGTTTAAGAGAGTTTGACAAACTGCAAGTCATCAAGTGTACTATTCCCCCAAATTGCAAAGCTTCTAAAAACATTTCTTTTAAATTAACATAATAAATAAATAAATAGTTGAAATTTCTCAACTATTTTGATAACCCTTCTTTGAGAGTAGATTCTCTCAGTCTCTGTTTCTCCCTCTCTCTCTCTCTCTCTCTCTTCAGAGTTATCTCAACTGCTAGCATAAGAAATAACTGCTTGAAGTTGTAAAGAGTCATATTTGAGCTCTATATATAAGGAAATATTTTAATGGTGAGACTTTTTTCATTATTTAATATACCTGAAAAAAAGGTCATGAGTTGACTAACCACTGATACCATCTAATTGAAATCTTAATGGTCATACACAGGAATTGTTTTCCTTATATTAAAGAGTAGATTTCTAAATCAGATGGAGGATTGAATTATAATATATTATATCATAAAGAATGTGCAAGTGTAAAGAAGAAATCCTATATTCTCAAGCAAGATTTGTAGGGTGATGTTAAGAAAAATTTTACCACAGAGTTTTCACAATTTTTTAAAGTTGCTGTAAGAAAAAAATTCTTATCTCCTTAGAAAAATAAAATGTGCAATATTTTACAAATTCAAAAATCCTGAATATGCAGAAATTTTCAAAGAAACACACTGGGATTTTTTTCAGTATAGATTCTTAGATGGCATTAGGAATCAATGAGTATTAATGAATGAAATCCCACAAAAATATTTTATTCTAAAAACAAACACACTGAATTTAAATAAATGTTCTTAAGTAAAATCAAGACAAAAATTTTAAAAATTCAATTTAAATGAACACAGTCAACACAACAGAAAAATGGATATTGGCACAATACAGGAAGCAAAATTTGAACAAATATCTTTTAAAATTCCTAATAATAGATTAAAGCAATCAATATAGTATTAGAATCTACTTCAAAGGATAGAGCCACACAATCCAACTGAAGGAATTCAAACATAATAGCTATGTAAGGGCTAATTGCAAATGTTTCACTGAGGACTATTATAGAACAGGCAACAGGAAAGCTACTGTTCTACTCTCTTAGGCTAATAAAAGAGATGGATATGGAACCACTAAAATCCTCCATTGGGGTTTTGACCTGGGTCCAGATTTGTGACAGCAGCAGTGGCAACAGCAACAGAAGTGACATCAGTGGCTGTAGCTGTGGGAAAGAGGAGGAGGTTCTCATGTGTACAGTGAGAGGGCCTGCAAAGGAGGCAAGCTTGCCCATCTGTCCCCAGAGCCTATTCCTGTGACATCTGCATAAATATTAACTCTCTGTTCTGAGTGTTGGAAGAGAAACAAATATTCATAGTAACTTTATTTGTATTAGCAGAAAATTGGACACAAAGCAAATACCTTTCAACAGATGAAAGGTTAAGCAAACTGTTGTACATCCATACAATGGAACACTATTCAGCAGTAAAGTAGAGCAGACTATTGATTCATACAGCAAACCTTTTGGACTTACACTGTTCTTTGTGAAAAAAAAGTCTATTTCAAAAGATTATATATTATGTCATTCTATTTGTATAACATTTGAAAAATTACATAACTATAAAGATGGAGTGTCGATTAGTGGTTGACAGGGTACAAGAGCTGAACAGGGTTGTGGAGTAGGAATATAAAGAGATTGTATGAGATATTTTCTTTGTGTTATGGAATATTTCTGTATCCTTATTGTGGTGGTAGTAACTTGACACTGTATAGGGTGGAACATTACATAAACACAGACATGCATACACACCCAGACACACATATACATCAATGCCTGGCAAAATGGTGAAACCTGAATGATACATGTTGTATAGTTAATAATATTGTACCCATGTTAATTTATTGGCTTTGAAATTTTGCTATAGTTATAAAGATGTTATCCATCATTAGTGGAATATGGATAAAGGACACACAGGGCTTTACATGTTAAAAAAAAAAAAGGAAGGAAAAGAAGGCTATGATTGCCATGCTGTATCAGGTAAAGTAGAAGAAACTAGAAATGAAAGAAAAATAAATTCACAACAGAGAAAAAGAAACTAAAAAACCCAGCCAAATCAAAATTTTAGAGCTGAAAAATATATCTGAAATGTAAATATTGCTCAATTGACACAATAGCAGAATGTAGATGACAAAATAAAAAGACCAGAAACTGTAAGACAAATCTATAGAATTTTTTTTTATCTGAAGAATAAAAAGGAAAATATACTTAAACAATGAAGAGAGCTGTGGAGAAACTATAAGGTAATACCAAAAGTTCTAACACAAAAATCATGAGATTCCCAGAGGAGAGAGCAAGATTGAGGCATAAAATATACTTGAAAAGAATGTCAAAAATTTCTCAAACTTGGTGTTGATTTACACTTAAGGTTACAAAATGCTTGGCAGCATACAAGAAGAATAAACTTCAAGAATAGCTACATGCCTAGATACATCACAATCATAATTCTTGAAAACCAAAGATAAAGAAATAACTCCTGAAAATTTCTAAAGGAAAACAGCAGAGAAGAAATGATTTAAGATCAGGTGGTTTCACATCAGAAATCATAGGAGTAAGAATACAGTGCGTCCATAGCATTCAAATGCTGAACGAGAAGACTGTCAACCCAGTAGTCTATATATCCAGTGAAAATAGACTTCAGTGATAAAGACAAAATTAAGACAATCATGCACGGAAGGAAGGAAAGTCAAGGAATTTATCAGATTATTTGTTTAATAAGAAACTGTAAAGGAATTTCTGCAAGCTTAAGGGAAATGACACCAGAGGGAGTAATAGAGAGGAAAGGAAGGACATGGTGGATAGAAATAAGATGAAGAGTTTGTCTATTTCAGTTTTCATTCTGAAAATAAAAAATTTCTTCTATTTTTTTTAGAAGACATGAAGAAAGAGAAAGATATTTTATCTTCATCTATGTACAAAGGATTTGATTAATTAATAACCTAATCAATTTAAACTTCTTAATTCATTTGTAAATTGTATCAATTTATTGGAAACAAATGAATTTATCTAATCTGTTTATTCAGAGAAAGGAAGGAAGGAAAAGGAGAATTTATCTCCACCCAAGTGGAAAATACATACCTGAAGAAAAATCAGACTTGGATTGTATAAAAGCAATGTTTAGTACCTTGGCATTATGGAAAATAGAGTTTTGTCCATACAAGAATTAATATTTGATCCTCTGTAATGTTATTTATGAATTACTTCAGTTATTGTTATTCATATTTATCTTACTTGTTTTGCAGAGAAAATAAAAGAAAATGGTGAGTTTCAAATTTTGATCCACTTACAAAGACATCGTTGCAGCAAACCCAGTTTTAGACAGCAGTAAGGAAAGGGTTCCAGTATCTTCACATTGTATAAGGAAAAACTTCCCCCGGTATACCAATCTATTTGAAACTGTTCTATTTGCAATTTGCTTCAATTTAATCTGTAATAGGTTTGTTCCTATTTGTTTTTCCAAATTGTCAAAATTTTTGTCTAATTTTTTTTTCAGAGACAATGAAGGAAGAAAATAAGCCAGAGCAAGATAGGCCTTTTATCTTCACATAAATACAAATTATGTAACTAAAGCAATGTCAGCCCTTGACTCTATGAGAGTAACTCTATGGGTATTTTGGCATTTTGTTAGAACAAAGGGCTTTGTTCATGAGTAAATGAATTGATTAGACCCTCTGTTATTTCATTTGTAGATTTCTTCTACTGATTTATTTTTTAGTTCTACTGAGATAAAATTTATATAACATTAAATTAACAATTTTGAAGTGTACAGTTCAGTGGTATTTGGTACATTCACAATATTGAGTAACTATCACTTCCATCTAGTTCCAAAATAATTTTATCACCCTAAAAGTAAATTCCGTACTCGTTAAGAAGTCACTTCTCATTCCCCTACTCCTTAGTCTCTGGCAACCACTGGTCTGCTTTCTGTCTCTGTGATCTCATATGCATGGGATTATACAATAATTTCTGTCTGCCTTCTTTCACTTGCATAAAGTTTTTGAGGTTCAGTCATGTTGTAACGTGTATTCGTACTTCTTTAAGGCTTTAAGCCATCTTTAAGGCTGAGTAAAAGTTCGTTGTATGGGTATACCACATTTTGCTTATCCGTAAGTTGTTGATGGGCATTTGGGCTTTTTATACCTTTTGATTATTGTGAATGGTGTTGCTTTGGATATTTCTATACATGTATTTGCTTGAATGCCTGTTTTAAAGAATTGGGGGTTTATATACTTAGCAATTGCTGGGTTATATGGCATACAATTTTTTTACTTTTTGAGGATCTGCTAAGCTATTTCCCACAGAGATGGCACCATTTTACATTACAATCAGCAATGTATTAGAGTTCCAGTTTCTCTCCAATCTCAATAGCACTTGTTATTTTTCAATATTTAAAATTATAGCCATACTAGTGCCTGTAAAGTGGTATCTCATTGTGGTTTTGATTTGCATCCCCCTAAGGACAAAAGAAGTTGAGCATCTTTTCATATGCTAATTGGCATTCCTCGGAGAAATATCTATTCAAGTCCTCTGCCATTTTTAAACTGGGTTCTTTTTCTTTTTGTAGTTGAGCAGTAAGAGCTTTTTTCTACATATATTTCTGATACTGGGCCCTTAAAATATATAATTTGCAGATATTTTCTCCCATTCTGTACCTTGTCTCTTCACTTTTTCATCTTTTGATGCACAGAAGTTTTCAATTTTTTTATTAAGTCCAATTTCTCTGTTGTTGTTTTCTTTTGTTGCCTGTGCACTGGTGTCATTTCTAAGAATCCATTCTCAAACCCAAGGTTATGAAAATGTAACTTTATGTTTTCTTTTTAGAGTTTTGTAGTTTTAAGCTCTTGCATTTAAGTCTGATTCATTTTGAGTACATATTATGAATGTAGTAGAACATAAAGCAGTGAATAAGAGTGAATTAATTACATGAATTAATAGCCAGAGGTTTCTCATGATGTTAAATGACTAATTGGATTTTCAAATAATGTGGTTGAAATAAAAATAATATGTAGGGCTTCCCTGGTGGCGCAGTGGTTGAGAGTCCACCTGCCGATGCAGGGGACGTGGGTTCGTGCCCCAGTCAGGGAAGATCCCACATGCCGCGGAGCGGCTGGGCCCGTGAGCCACGGCCGCTGAGCCTGCGCGTCCGGAGCCTGCGCTCTGCAACGGGAGAGGCCACACCAGTGAGAGGCCCGCGTACCGCAAACAAAAAAAAAAAAGAAAAAAAAGAAAAGAAGAAAATAATATGTAGTATACTCTGTTTAACTTTTTGAGGGTCAGCCAAACTCTTTCCATAGTCTTGCTACATATTACACAGTATTACATAGCACTACATAGTATTAGGATTTGAGAGTGCTGCTGTACTCCAACACTTCATTCTTCTACTGTAAATTTCTTTCTCTAAAAACAAAATACACCGGCAAATGCATGCCCCATTTTTTCTCTTTTATCACATATTAAGTTAAATTAAAAGAAAATAAATTATTTATGAATCATTGGAGTAGGTTGGTTAAAAATAACTCACAATTATACGCTTAAAACTTTCTACTGGAGAGACCTGGTAATGAGAGAATTATATTATAATGAAAGTCAAAGCAAATAATAACAAAGTGAATGAGAGAGGGGCCAGATGCAGACAAAACAGTTTTACCTTTCATAGAAAATAGAAAATGGATATTATTAATACATAGTAGAGCAACAGTGATCATATAACAGAAGAGGAGGCCTACCCTCCTGTATAAACCTTTAACGATTTCCAGACGTATCAATGTCAAAGGCAATGAAGAATTAGAGTGCCTCATGGAGTTGAAAATAGAGTGTACATGGAAACAACTTTTATGAATTTTCCCAGTATAAATTTTACTGCCATGTACTCAATAATCTAGGAACTTGCTCATCACACAAACAAAAGACAACTAACACTTCATCTTTATAAAAATTGAATTTCTCTAAAGAAAAAAATTTCTTAACTATTTGTTACTTAAAAGGGCTCCGAAATAATGGCTGGCTCTACCTCTTATGATCCTAAGGAGGAATTCACCTTTTATAGAGCTATTTCCAGAGACGAAGGATGTCCAGTTTGCTTTTAAATGGCCTTACTTTTAAATATGAAGTCATTACTAAGCCTCACCCATCATTTGACATGTTGTTCAACAAAGAGGATGAAAAGCTTTTTTGCGGCCTCTCCCGTTGCTGAGCACAGGCTCCGGACGCGCAGGCCCAGCGGGCCATGGCTCACGGGCCCCGCCACTCCGTGGCATGTGGGATCTTCCCACACCGGGGCACGAACCCGTATCCCTTGCATTGGCAGGCAGACTCTCAACCACTGCACCACCAGGGAAGCCCTGAAAAGCTATTTTTTTAAATGATGCTGAGGACTTCCCTGGTGGCACAGTGGTTGGGAATCCACCTGCCAATGCAGAGGACATAGGTTTGAGCCCTGGTCTGGGAAGATCCCACATGCCGTGGAGCAACTTAGCCCTGCGCCACAACTACTGAGCCTGCGCTCTAGAGCCCGCGAGCCACAACTACTGAAGCCTGCACACCTAGAGCCCGTGCTCCACAATAAGAGAAGCCACTGCAATGAGAAGCCCACACACCGCAACGAAGAGTAGCCCTTGCTTGCCGCAACTAGAGAAAGCCCCCGTGCAGCAGCAAAGACCCAACGCAGCCAAAAATAAAATGTAAATAAATAACTGTTTAAAAAATGATGCTGAGCTGCCCAGAGATAATACAGAGAACAGAACAGATTATTTTATTGGATAAAATAGTTAATTTTGATGTCAGACAGACTTTGGATAAGGTTCTGACTCTGAAATAAGCAACTGTGGGGAGCTCAGCAAGTAATGTATCCTTGCTGTAACCTCAGTTTACACTTCTGCATAAGTGTAATAACTTACCCGGAGCACTTTTGATGATCAAATGTAATGCTACTTCTAAAGCATGTATCACAGAGTCTAGTATGCGGAAAGCACTCAATGAATGTCAATGGTAATTGTCATGATGGTGGTGATGATGGTGATGATAGCAATGATGTTATTAAGTCTTAATAAGGACTTTAGGAAATCATTTTGTGGGATTTTAAGTTCAGTCATGATAAATTAAAAATTCTTTATCTACTTTACCACTTGGCAAAGAGCAATGTTGACCCCTATATATTTTACAGTAAAACACCCAGAAAATAAATGTTTTTTTCTCTCTAATGTGGCTAACCTATTATATATAGAATAGGTGAAGAGATTTTGGGGAAGATTTTGTGTTTGTTTTGTTTCTGTTTCATAGTGATTTTTATATTACTCTTTTTTATTTTTCAGATCAAATTAAGAAAGAAAACGGTAAATTTAATGATTTTTTACAAAATATGATCTTCATATTAGCTGTTTCATAAGAATTCTTATATTACTCTTTTTATTTTTTCAGATCAACTTAAGAAAGAAAATGGTAAACTCTTTTTTTCAATTTATTTATTTTGGGCTGTATTAGGTCTTCGTTGCTGTGCATGGGCTTTCTCTAGTTGTGGCGAGGGGGGCTACTCTTCATTGTGGTGCACTGATTTCTCATTGCGGTGGCTTCTTTTGTTGCAGAGCCTGGGCTCTAGGTGCATGAGCTTCAGTAGCTGTGGCACGCAGGCTCAGTAGTTGTGGCACACGGGCTTAGCTGCTCCATGGCATGTGGGATCCTCCCCAACCAGGGCTTGAACCCGTGTCCCCTGCATTGGCAGTTCTTAACCACTGCACCACCAGGGAAGCCCAGAAAATGGTAAACTTTAATGACAATTTATAAGATGTGATCTTTCTGTAGTGACTTTTCTTGCTTCCTCCCTTTTCCGTTCCTCCTACTTCCTCTGTATAATTTTCTCTTTTGTGATTTTTATTCATTCTTACTGTATTACAACTTCCATTAGCTGTTTCTCTCTTTGTTCTTCTCTCATCAGTTAATTTGCTTTTCCCATTCATTCTTCTCTTTATCTAATGTATTATTTTTTGATTTTCTCCATGCCAACAATAATAACTCCTTCTCATGGCTCTGAGATGAGCAAAATGTTAATGAGAATATATCTGAAAGAGCTCTTGTGGTGCATACTGTGCCCACAGTCTGATTCTAAGAAAAATTCAAAAGCTCTTCTATGCAGGACACTTTTTAAAAAGTACAGTAGATTGTTCCTTGTAGAGAACGCCACTGTTTTCTACCTTGTGACTGAAGCCTCAGTTGGCTGCCGCAGGGGTGGAGATTTATGGCATAGTGTTACAGAGTCTTCGTTTTGCATTTAAACAGACCTGGGTTCAAATCATTGATCTGTCCATTTAGCAACAGAAACTTCTTCATGTTATTGACCCCTTTGATTCTCAGATCTTTCTTTTCTGAACAGAGGAGCACTATTTCACAATTATTTTGCTAGTATTAATTAATTACATAAAGCCTTTAGCAAATATTTAAGTCACTGGAAAATTGAATAAATTGTAGCTTGTATTGCATGACAACATTGCAGGTGATGATAATCATGACTCTCAGTATTCTAAATTAGATTTGAAAGAATACTTCATGGAGGAATTTGATAATTTCCCTCTTGAATTTTAACTGTAAAATTATCTATATTAACACATAATATGTTTTCTTTCTTTTTTTTTTGAAATGTGTTGGAGAAAACAGTATATCACCCTTCCAAGTGAGTTTAATTTTTCTTTTCTCTGTAACATTAAAATGAAGTTTTTACTTTTGTTTTTCAGAAAAATTGCAAAAGGAAATTGGTAATTGTATTCTAATAGTTAACTATTTGCAAGATTATGTCCTCCTCTGGTGATCCCTTGCTTCTCTTCATTCTTTCCCCTTAACTCCTTATTTTAGGTATCTTTTGCATTTCCCTTTTGCCTCTGTATATTGCAGCTATCATTTTAGGAATAATTTACCTGCTTACCTTGATTAAGTCCTTAAAATCATGTGATTCAACTTTATTTTATCCATGAAAATAATTTCAGAAGGGAGCAATGGCTTGACTAATGATAGAAATGATTATGGTAAACTCCTCAGAAGAATGCATGTCTTTTTTCTGTATCTTCATCTCTTTGGGAGTCCCCATCTTACATGTGCATCTCCTTTCAGATGAGAGGAAAGCTCAATTTAGGAATGGTAAGTAACTCAGAAGTTCTTTCATGGGATCAAATTCCACAAATAATAAGACACCTACCCTTTTTTAAACCTCCTTCCCAGAAAAAGTCAGGCATAATATACCATTGCATGTGCTCATTGTGTAGCAGCATAAATGGAAGAGAATCTGTAAAATTGAGTTAACTCATTTTCTTTCTTAGAGTATCTTTTTTACTGAGATGGAAAAGAAAAAAAATGTAGTTGTTTTGATGGATATTTCCCAAGCTTTCCTTCCTTTCTCTTCACTTCCCTCACCACTCTTTTCTTTGCTGTTTCAGTCTTTGCCTCACTCTTTTCAATTCTTTATTTTTTCACATCTTTAGTCTTTGTCTCGCTCTTTTCAGTTCTTTATTCTTTCACCTCTGTTTTTCCTAATTCCTCACCTTTCTCCTTTCCTCCTTGCATTCCTTCCATTTCGTCCATTATTCTTTCTTTCCGTCTTCATTTCTCAAACTATCCACCTTTCTTTCCATCATTTCTTTATTTTCTATGTTCTCTTTTTCCCTTTTCTTCCTTCTCTTGCTTGTAGCTTGATTTTATTTCTAACTTCACCTTTTTTCTGTACATATACACAAACCCAACCATTTTCAAGTTAAAGGGATGGTCACACTATGGTGAGGAAGGAAAGGGACAGAGAGATAAATAAGTAACTGAATACTTAGAGAATGCCAGTGATGATAGAGGAAAAGATATGAGAAGGACCAGGGAAGGGTAATAACATTTTCTCATTTTGTTCACTTGCAGCCTGGCAGAAGACATCATTGTACCCCGGTGAGTACATTGGCCTGAAGATGATTCTAAGATATATAATTAAGCTCCTAAATTCTATGAAACATCATGCTAACTACCACATGACAGAGAAAAATATAGAAAGCACAACTTGTGGTCCATAGCAAACATAGCAAAAAATGATAATTTTTAAAGTATTTTTCTTCTCATCTCTTTCTCACCTCCATCTCACAAGACACAAGTTAATTAAAGCAGATACCAAGAAATGAAAGCAGAGTATAATTTTCTCTTCTGTGATTTTTATTTATTCTTACTATATTACAACGTCAGTACTCCTTGCATAACTCAAGGTTATGAACTTTTTTCTCTAATTTTTCTACTGAAAATTTTATAGTTTTAACTGTTACCTTTAGGTCTATAACACATTTTGAGTTAATTGTTTTGTGTGGGTTAAGGGAAAGATCTAAATATGTCTTTTTGTATGTGGATATCCAATTGTGTTAGCACCAACTCTTGAAAAGAGTGTACTTTTCCTCATTGAATTGCATTGGACCCTTTTGAAAAAAATCAATTGATCATAAACTGACTTCTGGACTCAAAATTCTGTTCTGTTGCTCTAATTTAGTTTACTCTTCTCTTTTTTAGTCCTTTCAGGGAGAAGCTTAGGCTATTGGTTTAAGATAATACTCCTTTTCTACTTCAGACATTTAAAGCTCTAAATTTCCCTCTAGACACTACTTTTAGCTGCATCCAATAAAGTTTGGTAGGTAGTGTTTTCATTTTTATTCAATTCAAAATATTTTCAATATTTTCTTTTGATTTCCTTTTTGATCCACAGATTATTTATAAATATATTGACTAATATCCAAATGTGGTTTATATCTAAAATTTACTTCTGTTTTTTATTCCTAATTTAATTTTATTGTAACAAGAGATCCTCCTTTTATGGGCATTCTTTTATCAATCATTTGAAATATTTTTTCATGAATGAGTGTGTCCTAATTTGATGTGTGCCTTTGTTACTTTCCATGTAAAGTGATTATTTCTGACAATTTTTCCAGTCTTAATTGTTGCTTTTGGTGAGAGGATTTGCTGAGCTATTTGTTTTTGTTTTTGTTTTTGTTTTTTTTCTGTGTGGTACGCGGGCCTCTCACTGCTGTGGCCTCTCCCGTTGCGGAGCACAGGCTCCGGACGCGCAGGCTCAGCGGCCATGGCTTCACGGGCCCAGCCGCTCCGCGGCATGTGGGATCTTCCCAGACCGGCGTCGGCAGGCGGACTCTCAACCACTGCGCCATAAGGGAAGCCCTTTGCTGAGCTATTTACTCAGCCATTCCAGAAGTACTCTTCACGTTATTTTTGACATTTTTATCCAAATTTAGTAGGCTTCTCAACATTTCCTGACAGTTTCATGTGTTAATAATTATATCCAAAATACAACTTTAGACATATTTGTCAATCTCATTTTTTTTCTTATATGTCTCCCTTTATGATTGCTCACTTGAAGCTACCCGGTAAAACTGAAAAAAGTCCATCATCTTGATTTTTGCTCATTCTTGATTTTCCTACAACACTTTGTTCAATGCACTATTCCCTTGAGCTGAGTGTACTTTTAATTTCATCTCTTATTTTAGGTGGCCTACAAAAGTGATTGCCATACTTGTTCTGTAAAGGCCAAGATTGTAAATACTTTAAGGTTTGTGAGTTATATGGCCTCTGTCACAATTACTCAACTGTGCCCTTTTAGCACAAAAGCAGCCACAGGTAATACATAAAGAGTTAGCATCACTGTGTAACAGTAAAACTCTATTTACACAAACATGGGGTGGGCTGGATTTGGCTCCTGGACCATAGTTTTTTGACTCTTGGTCTAGAAAAAAATCACCTTTTAAACTTGAAAATTTACACATTTGGGGAGTTTTTCATTTAGTTTGATTTATGTTTGAAAAAAAGGTGAATAATTATTTTTTAAATGAATAGTTTTTTTTTAAATAGGATGTCAATAACAGATCCAAGAATACTCTCTTTCAAATTAACTCCTGTAGTCCTGTTTAGGGCATAAGATATGTTTCCTAAATGATCATAGGAAACAGTTTTAGCAACTGTTTTGTCTCTTCTTATCATGGATGTCTCTACATGCAGCCAGTTTTATCTGTTTTGTCACTTCTACTGCCTAAGCATTAAACCAAGACCACATGCTTTTTAAGTGTTGGTTATGATATTTTGCTTTCATTTTACAATGTTGCCGAAATACCAGCTTCCCTGTGCACCGAGGCTGAACAGAAATACGGAAACAGGGATTTTGGAGGAAGAGAGAGATGGCTTTATTTTTCTGCCAGGCAGCAGGAAAGACACAGCAGGCTAGCGCCTCAAGAACTGTGCCCCCCCACTCCTTGGGAATCAGGGAAGATTTTATATGTGGGCCTCGAAGTCCAGGGTATATGATAAGGATCAAAGTAGTGAAGGTCTTGCCTTCTTCCTTTCCTTTGCATTATTTCAAAACAGTCATAGCTGGTGTCAGGCCCCTCGGTAACTGGGGTCCTGCAGTCTGGTAATTGTGTCCGTTTGCCTCTGGTTTATCGTTCGGTGACCTTGTTTCTGAAATGCAAAAACTATAGGGGGTGATTTGTTACGAGGGGTGTATGGAATGTAAGTGCTGGGACCTAATAAGCTTAGGAGTAAGGGGCACGGGTTGTAATTCACACAGAGCTAGGGGTGATAGGTACAGAATGTAAATTACATAGTGTCAGGGAGTGAGGTTAGCTTTGTCAAGTACAAATCTAGTTAGTACAAATTAGTGACAGTTAAAGTACACCAAGGAGTGATTAACTCTTTCAGGCCAGGTTATGTTTCTTTAGCCTGTTCGCTGTTCCCTTATTTTCCTTGTTCTCAGGGGAGGGAAAACTTCATTTCTATTTTTGCTGCAAGAACAACAGTACTTTCTGCATTGAGCAGTGTAATTAACTTTGATTTTTACAAAAATCAATTCCCATATCTCTGTGGTTTAACCACACTCATACAAATTTTATGAATATACCTGGGTCAGTGGCTCTCCTGGGCAACTCTCTTCAAAATAGTAACTCTGAGAACAAGTTTTTTTCCCAGTCTTCTGTATTCTCCATTTTAAGAGCCTTTTAGTTCTGGAATTGGGTGGGAAAGTGTTACAGTGAGAAGAAGAACAAAAAAAAAAATCACATGAACAATTTTCTTGTCAAGCCTAGAAATGATATGGTTCCCTGCTGAGCACATTTTATCGGTCACAACTCAGTCACATAGTCTCACCTAAATGCAGTGAAGGTGGTGAGAGGCAGACATGTAATTTTGCTATTTGTTTAAGAAGAGGGTAACTGTGAGTTGGGAATGCCTATAGTCTGCACCACATAAAGTATAAGTTAGAGGAAGTAATTCTTATAAGAATATTTAATAAGAAAAGCAGTGGAAACTTTAGTTCAAGCAAAAGTTATAGAATAAATTTGGATCCTTAGCAAAAGAAGTATCAAATAGAAGAAATTACCTCTTGGGGGCGCAGTGGTTGGGAATCTGCCTGCCAATGCAGGGGACACGGGTTCGAGCCCTGGTCTGGGAAGATCTCACATGCCACAGAACAACGAAGCCCGCGTGCCACAGTTACTGAGCCTGTGCTCTAGAGCCCGCAAGCTACAACTACTGAGCCCGCAAGCCACAACTACTGAGCCTGCGAGCCACAACTACTGAAGCCCATGCGCCTACAGCCCATGCTCCGCAACAAGAGAAGCCCCTGCTCACCACAACTAGAGAAAGCCCGCGCACAACAACGAAGACCCGACACAGCCAAAAATAAATAAATAAATAAAATAATAAATAAATTTTAAAAGAAAGAAAGAAATTACCCTCTTGTACCAGGAAATTCAGGCACTAGATCTGATAATACATATTTCTTTTCTTTTCAGACTGGAGGAAAGAATTTTTCCAGGCTGGTGAGTCCATTCCCTGATGGCCGAAGAGGGACTCTACTCCTTACTCTCAGGATCAGTCTCAGGATTTGTAGATGAAAGAGTCCACGTGGGAGTATATGCATGTCCCACAAGCTCAAAGATATCTCAGGCTAATACAAATAGTTTCTCGGCTTCCAGGATCCCTGTTTTTCAGAGATTAAAAGGGTTATTGTCTTTGCAGTGAATATTACTCTGGATCCAGCCACAGCACATCCTTCCCTCGCCTTGTCAGGAGGGAACAGATGTGTAACCTGGGGAGTGAAGTCTCAAGATCTACCTGAGGACCCACAGAGATTTTATTCCCTTCCCTGTGTGCTGGGTCATCAGGTCTTCACCTCCAGGAGGTGCTACTGGGAAGTAGAAGTCGGAGACCATGGAGCCTGGGACCTGGGAATTTGTAGGCCTCATGTAATGAGGAAGGGGAGGATTTGCATCAAACCTGAGAATGGTTTCTGGGCCATCAGGTTTTATAAGGATGAGTACTGGGCACTCACCTCTCCAGAAACACAACTTACTGTAAAGGAGCACCCTGTCAGAGTGTGTATTTTCCTAGAATATGAGGAGGGGCGTATCTCATTTTATAATATGATAGATAAATCCCATATTCACACCTGGTCTCAAGGCTCCTTTGATGGGCCCTTAAAGCCTTTTTTCAGGCTTTGGTCCAGTGATTCAGGGCATTTGACCATCTGTCCAGTGCCTGAAACAGTACAGAATCCCCTGTACTAGGAGTATCATATAAGCTGCAGGTCAGTGTGAATTGAAGCATCTGATCGTGACATGACTTCTAGACCAGAAGCAAATTATTTTTTCTTATCCATTTTTACGGTTGTCCCTATCCTTTTATATTCTTCATAAACAGCTCCCCCAAAGCATGGTGCAGGGTAAAAAACTGTGTTGTTTATGGTATGTGTAATGAAAACACTATTATATATATATATATATATATATATATATGCTCATATAATATAATCATATTATCACTGTAAATATACATAAGAAACTAGTGCATGTGATCGCCCATACAGTGTTGTAATTTCTTTAAGATTACAAACTTAAAATGACAAAGGTAGAAATAAGGGAAGAATACCTTTTTATTTTATACTCTTTTGTATCTGATAAAGGGAAAATTTATAAATGGAATGGAATATTTATAAATGGAACATTTCTTGCCATATCAATAAACAAAGGATGTCACAGTCATCAACGATTGCAGCCCTCCAACATGAGCTGGTGAGCCCTGAGGAAACTCAGCGTTGAAAAGAATACCTGCCATCTAGCAGCTGTCAGACTGCAGCCACTCCCTGAGGTGAGCCCTGAGGAAACTCAGGGTGTGAAAATACAAGATACTGGCCCCAGATAGCTGAGGTGCATATCAAAGGAATGATTTCAGTGAGCCCAGACTCATCTATGTATGCATCTTCCCATACATAGAAAAGAGCTAAATTCCTTAACTTGAGATATCCGGTTTTCTTTAATTAACAATAATCTTTTGACTTCCCGACTACCTGCCCTTTGTTGCAAAACTCCTGTATATCCTGGCTCCCCAAGAAGATGTGGTAAATTTATACAATGGAATATTATTCAGCCATAAAAAGGAACGAAATTGGATAATTTGTTGAGACGTGGATGGATCTAGAGACTGTCATACAGAGTGAAGTAAGTCAGAAAGAGAAAAAAAATATCGTACATTAACGTATATTTGTGGAATCTAGAAAAATGGTACAGATGAACCAGTTTGCAAGGCAGAAAGAGAGACACAGATGTAGAGCACAAACATGGACACCAAGGGGGAAAGCGGTCGGGGGTGGGGGGTGAATTGGGAGATTGGGATTGACATATATACACCAATATGTATAAAATAGATTAATAACCTGTGTATTAAAAATAAAATAAAATTCAAAAATAAATAAATAAATTAAATGTAATTTGGAAATTATTTGCCAATCAATTTACCTCCTCTTTTAATGAAAAACAAAAGCAATATCTTGGGCCACATGACACCTCCGGTGACTAGAAGTTAAATAGAAATGCAGTTCTGTAGTTCAAGAAAGAGATTGAACAGGAGATGTAGATATGGAAGTCATGAATATGTGGGTGAGAGCTGATTTCTAAGGCATAGATGGGAAATAATATTTAGGAGGAAAAGAGAAGAGAATCTAGGACTGAATCCTAGGAAACAAACATTTTAAAAGCCAGTATAAGGAGCGTCTGCAAGGAAAAAGAAATGATTGAGACAGATGAGTTGGGTTTGACATTACAAAAGCCAAAAAGGAGAAAGTGACAAGGAGAACACTGTCATCAGTAAAGTCCCATTCCTCAGCTAGATGAGTTATTTCATTCATATTTGTTTGGTTGTATGTTTACATATTTATTTATATGCTACCTTCTTCTAAACAACAATTTTGAACAGCTCTTTAAAAATTCTTTCAAAACAACAATACAGTACTAAAGAAATGAAATTAAGAAAAATGAAAAACAAGAATTAAAATGTAAAATAAAATCAAGAGAGTTTATATCCAAAATGCACAATTATTAGAAATATGTAAGCCACAAATGGACCTGAACTTCTAGCAGTGAATACAAGTAGGGAAACATGATCAATTACATTCATTCAACAAATATTTAATAAGCAGTCACGATATAAAAGGCATTGAAACCCCAGGCTCTGGGTATCCATATCCCTTATGGGACTTACACTCTGGAAGAGACTTGGGCATCAATCAAGTAATTAGGACTAACTAGAAATTGAAATAACTGCTCCAAAATTAAGGAAAGGGATTCTGTGATACCGAATAATGAATGCATCCCATTTAGACTGGAGAGAGAGCCTGAGGATCAACTGAATAAGTAGCAATGAACCAGAGAAGGAGTTCAGAGGAGACAGTAAGATTAAAAAATAAATTTGTTTCTCCATAGCAATGCCACTAGTATGTAGCCCCATCTTACACAAACAGTTTGGTTCTCAGGAAGGTAAAACTTATGCATGGTCAAAATAACCCTTGAAAATCCTTTATATTACTCATTAAGTACAGCTCCATGGCTAGGTTTGGACTAGCCTATGCATAAAGTAAACATGTGAATGTATAATTTCATAATAATGAACATAATATTATAAACAGGGTTGCAGTAAGTGAAAAAATGCATTTTAAACATTGAAATCACACTCAGTGCTTGAACAGGCTCAAATGGTGAGATACCCTGGGGAACAGAGGTCTCATTAGCAAACAAGAGTTAACATCTCCCTTTTCACATTCAAACAAGGTTGACGAGTCCTGAATCAAGTGAAATAGTTTTCCATTTACATTGCTGCCTTGTTCTGCTTGGTTCTTTTTTCTTTCCTTTTGCAGAAAATTCATAGTTGAACTTCTTTGCATTCCTATGATATTCAACCATTGCTTCCAAACTCTGAGGCCAGAGAAACCCTAGGGGTTCCTCAGAAAGAGAACATACCAGTTAATAGGTTGAGAAAGGTACCTTTAAAAATCCCTACACTAGGGCTTCCCTGGTGGCGCAGTGGTTGAGAGGCCGCCTGCCAATGCAGGACACATGGGTTCGTGCCCTGGTCTGGGAAGATCCCACATGCCGCGGAGCGGCTGGGCCCGTGAGCCATGGCCGCTGAGCCTGTGCGCCCGGAGCCTGTGCTCCGCAATGGGAGAGGCCACAACAGTGAGAGGCCCGTGTACAGCAAAAAAAAAAAAAAAAAATCCCTACACTAAGCCCAGCCATAAGTCCAGTCAGGTCATCCTTTATGACATTCCCTGGTGTGGACCAGGGCAAATGCCAAAAGCCAGGTCACAGAAGCAATCTCCAGACAGAATGAGAGGAAGTGGACCAGGGACCTAGCTTTCTACTAACATGGCTTGATCAGATGTAAGTGTATAGAGGACCAGATAGGTGTGTGCCCTTCATCACAGTGCTCCTCTCAGAGGAGCTTTTGTAAAGTACTGAGTGGCAGTATTCCCAGTCGCTCCCAGATGTGAGATTCATGTCTCTGGTGGTACCTGAGAGGATGATTTTAGCTGACACATGGGTGATAATCTTGATCAACACAGGATTATTACAGCATCCCTCCACCTCCATGGGAAAAGCCATGTGGTATGGAAAATTAGAGGAAGAAAAAGAGAGAAAGAAAAGAGGAAAGAAGGTGAGACTCCGTGGAATTGAAAGATAAGCCAGGGAACTCCCCCAGTGCGGAGGAAGAGATGTCCAGTCTGAGCCTAACCTGAGAGAGAGAGTTTTTCCCCACAGAGCTTTGAGTGGTGGGAGGACACACAGGGGGTCTCAATAAGGGGAAGCAGAAGTCTTTTGGGGATGTGGCCTCATGCGGAAACACCCTGACCTTCCTTCTGCGGACTCCTCCCCCTCTGACTAAAGAACTCTGCACTCCATCACATAGTCTTCACTGAGACCACACAGTGTCAGACAGGTGAGTGTAGAAGGTGATAGGCAACAATCAAATCAAATAGAGAGAATGAGGCAATGGAAATGCCAGCCAAGGACTCTTTGATTAAATGGATGCTGGACAGTACTCAGCTGTGTGGATGAGCAAGCTAATAAAATGGGGAAGGGGGAACTTCCCTAGTGAAGCAGTGGTTAAGAATCCGCCTGCCAATGCAGGCGACACAGGTTCGAGCCCTGGTCCGGGAAGATCCCACATGCCGCAGAGCAACTAAGCCCGTGCACCACAACTACTGAGCCTGCGCTCTAGAGCCAGCAAGCCACAACTACTGAGCCTGCGTGCCACAACTACGGAAGCCCACGCGGCCTAGAGCCCGTGCTCTGCAATAAGAGAAGCCACCGCAATGAGAAGCCTGTGCAGCGCAACAAAAAGTAGCTCCCATTCGCCTCAACTAGAGAAAGCCCGCACGCAGCAACGAAGACCCAACGCTGCCAAAAACAAATAAATAAATTTATTTTAAAATATATCAGCCATGAAAAAAAACGCTTTCCGTTTAATTAAATGTTTTCTTAACATAATAAAAGGCACAGAAAAGTACTTTGCAACTTTGACCAATATAACTTCAAAAAAACTGATAACAAAATTATACATCTACATAACATTTATATCAGTCAATTCTGACAAAGCACTACCATACTGATGACCTTAATCATTCTTTCTGGAAATACTTAGGCAGCTGGTCCCCTTGTTTAAAAAGATTACTCCTCTGTTGTGTGGATAATTCGTATCACACGAACATCTTCCTTTTCTCTCTGTTTCAAAGGAAATATGCCCATAGCTCATCCAAAAGTAATATAGTGTCATAAAGGTATAAGATAAATGGAAGAGGGGATAAATATAACAGAAAATATATTAACATAAAGAATACTTAAAATCCACATGAGGACCCCAAAGAGTACGCTTGTGTGACTTCAGTGTTGGGGTAACCATTATAATGAATCTGTCAATGCCTCAACTACTGTTTCCCACGCACTGGGGGCAGGGCAGGGCCCTTCTCTAAGCCACACTGCAGTTGAGATGTTTATATCAGAGTCCAGTCAGGAGACAAAAACCACATCAGTCATTTGAAAGGGGAAAATTGAGATGAAGAACTATTAACTACCAAAAGGTAGCTAGCTTATAAAGAAGGGAAAGAAAGCTCTAAGGAATACAGAACTAGCAGATATGGGGAAAACACACTGCCTCTAGGGCTGAGGCATACCCTGCACCTTTGGCCACTCAGCTTCCACACACACCATTTTAGACACAGTTGAACTTCCACGTAACAGCACCACAGCTCTGCCTTCTCACCCATCAAGACAAAGTTAGCCTTGCAAGGGAAGACGTTCTCACCCTTTCCCCCAAACGAGGAGACAGACAGACCCAGACATTGGATCCACACTGCTCCTCAAATGTAATCACAATACCTTTGACTCTTCTACTACCTGAAGACTGTATTACAAACATAGCCTCCAACAACTCGAATAAAAGCACAAGGGTAAGAAGAAGAAAGAGGAAGAAAATGGATAATAGATAGAAAGCAACACACACACATACGCATGACAAGAAAGAGAAAATATGCAAAGCTATTAAAGTCCTCTTTCTGTAACTGATCACAGGGTAGATCAATATCCATGACTGCCTTCTTCCACTTCCTACTCTCTGTCTTCTCACCCAGAACCACAGGTCAGATTCTCTACCGGGACGAGTGACCACAACTTCATTCCCAGAGGTCTGGGTCCTAATAGTCCTGCTTCCTTTCGTTTGCTGTGGTTTTCCATTAACCTTTACCATTGGACTTGCAAGTACTGAGAGGCAATGCATTGATAACCGGCTCCATGCTCATGGTCAAAGCTTTCTACAGTTCATCCTGCCCCTGAAAATTCTCTTCTTCATTTACATCTTAATTTGGACATCAATTCTTTGATTTCCATCTGCTGTTGACAGAAATGAAAAACCCAGCTCCTTCTCCTTAATTCCTTAAATGAACACAACACAAGATTTTCACAGGTAACAGAAATTTACTGAGGTTTGGAAAAATGGGTGTGTTTTATCCATCACAGGATATGAAATACATAAAATAAAATACTAGACTTCTTAGAAGTCCATCTGCCACCCATTTCCCTGGAAATTTTTGGATGACCACATTTTCTGGCTTAATAGTACAGATCCCCCAAAACAGATCTGGGGACCAACCATCAGCCTCTGGGTTCTTCTGCACAAACTCAAATTGGATAAAGTAAACACCACTTTATTCTGCAGAGTAATTCAATCTATCACATCCAAACAGTATAAAAACCTCATGAAATATTTTTCATTACCGAAAGAAAAACAACTTCCCATAGTAAAATTCAGGCTAGCCCGAAATGCGTTGTCAGCTTTTATAATCTGCTCCCTGAGCACAAGGCAAGAACTGATGATTCTCATAACCATACACCCAGGAGTCTGCCTCCACAGCAACAGGGCAAGACTCCCAGACATCCAGGACTCACCGCAGAGGCCTCTGTAACATGGGGTCTGCAGCTCCATGAAGACCCACAGCGAGGGGTCCAGGACAGTGACGGGCCCTATGGGGACACAGCCTCCGGTATGCAGGGGAGTAATGGAGACTCAGCCACTGGGGGAGAATTAGCACCAGAGCCTGAGCTGAACCCCTCCCCTGGGAGGCTCACAGGCTCCTCCAGAAAAGAACTGTTATGCGGCACAGGGTGCCCCTCAGACCATCCCTCCTTGGAACAGATGGTCAGGGACACAGCTCCTGACCTGATCCTGAAGTATGGAAAGATGGTCCCAGAGAAGGAAGCCCGAGGGAAGAAGAAAATGTGGGAGCCATCAGTCATGTTGTAGAAGGAGACATCCCCTTCCTCGTGGTCCAGGAACACCCCTACCCTGTGGGGAACCTGTCTGAGGGATAGCTGAGTCAGAGGTACAGTACAGGCACGATATCCAGTATCATACTGCCCTATAACCCAGAACCCCTTCTCTGGGGATTCTACATACCAGCTGTTCCTGTCCACACCTTCCCTACAGACCCCCAGAACCCACTCGCTTCGGTCTCCATCCCTGATCTCCACCTCCCAGTAACAGCACCCTGATGTGATGCTCTCAAAGCCCAATATGCTGCCGGTGTCTTCTGAGCTCATTTTGGTGTCCTTCCAGGCCACAGTCGTGTTTTCATGAGAGACAACAACGTTTGAATGGGCAGATCCTGGATCCAGAGTGACAGGCCCTGCAGAGAAAGTTGCCTATCATTGCAAGGCCCTCCCCTGCCCCATAATAAGAGCACACAACCACCCCCGAAGCTGGACTCTCAGCTGCATGGGGAGAAGGCTAAGCCCCCCTAGATTAGAAACTAGTGACTCAAGTTCACAGCCTTCCAAGCAGGAAAAGGATCCACAAGACTAATTTCAGAGTTACATATGTCACAGGGCCCTGAGGACCAGGCTGGACTTCAAAGACTGAAAAATATCTATTTAGCATCCAGTATCAGTCACACCCACCAGCCCCACCTATGTGACTATCAGCACCACAACGCCCCACCACCACTGATGGTGCCAGCATCTACATCACCACTAAGAACTGAAGGAGAGGCCATGGGGGCAGAAGTAGGAACATCCAGAAAGAACACGAAGTCACTCACAGGCCTGGAACTTCTCCTTCCGCCAATCTACAAGAGAACCACACGTTTCATATCAGGGGTTTGCAGAGACTGTACATATCAGGGTCAGTGCTTAGTCTTCTGAAGCATACTGATGTGAGACTTATAAAGGAAAATGTTTTGGAAACTTTCAACTGATGCATGTATTTCTTCTCTCTCTCTCTCTCTCTCTCTCTCTCACACACACACACACACACACACACACACACACACAACCATCATGCTTCAGCCTCCCTTGAAGGCTAAGCCATAGACCTTAATACTGAGGGATTGAGAGGCTTAATATCAATTTGAACATAAAGGTCACTGCCCAGATTTCACTATAAAATGAAGCTTCCTGAAGTCCCTAGCCACTCATCCATCCTGAAAACTAGGTTTTCTGGAGAAAGAATTGGGGATATCAAAATTTCCAAGGCTTTCATGTAATTATAAAGAATTAATTGAGGGGCTTCCCTGGTGGCACAGTGGTTAAGAACCCGCCTGCCAATGTAGGGGACACAGGTTCGAGCCCTGGTCCAGGAGGATCCCACACGCCGCGGAGCAACTAAGCCTGTGCACCACAACTACTGAGCCTGCGCTCTAGAACCCGTGAGTTACAACTACTGAGCCCGCGAGCCACAACTACTGAGACCACGTTCCACAACTAACAAAGCCCACGCACCTAGAGCCTGTGCTCCGCAACAAGAGAAGGCACTGCAATGAGAAGCCCGCACACCGAAAGGAAGAGTAGCACCTGCTCGCTGCAACTAAAGCCTGCACACAGAGACCAAGAACCAACACAACCAAAAATAAATTAATTACTTTAAAAAAAAGAGTTAATTGAGCTACAGTAGAAACCAACACAATATTGTAAAACAACTATACCCCAATAAAAATAAAAAATAAAAAACAGAGCTTATGACATGGAATGTCAAGTTTCCCTCTAGAATGTTGTACTTAATTATTTCATCAGTTATAAAACTACCTTTTCATCCCATCTTTTGATAGGTACTGAAGATATATGTTTGTTCGTGTGTTTACTGATTTGGAATTTCTTCTTTTATGAATTGCATGTTTGTGCCAGTTCCAGTGGGGGGGGGTAATTTTATACTGACTTACACTAGATCTTTCTCTATTTAGCATTTTAAGCCTTTGTATATATCACATCCAGGGCAAGTATTCTTCCTTTTTGCCATTTTTGTTTGTTTGTATTTTGTTGTTGTATTATGGTGTTTTGATGAGGGAAGTATATTATTTTTATGAAGTAAAATATGGCATAATTTTAAAAAAAAAGAATTAATTGAGCTGAACGTGCAGGTTACCGCTAAGCCAGCAGTAGAGAGAATACAACTTGGCTTAACTGAACTCAAAGGATGACTATAAACCATTAGTGGAGAGAATTCGGGATACAGCATCAGAGAAATCTTGCCCAGTTAGGAGGCAACGGAAAGGTTTCAAGGAAGGGAGACAGATGTTCAAAGTGAGAAAGACACACATTCAGTAAGAGGAAAGACACTAATGAACTCTCTTCCCCCTTTTCACAGGGTTAGTGAAGCAAAAACATCCCTATATGTGAGGGAGAACCCAAAATACTGGATCTAGTCATCTGCTTCCCCCTATAGTTGCCCAGAGAGGTTGTAAGTTTCCAGGAGAACCTCAGTGAGAGGCCCCCAAAGATGTCCATGTTCTAAACCCCAAAATGTGTAAATATGTTGTGGTAAAGGGAACTTTATGGATGTATTAAGAACCTTGGGATGGGGTCAAGGGTAGGCTGGAAACAACAGTGCCTAAATAGCTGGACAGGACCTGCTGCTCCTCAGCTGACCCCAGACCAAGGATCTTAAGGACCAGGTCAGGCTAGTCCCTCCAGGGTGATGGCCTGATATGACTAAGGGAGAGCAGAAGGACCCCTTTCTCCACTGACCCAGGGCCACATAATCTCTTCCAACCTCCATACTCCCTTTTGGGAAGAAGAAAGGAAGCTCGCCGCCAACCAAAGCAGAGCCTATATGAGTCATGGGACTCTGAACTGTCTGCACTGGGAGAGCTGTTGCCTCCAACAGGGTGAAGACTCGGGAACAAGATCAGAACATTTGTAGAAGTAAGTAAACGACATTTCCGTGCACATTTGGGGTGCACATTTGTGACCACCATCCCCACGTAATACAGGTTCATGCAGAAACTGGCATTTTTGTCTCTGTTGATTTGGTTAATGGAAATAAGATCACAAAAACTGGCCTGACCCACGTGACCCTTTGAGGAAAAAAATGAACTTTAATTTACTTGCTCTTCACCAAGACACGAGTTGACACCCAGCTATAAATTTCTGTATCACAAGTGATAGAGATTAGCAAGAAGAAGGGGGAGGAGGAGGAGAGAGTTGGCATTTAATCGTGAGACTCCACAATGTATCGAGTGTGATGCTGTTCTTCACTTAATTTCCACAGCAAATCATTAAATTACAAATCGTTTTTCCAGTTTTATGAATAAAAAGAGATCAAACATTTGTCCACCTCACACTATGAACCTGTCAGTATGAAAATGTTGATTCTAGTGTAATGGGATTTGTCCTTACAAAATAGAAGGGTATACAAGATATACATTAACACACACGCTCTTTAATCTAGCAGGTAAGGGGGAGGTGGTAAAAGAGGACTATCTGATCCTCGTGTTTAACATATAAATCCCAGGGAGATTCGGTAAGAATCCCTAAGACGAGATCCTCAGTCCTCATGCTTTCTTCACCCCTTGGTTTACCCCTCTCTGTCTCTCATGATCTATACTCCTGACTGTAAACAAAAACATTCCAAGCAGGGAAAGGGCATGTTACACAGGCTTGGAGGGTATAGATCTTTAACTCACCCCAAAGCTAAAGGGTCCTTGGGACAACCTTACATTGCACTAGGATGCCCCATACCACACTCCTGCCCTGACCACTACGGGAAGATTGAGATGGTCTCATTACCAGAGGCAAACTCAGTTAGAGGGTTACCTCAAAATGGCTTAAAAATAAATGTGTCTTGACTGAAATTTCTCAAAGTGGTATCAAGGAGTTGATTACACTTCATGCACCCAAATAACTTGCACACGCTCTGTGTGCTCCCCAGCTCAAACCACCATGGTTGCGCCCTGTGGTCTCTCTTCCACCACTACAAGCAACCCTAAACTATAAGACAAATCTCAGACACACCACTTCCTCCTCATCTCTTCCTCTCTTCCTCCTTCTGCTCTTGTCTTCCTTGATTTGCTCCACACCCTTTCTCTGGGAAAGAACCGTGACTCCTCTATGTTTCTTCACACATTGTCCCTAATAAACCTAACCAGGAATGAGCCTGTCAGTGAACACAGAGTTCTCCGAAAAGGAGACATAATGGTTGTTACATTTTTGTTCCTATTACACAAACATATACACAGGATTTTTCATATAATTTCAGATCTTTCACAGACCCTCACCCCAGGAGTCCATCAACATCCCAGAAGTTCTGGACGCCAGATCCAGAACACCTGCCACAGAGCAACTAATTCCTCAGCAACCAAGGAGGCTTGGAGGAAGAAACTGAGCCTGGACAGGGAGTCAGAGGAAGCAGAGAGAAGACCAGTATCCCAGAGGACCAGGAAGAAGCAGGAAAACCAAAACTACAGCCAAAAGGGGTAGGAATTTTTGGAGCGAGAGGGATCAAGAACCAAGGGCCCCCTTGGGAAGACCTGAGTCCTAAGCAGGCAAGCATGATCTCTGAAATCTTCCAGAGGTGAGCGATTCGTGATCCACACAGTCGTTCCCTGCTGCTGTCCCTCCTCACAACTGACCTCTCCATGGTCACTGCACCAGTGAGCAGTTCCAGTTGGGCCAGGTGTTTGGGGAGGGCGCTGCTAACCCTGAAAGTGCCCTGCAGCAGAGGACAGGCCAGAATGAAGGCAGATCTGTGTTCCAAGGAGGAGTCCCTGAGGTCTCTGGATGGAGGTTACAAAAGTGACAAGGAGACCAGGGACACCAACCGCACCCTCATGTGTCCCCTGATGGAGAAGAGGGCAGAGTCCAGGTTGGGGAGGGGAGGCTACAGGAGCTCAGAACCACTTACCTGCATACAGCTGGGCCTTCCTCCAGGCTGAAAGGGAACACACCCTGGTGAGACCTCAGCCAGAACAAGCCTGCTCGCTGTGAATCCACTGGCCCGTGCCTCCCCTCTGCTCTGCAGGTGAGACTAACTACGGTCGTGGAGAGGCTGGAGGGGAGGTGACCCCCTGCTATGTGCAGACAGCAGGTGTTGTGGGAATTTCCCTGGACCACAGGTCAGGAGCCCTGCATTACAGGCTGACTTACACCACTGTCCCGCTGCTCCTGTGTGATGTCTGGCAAGTCACTTAGCTGTTCTGTGCCTCAGAAACCTCAAAAATTCTTATTCTACTTACATTGATTTTTGCCGCTAAGGATCAAAATGTTTTCTACTATGTGTGAAAACATTTTGGGGAATACAATATAAATTATTCTATAATTTTAAGAAAGCATCATCATATTCAGTTTTTTTCTGGCAAAGATATGTTTGGGAAATAACTTGAAATGGGAACTATTTAAGGACAGGAATGTGAGCTGAGTTCTAGGGTAAAATTGGCTAATGTTTCTCAGATGAAATATTTCTAGAGATAAACATCACTATTCTGGGGCATTGACAGCCCTTCCCATCACATTCCCACGCATGGTCAGCCCAGCTATGCCCCCATAACTGTTTGATCATCACCCAAAGAAACTAGAGGGAACAGACCCTCTTTGGACGCTGTTTTGGGGTGGAGACAGGAGGTCACACTCCTAAACTGGATCACCCCGCTGATCTGGATAGCTCCTTTAATGCAGTCTCAGAGCACATGACTTTTGCTTCCAGGTACTGTCTGAAAACCAGGGGCATTCAAGGCTAGAAAACCATCAGTATGGTGGGTCAGTCAAGGCTGGAATAAGACCCAGGGTGCATGATGGACCCTGGGGTCACCGTCACACCCAGGCTCCCAAGCACTGGGTGGGAATCAGCGGCCCAGATCTGGGAGAGCCCTTGCAGCTGGGTTCTGCCTCCCAGCAGCCTCCACTTCCGCCCCAGGGAGGGGGTCCACATGGCTGTGTCTGGACAGAAGCAAAGAGTGGGACGCCTTGTCACAGAAGGACAGGAAACCCAAGGACATCAGGAGAGTCACTCACCAGCCAGGTAAGCGGATTTCCTCCAGCCTGAAAGGCAACACACAGGAAGCAGGTGAACTAAGAAGCAGAACGTCTCCTCTGACGGGGATGCAGAGAGCTCAGGGGGAAAAGCAGAATTTACCGAGTTCTGTCCGGAGTTCATCTGAAAGAGAGCGCACGAGAAGCATGAGCTCCCATCCCTAAGAAAAATAGTCCACAAAATACCACCTCTCTGTGTGTAACCTGGAGGAGGTTCCAACCCCAGACCCATCGGGGCCTCCCTGGCTCCAGCCATCCACCCTGGGTCTCCCCAGCCACCTGCCCTGGGCCCGGATTTCCCTGGAGCCCTGCACTCAGGCAGGCCCTGTGGTCGGTCATCCATCTCAGCGTGGCTGCCATGCTCTCCAGCCCTGGCCATTGTCCTGCCTTACCTGTGTCCTTCAGCACCTCCTCCTTTGCCCACCGGTCCTGCTCCTTCACCAGGCGCAGACTCTCCTTTTCTCGCATCACCCGCAACTTCCTGAAATGTTCTCTCATGGTGTAATATCCAGCCCCAAGGAGCAGGGCCATCAGCACAGTCAGGCTCACTGAGAAAGCCAGCTTCCAGGGAGAGGCCTGGGGGAAGAAGGGCTCTGCGGCCCGGCCACAGGCCCCGTCAGGGCCACCACCCAAGACACCCAAGCCCAGCACACTCAGGAACGCCCGGCCTGCTCCCCCAGCCCTGCGGGAAGCAGGGAGCAGCGCTGACCTGGGATGAAAATGGCCACGGCCTTCTCCTGGCCCAGGACAGTGTTGAGGACGGAGCAGGTCACGTTCCCTGCAGAGCTGTCTCTCACCACCAGAGCCACTTCCACGCTGAACAGCCCTTCAGCGTCCTGGCTGTGGGCCTCGGAGAATGCCAGGAACTTCTCTCCGCTGAGGCCTCTCCACTGCACCTGGGGCTTCGGGAACCACCCTGAGGCCGTGCACACCACACGGACCCCATCTTCCTCGGGCCCTGTGATGCACACCTGAGGGGCAGAGCCCACACCTGTGGGAGGCAAGATGTAGAGCCCAGGCGGCCCCCCTGGGTCCTGGGGACCCCAGCAGTGCCTACGGGTGCACAACTCCAGTGGGAGCCCTTCGCCTTGCATTCTGGGGCTCTGGGGGAGGCTGTTCCCTGCAGGGAGAAAGGCAGCCGCCCTGCCATGGGGAACACAAGGAAGGGGTGTGGGGGCCTCTGGGGGCTCAGAGGGCTGGGCTCTTCTCCCCAGTCATGCAGGTGCAAGGGCTGACGCCCAGTGGAAACAGGAGGAATGTGGTTCCAGGTCCCATCCTTATCCTCGACTCTCCTCACCTCACACACTCTCCCGGGGCATCGGCTTCCACACCCACTGCCTCCCTTTGAAAATCACCACCAAAATTAGATCAGATGACAACCCTATCCCCTGAACTCCCCTTCCATACATCCACATCCAATGGGTTCTTTCCACCAGGATTCCTCACATACACTTCAAACTTAAAATTCCAGGACTGAATACGTGATTTTGCCCAATCTGTGATACATTGATTGTAAAAAGATTCCCAAATCTTCACTCCCTCTTTATATCCAGCTGGCCCTCGGCCACACACTTTTTGATGCCTTCACACTCTGCCTCTGGGCCGGGTCAGGTGACTCAACTAACCAGTGAGAGATTAGGCCATGTGACTCAAGCAGCGGCTGTAACATCCTCGTGCCATTGGGCTACCCTCTGCCACAGGGAGGCCATTTTTGGTCTGGTGCAGCCTTTCCAGCTGAAGCTTTCCTAGATCAACCAATACCCAGTTGAAAAATCCCAGCAAAGGTCCTTATGGTGGCCTCCTCAGCCGACTATAAGGACAAATAAGAATTAAAATTAAGAGGTGTCATTCTCCGCGTTGAAAATAAAGGAAGAGATTCCCCTCCCATTCTTTTTCTTAGAATACTTGCTTTAGAAAACCTGTAATTGTAGGTATTTTCTCCACACTTCCTTTTTTTTTTTTTTCGATTTTTAATTTTTTGGCTACACGCCACGCGGCATGTGGGATCCTAGCTCACCGACCCAGGATCGAACCCGCAGCCCCTCCATTTGAAGGGCGGAGTCCTAACCTCTGGACCGCCAGGGAAGTCCCCCCCTCCACTTTGAAATGTATATAAATCCTTTTTGAAAACTAGATAGGCCTCTTGCCAGCTTTGGGAACCACGAATGCTTTTCTCTAGGACCTGGGAGCCATCTCTTTGAAATATAAATGTTAAGGGAGACAGCACCCGACTTAGCCTTCCCTGTGGAAGGGTAGGAGCCAGACTTCAGTGGACACTGAACTCCAAGCTGTAAAACCACCTTCTGTCATAAAGGTATAAGAATTTGTTTTTCCTCCGGATAAAGCCAATTAGCTAACATAGATAGTCACCTCAATTACCAGGAAAATTTAGGGTGAACTATGTGACAGATGGTGCTATCAAGTCCTCTGACCTGAGGATTAGTTACTGTTTACCTTGAAAACATGTACATAATGGGTTGTATCTGCTTGACTTTATAAAAGGGGGAGCTTTCTCTCTGTCTTTGCGATCTCTTAGTAGATTGCCTGTGATGTGTATCACACTCTGGTTTAATGCCCATTCAGTAATAAAACTGTATTCTTTCTCTACTAACTTTGTGAAGACAATTTCTGGTTTGGGAGATTTTGTTTTTAATTGTATTTCCCCAACACCACCAAAGATGTATAAATAATCCCAGGTAAGATTAGTCAAATACAGTCCAGATTCGCTGTACTCCCTTCATGCCTGAATTAAATAAATGGTTATTGTTATATGCCACTGTGATTTTTGTGGCTGTTTGTTACACAGCATTATCATGGCAACAGATAACACATGTAAAACAAAGAATGTTGCCCACCACGCAATTCTACAAGGATCAAGTCGTTAGCACTGTAGCCACTCATTGACAGTACACCCCTAAAGGAATTCAGGACAAAAAAATAGGATAAGGCACTCTGTACTTTGGAAAAACAGGCCCCTTAGTTAGTTAGAGATATCTCAGGGGGAAAAAATTTAATGAACCCAGGTTCTTGCATCTTCCCATACATAGAAAAGCGCTAAAATCATTAACTGAGGTGTCTGATCCTCGTGAATAGCAGTAAACTTTCACCGAGATGTATGCTTGTCTGCACACATTTCACAGCCAAAATCCTGTATAAACTGGCTTCTCCTCCTACCTCTTTGGAGCAGTTTCTCAGAGCTACTGAGAGACTGTTTCCCACATTATATAGCCCTCAGTAAGACCCTGAATAAAACTCAGCTCACAGCTCTTAGGTTGTGTGTGTTTCTCCAGTCGACACACAAAAGTTTCCATATTCCTACCACTAAACAAACAGCCAAGGCAAAGCCCTGGGATCTTCTGCAGGCCCCTCTTCCCCTCCAAACTGTGCCCCCAAATCCACTCACTCAGTTGGGTCGGCTTTCTAAACCTCACTGATGTCTGATCCCCCCATCCCTCTATGTGATCCCATTGCCTCTATGTGAGGTCATCCTCTTGACCTCATCACTGCATCCATGCCTCCAGCCTGGCTCACCTTTCATCCATCCTCCTCACAGCTGACAAAGGGAACGTTCCAGGCACTCATCTGTTTAAAATTTCCTCAGCAATCCATCAACACCCCATAGCACAGCATGCAAACTCTGCTATGGTCTGGAATTTGCCTCCCCCCAAACTCTTCCCCTCTTCCCCCCACTTTCCACTACCTATGCCCCTCAGGGACCACACACTCCAGCCCCAAGGACCCTTTGATTCGCTGCTAGTAACTGCGATCACCATGCTCTCTGTGGCCCCTGCCTTCTCATGTTCCAGTCCATCAGCATCAAGGGCTTTTTGGAGCCTGGTGTGGTGAACGCAAGTGCCTGCTCCAGTGTGTATTACCTGTGAACTCCTCCTGATTGCCCCAGAGAGCACTAACCAAATCCTTCTCTGTGCACCCTTGGCCAGGAACATCTCTTCGTTCCATTATCGTCACCTCTTACCCCACTCCCATTCACTCATCTTATCAACCACGAGGGCCGGCTTGCGTGCTCAGAACACACCAGCCACACTCCTACCTCAGGGTTTCACGCCGGGGGTTTCCTTTGCTGGGAACCCTTGGTCCCACAGATATCCACATGGCTAAATTCCTACTTCCTTTGAGCTTCTGCTCAAATTGTCAAAAAAGCCCAACCTGAGGCCCCATGCAACACTGAAGCCTTCCTCACCCCTGGTCCCCTTCCACTTCTTTCCTGGCCTCTTATCCTAAATACTTACCACTTCCTAACATCCTCTATAACCTATTTATCTAGTATTTATGGATTTTGCCTCTAGAATATAAACTCCACAGAGCAGGGAACATTGTTTGAGTCACTGATGTATCCCAGGTGCCCAAAATACGATGTGGCACAGAGTAGGCTTTCGATATATTTGTACTGAATAATGGAATGAGTGGATGAGCCTCCTGTTCATCTATAAAATGAGGGGCTGATTTACTGCTCCCTGAAGTTCCTCCCAACTCCAGTATTCCAGGTCAAAAACATAACTCAAGTCACCAACCTGCCACCTTCAGCTCCAAACTCGCCTCTTCGTAGAAGCCTCCCATTCTGAAGAAGCAGGTGTACAGCCCATTGTCTGAAACCTGGACGTTTTGGATGCGTACGGCAGCCTCCCCCTGGGCAAGGAAGTCGCTCACCAGCGAGGTCCGCCCTACGTAACGAGCCATCTGCCCCTCATTCTGCTCGACTCGGTTTTGATAGATGAACACGGCTTCTGAAAACTTGGAGTGGAGCCACCTCAGCTCCATATCTTCTGCACTCATGGGTGGGAACACACGACAGGGCAGCACGGCGTCTCCGCCCAGCACTGCCACAATGGGATCCGAGGGGCCAGTCACGAAGAACCCCTCTGTGGACACAGACATAGGAGTGAGAAAGGAAGAGAGACACAGAGTGAGGGCAGGAAACACACACAGTCTGGTGGGAAGGCCGGGGCAGGCTGGGGACAGGTGTTGGATAACATGAGCCATCATGACCCGAGGGATTGAGCTGTGATGATTCTGAATCTCCGCAAAACATTCTGATCACAATTTTATGACCAGAAGTGATGTCACAGAGAATCCTTCATCCATCTGTACTGCTGTTTTCACACTCTTT
>NW_006786873.1:191566-191802 GCF_000442215.2 Lipotes vexillifer
CAGTGGTTGGCAACCTTCAGCATGCAGCAAAATCGGCAAGAGGGCTTATAAAACACACAGTGCTGCCCTCTCACCCCGGCCCTGAGCTTCTGATTCAGTAGGTTTGCGCTGGGCCCAAGGATCTGCATTTCTAAAGAATTCCCCGAGGCCTTCCCTGGTGGCCCAGTGGTTGAGAGTCCGCCTGCCAATGCAGGGGACACGGGTTCGTGCCCCAGTCCGGGAAGATCCCATGTGCC
>NW_006786873.1:192097-227127 GCF_000442215.2 Lipotes vexillifer
CGTCCGGAGCCTGTGCTCCGCAACAGGAGAGGCCACAACAGTGAGAGGCCCGCGTACAAAAAAAAAAAAAAAAAAAAAAAAAAAGAATTCCCCAAGATGCTGAAACTAATGTTCCAGGGACCTTACTTTGAGAACGATAGCTCTATCCTGGCCCCTCTTGGACAGGACTGAACCCTGACGAAAGAGAATACCTGTGGCCTAGGACAGAACTCCTTGATCACTCAGCCACACCCAGAAACATCCCCACTGCCACCCCTCACTTAATTATTTGTGCTCATGACTTTCTCCTCAGCTGAACTACAAGTGCACTAAAAACTAGACGCAAATGCTATTTTCATTAAAACCCTGCCTTTACTCTCGTCACCCACAGGAGACCATATTCACCCCACTGATATCTTCTCAGAGCCATTGGCCTTCTGAGGCCTCGTGGATGGGCCATGACATGACCCTTCTGCAGCACAGCCCCGCTGGATCTCCAAAGAACGACTTCTCACTCCTGAGCTGCTCAGACTTGGTCTGAGTCACCATCATCTCTCACCTGGAGGATGACAGTAGACTCCCTCCCTGTGTCTTCCTCTCCCCAGTCCCATGTCTGCGACTCTTCAACCTGGAAACCATGTCCTTACTCTGCTCAAAGCCTTGCCATGGCTTCTCGTCCCCCGCGTGGACCACAGGCCCGGTGGGGATGACCCCCAGGGCCTCTCTGATCCCAACTCCTGCACCTCTCCCTCTCGCTCACACTGTTCCAGCCAACACTTCCTCCACAGTCCCTTGAACATCCCAGGCACATGGGCAGCTTTTCACTGGCTATTCTCTCCTGCAGAAACCATCCTTCCAAGGGACCCCTCACAGGCTCACACCCTCCTCCAGCTCTTTGCTCTCATGTCCTTGACTTCACTGACCACCTCACTGAACACGCTGCTGCCCGCTTCCCACCTCCACACCCCTGACTCCCACCCACCCCAGCACACGGCTTCACTGCCCCTCTCTTCTCATCTCTCTTCTATTTTTGGCGGTGGGGGCGTTATTTTTGGCTGCGTCGGGTCTTTGCTGCTGAGCACGGGCTTTCTCTAGTTGCGGTGAGCGGGGGCTACTCTTCATTGATGTGCACGGGCTTCTCATTGCGGTGGCTTCTCTTGCTTCGGAGCACGGGCTCTAGGCGCGGGGGCTTCAGTAGTTATGACTCGCGGGCTCCAGAGCGCAGGCTCAGTAGTTGTGGTGCACAGGCCGAGTTGCTCCCTGGCATGTGGGATCTTCCAGGACCAGGGATTAAACCCGTGTCCCCTGCATTGGCAGGCGGGTTCTTAACCACTGCGCCACCAGGGAAGTCCTCTTCTCATATCTTTTAACAAACTGTCTAATATAGCTGTTTCTTGCATTTATTATTCATGGCCTCCTGCTAGAGTGTAAGCTCTAAAAAGACAGGGATTCTCTCTATTTTATTCAAGTATAGTACCTAACACATAGTCGACACCTTATAAATATATATAGAATGAAATGAAGTAACGGATGAATAAGAACTTCAATACCAATAAAGCTGGGAAACAAAAGTTAAGTGGAAAAGTATGGTCATATTTTTGACAGTTGACGTTTTAAAACATCATAAGTTCATAACTGAACAACTGTCGAGGCCCGTTACCCTTATTTTATGGTTTAGAGACTCTTGTTAAATATTTAATAACAATTACTGGTTGGGGAAGCATCATGATTTTTCTAGAGAAGGGACTCCTCAAATAATAACCAACTCCTGATGGTTGGTGGAGTTGAACCAGCCCAGATCCCGGGGATCCACTCACCCACGAGGACACAGGACGAGGGGTGGGGCACACTCACCTGCGGACCCCCCAGTGGGCAGCTGGATGAGAAGGAGCAGGGAGGTGAGGCGGCAGAGTGCACAGCAGCTGGAGAGATCCCCCATGGCGTCAGCTGGGGACACAGGGCAGGAGGCAGGGCCGGCCCAGAGCTCTGGGGCCCCAGAGGGGAGGCAGGGCTCAGGGCCAGCAACAGTCCCTCCAGGAGCAGAGCTCCCTGCTTGATCACTATGCTGGTGACGTGGTGGCCTCCCACAACCCTGACACCAAGAAAGCCCTGGGTCTGGAGCTTCCCACCCCTGTAGCAAGCCTCTGTGGGGCTAGACAACCACTAGGTTTGCTTGCGAAAAACACAAGCCTTCCCTTCCCACCCCAATGGCACCTGCAGCACAACCCACTCTGCCCAGAAAACCAGGTGCTTCCTTTCTCAGCACCGGGGGCCCCGTGGTGGAAACATCCTCCATCTCCCCATTATTCACAACCACCGGTGATGCCCCGGGACAGAGACCCAGACTCAGGCCCCTCACCACAAAGGACAGGCCAGCTCTCACTTGTTGTCCTTCTGTGGCCCCCCAGAGTGACCAGGAATCACTGAGAAGCCCCAGAGACACACTATGTCCTCCTCAAGGAGACTGTGGGTCCATCACAGGCACCCTGTGCTGCCTCTGTTGCTTCTTTAGTTGACCTGAACTTCAATCCCACCCAGCCCTTTCCTGAGAGGGACCAAGGACATGGCCCTGCACCCAGGTGCCCAGTCAATCCCCACTGACAGGTTAATCCTCACCCTCACTGCCTTTGAAGATTTCTGCATTGGGGTAGAAGACCCCAGTGGAAACAGAGCAGCTGAGGAGATAAATGAGTCCTGGTCAGAGAAATGACTTAGTGTTCAAGGTGGGGGACGAGGCAGCTTAGGGTCCTGGAAAGGACAGATTCTCGGGGCCGACTGCTGAGTCCCCGAAAGCTGGGGCACTGTCTGCGTGACGACCTTAACCAAGTTTCTCAACCTTCTCTGCCTGTTTCCTCATCTACAAAATGTGCATGTCAACAGCATCTAGAGCCCAGAGTTTTAATGAGAATCACATGAATTGATATTTCTAGAGTCACTACATGTAATTAGTAGCATGTAATTAGCACTTACTAGTACATGTAATTAGCACTTACTAGTAAGTGCCAGAGATACGACATTAAAATGAAGGAAGGAAGGTACACCCCTCACCGCAGTTGTCCTGGGTCTTCCTAGAGCCGCACCATCATCCAGCGCCACCCACCCCTGCCCCCAGCCCCACCTCCTTCTCATCCTCTTCCTCACAGCCAGCTGCTCCCTGCTTTCTCTTCTTGGCCTACAGGTGTCTTCAAAACCAACCTACCTGCTTTGAAAGGCTGGGGCTTCTGAAGCGTCTCTAAACTCAGCAGCGTGAGAAGGTTCAGGGACCCCAGCAGACCCCAAATCTGCCCTCAAAATTTGCACCTGAAGTTAGTCACACTGAGCCCCAAACCCTAATTCCAGATCCAAATCTGAGTTCCTCACGTCTGAGGGGCAGGCGGCTCCCAGGAGAGGGGAGAAGCAGCAGAGCCTGGCACAAGGGTGTCTGCAGAGACCAGACCACGGGAACCAGACCACGGGGACCCCGCTGGAACGATCCCGGACAGCTGAGTCCACCTTTCTCTGGTTCCTTCCACTATTTGAAAGTGAAACTTGGAAAAGGCAATCCCAGCAGACTCCGCCCTGTCCTCTGGACAGTCACCCAGTGATCACAAAGGAAACAGCATGATCAGAGCAGCAAAAGAGAGTAGATACAAGTAGGCTGAAACCACCCTGAGCGGGACAGATAGACTCACAGACTCAGTAACCATAATTTGGACAAGGGCTGCACTCCGGGTCTGCTCCTCGGCAGTGGGGACTATGTGTGTGGCACAGCCAAGAGTAGTAGCTGGCCCCCTGCCTGGTCTGTGTGCACCAGGGGCTCACTGCTGAGACGATCAAGGTCAGCTGGTAAACTGCACCGGAACACAGCCCCCAGTGTGGCTGTTTTCTTCCCCAACAGATGACCAAGGAGCTCCCCACAACCTGGCAGCCCAGGGGTTAACCCCAGGCCTCAGGAGCTTCCATGACCAGCTTCAGGACCCTGGCCCTGCCCATGCTGAATGGACAGTGCCCTAAGGCTTGTTAAGGTTTTTTATCACCCATGGCCTGGGTACAGCCGTTCAGACCCCTCCCTGACAGGCTGCAGTGAACACCAGGAAAGGCTGGTGCCCAAAGAAAAACCAGGGAGACTGGCTCATCCTCTCCTGCCCCTCCCTTACCTGCAGTTTCCTTACTGAGTAAAGGGCACCTGTGTTCACCCAGTTTTCTCTGCCAGAAACTTGAGAGGCAGTCTTCATACCCCACTCTCCCACCCAGTCCAATTCCAAAAAGTTCAAGATTTTTCACAAATTCACGTCGACAGCCAGCACCGACTTCCAAGCCACCCTCATTTCTCAGCTGGCTCAAGCAGTGGTCTCCTCGTGGGTCTCCCCACCCCACCTCCAGCCTCACCTCCTCCAGTTCATTTGCCTTCCGAGGTCATGATCCTCTCACATCGTCTCTTGTCAACTCTCTGGCTCACCCCTCAAGGGACCTCCCCGCTTAACCTCTCCTCTGTGACTCCCAGGCCTCCAACATCCTCTCTGACCTCATCCCCTGGTTCTCCCAGGTGTTCCCTTACTGGCCTCAGGTGAGATCCTCCAGTTCCCCGAGTCTTCCCAGCCGAGGACCTCCTCACCAGACACTGGATGCTCCTGCCCTGCCCCTCCTCCCCCAACCTCCTCACTGTCCAGCTCTCACCTAAAATGACCTTGCTTGGGGGACGCTTTGCTGACTTCCCGATCCCCATTGTGGGCCCCATACACATGCTTCTGGGGTTTTGGTGGCACCCTGTCTCCTCCACAGCCCTGACCTTTGCTCAGGTGAGGAATGTCTGGGGAATCCAGGAGAGGAGCCACTGTGTGTCCTGTTCACCTGTCCAGAACGTAGTAAACACTCAATAAACATTACTTGAGCTCATTTTCAGGAGTCTCTTCAGCAGCACATGGGCTACTCAGCCTCGCCCATTTCCAGAAAACATTTTAGTCCACAGAAACACAAAGACCGTTAACCCTGAAAGTCAGCCCCTGGACAGATGCAAGAGCCACACCATCTGCCCCTCTTTTTTCTTATCTACCCCAGAAATAAACGCATCACTGAGTACAGCCCTGGCCAGAAACATCAGCTTCAACCACTTCTGATGCCTCCTCAAGCCTGCCCAGTGTCGGGGGTTCACAGTAAAGTGACTTTCCTAGTGTCTCTCACACCTCACTTCTGCCTGGCGGTTGTCATTATTATCCTCATTCTACAGTCGAGGAAATCAAATCTCAGATTGACAACCACACACCCAGCAAATCTCTCTCAACCTGTGTTCACTCTGAGTTGTTCTGAACGGCCTGTTATATTTGTCTTCGTGGAACAAGGACCGACCCACCTGCTGTTGCCTGGGATGCTTGGTTTCTGCCCGAAGTCTGGTGTGAGCTATTACCCAGAACTTCTGGATATACCCGAACACAGCCCACTTTGTCATCCCGCAAAATCCCACTTTTGCTAATATCTACTTACACTCGGGAATATTTGGAAAATCCACATTAACACAAAAGTACCTAATTAGACGAGAACAAATATTAGCCTCCGGGTCTGCCTAACCTTCACCCTCCACTACCTCCACCAATCCTTTCCCCACAAGGAGATTTTTCAAGGCCTGAGAAACATTAGAGGAGTTTTATGAAAACCAAATTTTACTGAATACCTACTAAGTGCCAGGAACTGAGCCACACAAATCGAATTTATGCCACATAATTTTCACACATGCGCACAGACATGACGTAAGATAAGAGCTCTGACACTGAGGACACTTAGTCCAGGCCCCTCACAGACGAGGGAGGGCTAGAGATGCAGGGAGGCTGCCCTGCCCACCACATCCAGCCCTCAATCCCAGCCCAGCCCAGCCCCCAGCTCCACACACAACTCCACAGGAAGGAGGAGCAAAAAGGGACCTTGGACTCCAGTAATGCCACAAGATGATCTGGCCAGAAAGCTTATCTCACCCTGAATGCCAGCCCTTTGATTCCACACTGGGAGGGGAAGAGCAGTAGGGATGACAAAGTACAGGGAAGATTTTCTGGAACACACTGGAAGGATACTGGAACACACTGGCAAGATGGATATCAAACAACATACTTCACTGCCCTCTCCCAGACATCAGGGTCATGTTCCAGCTGCTTTAACAAGAAAGGCTGCTCACTAGCCACAAATGATTTTTCTTTCTCAAAGTATAAATTATCCTAATGCTAGTGGGGTTAATATTTTACTTTCTTTTTTAACAGCCACATAGTACCTCTTATCTTTTATTCGCTTCAAGTGCTTTCAAAAGAGTTTCAGATAAACACCTAAGCCATAAAACAATGGTGATGTAAAATGAACTGTGATTCTTAAAATGTCACAGTGCATAAATCACAGCAAGATCTTTTTCAACCCACTGCCTAGAGTAATGAAAATAAAAACAAAAATAAACAAATGGGACCTAATGAAACTTAAAAGCTTTTGCACAGCAAAGGAAACCATAAACAAGGTGAAAAGACAACCCTCAGAATGGGAGAAACTATTTGCAAATGAAGCAACTGACAAGGGATTAATCTCCAAAATTTACAAGCAGCTCAGGCAGTTCAATAACAAAAAAACAAACAACCCAATCAAAGAATGGGTGGAAGACCTAAATAGACATTTCTCTAAAGAAGACATACAGATGGCCAAGAAACACATGAGAAGCTGCCCAACATCACTAATTATTAGAGAAATGCGGATCAAAACTACAATGAGGGGGCTTCCCTGGAGGCGCAGCGGTTGAGAGTCCGCCTGCTGATGCAGGGGACACGGGTTCGTGCCCCAGTCCAGGAGGATCCCACATGCCGCGGAGCGGCTGGGCCCGTGCTCCATGGCCACTGAGCCTGCGCGTCCGGAGCCCGTGCTCCGCAACGGCAGAGGCCACATCAGTGAGAGGCCCGCGAACCGCAAAAAAAAAAAAAACTACAATGAGGTATCACCTCACACTGCTCAGAATGGCCATCATCAAAAAATCTACAAACAATAAGTGCTGGAGAGGGTGTGGAGAAAGGCAATCCTCTTACACCATTGGTGGGAATGTAAATTGGTACAGCCACTATGGAGAACAGTATGGAGGTTCCTTAAAAAACTAAAAATAGAATTACTGTATGATCCAGGAATCCCACTCCTAGGCACATATCCGGAGAAAAACACAATCCGAAAGGATACATGTACCCCAATGTTCATTGCAGCACTATTTACAATAGGCAAGACATGGAAGCAACCTAATGCCCATCAACAGATGAATGGATAAAGAAGATGTGGTACATGTATACAATAGAATATTACTCAGCCATAAAAAGGAATGAAATAGTGCCATTTGCAGAGACGTGGATGGACCTAGAGATTGTCATACAGAGTGAAGTAAGTCAGAAAGAGAAAAACAAATATCGTATAATATCGCTTATATGTAGAATCTAGAAAAATGGTAGAGATGAACTTATTTGCAAAGCAGAAATAGAGTCACAGATGTAGAGAACAAATTTATAGTTACCAAGAAGGGAAGTCGGGGTGAGATGAACTGGGAGATAGGGACTGACATATATACACTACTATGTTCAAAATAGATAACTAATGAGAACCTACCGTATAGCACAGGGAACTCTACTCGTTGCTCTGTGGTGACCTAAATGGGAAGGAAGTCTAAAAACTAGTGGATATATGTATACATATGACTGATTCACTTTGCTGTACAGCAAGAAACTAACACAACATTGTAAAGTAAATATACTCCAAAAAAATTAATTTAAAAAATGTGACAGTGGATGGAAAGAATTAATCCCCTTTTTTCTTAAACATGCAATCTGGTACAGCTTATTTTACTTGACACTGTTAAGTTGAAGTGTTCACTGGATTAATTTACACTGTAGGAAAAGTTTAAACAACTCCTTTGATACTTATTTTTTTAAAAAATAGGAGCACGCGTGCGCACACACACACACACACACACACACACACACACACACACACACCAGGCAATGATTTTATTTCAATCTTAAAGTGTTTCCCTCCTTCTCTAACAACAATGACCCTGGCTGGTGGGCTAAGCTCTGCCCTGGAAGCCTGCTGAGCAGAGCCCCAAGGGCACAGTTGGGGTCATGACCTTCCTCTGAACCTGCACTTCTGGCCCTCTGCTGAGGAAGGACAGCCCCTCCCAGAATAGGCTGTCATCTCCAAAACTGAAATATCCAACCAAATGTGGCTCACAGACTTCCTTAGGCCCCTTACTCATTCCCAAGAGTGGGTGCTGCCCAGGCCCACCCAGAGGCTGGCTGCAGAGCCCACCTGGACCATAGCACCTACCCCACCACCATCTGAGTAGACAATCCACTCTGCTTCCAAAGTCTGAGATTCCTGGGGACATGAAGACGCATCACTCCCCACCCCCACCCACCCCCACCCCCGAGCCCTGAGATGTATAAAGGTAAAGGAGGGAGACTGGGGAGAAAGACATTGTTATGGAAAATGTAATAAATTTTATTACATTAATGAATAAACAAAAGATAATAAGAGATTAAAAGGAAAAGAAACACTAAGATAGTATAAGAAAGTAAAGAGGAAGGAAGGAAGGAAGGAAGGAAGGAAGGAAGGAAGGGAGGAAGGAAGGAAGGAAGGGAGAGAGGGAGGGAGGGAGGGAGGAAGGGGAAAAAAGGAAGGGGTAGGATCCCCCTGGCATTCAGCCCTGGCACATCTGGGACAGGACACCTGAATGAACACATCTGCCCAGAGTGTCTCAAGCACGTTCCCCAGTCACTGAGATGTCAGTGAATTTTGCAGAGAAAGTTATTGTACTGCCCACATGGGTGACCCACTCAGCAACCTGGGAAGTATTTACTCAGTCTCTCAATCCCATAGGTCAGGCCCACCCACAGTCAAGAGTTAATCAGGCAAGTCTTGCTCGGAGGGATTTGAGCGCCAACTTACAGGAAAGGCCTGGAGTTCTGGCACTTTGGTCTCTGTCCCTGAGAGAATCAGAGGAGAGAGACCTGGGCAGTAAAGGTAGGAGAGGCCCTGACCAAACCTCAGAGGCCGATTCTAACAGCCCCCAGGATGCCCGCCCTGTTCCTTCATGTCAGGAGACTTGTCTCCACAGGCTGAGCTGCAGGCTGAAGCCCTGAGGCCGGGCCCTGCTCTCTAATGAGTGTCACCAAATATTCAGGCACACTGTTCACCCAGTGCCATTTTACTCTGAACGTTACATACTTTATTATAATCCTCAGAGGAAAGTTTCACTTTCCTCATTTTACAGCTGGGAAATAGAGGTTCAACAATATGAGGGGACCTGCCCAGGGTCAGACCTTTGTGTGTCAAACCCACAGGCTCCACCCCCCCCAAAAAAAAGCTCAGCTGAGCTCTAACCAGGGGCCACCAGGTAGGGGTGAACCAGCCCCAGGGGTGCTCCAGGGATCTGGGGGCAGGAGGGGAGGCAGAAGAAATATTCGAAATTCTGTTATAAATGCTTTAATTTTATCTCTTTCCATGTGTTACTTGTGTTTGTTTTTATAATCCGTACAACATTTGTGTGTATTTGATAGCTGCATGTTCAAAATACCTTACCAGAAGGAGTGGGTGATCCAAAGAGGTTGGAGACCCAAGCTCCAAACTTCCAGTCCAGAAATCCTCTCTAAAGCAGCAGGTGTCAGAGAGGGAAGCAGCAGGACCATCTGCAGCAGCTGCCTGGGAGGCAGCCCAGAAAGAGGGTGCTACCTGGGTGGGAGGAGGAGCCCAGGGGCCAACAGAAGGGTTGCCCCGCTGGGTCAGCCCAGATTCCACCGGGTTCTGCTGCCCCCTTGTGGCCAGCGGGGTGGACTGGCAGAGCGCTTCACAGGTGGAGACACTGAGGGAAGGAATGGAGAAGCAGACAAGGAATCTTAGAAAAGTGGACCGGGACACAGGAAACCAGACACAAAAGACTGCACGCTACAGGATCCCTGACATATGAAGTTAAAGCACAGGCAAATGCGTCTGTGGTGGCAGAAGTCAGATGGGTTCCCTGCCTTGCTAAAGGGTAGTTAGGACAGGAAGGGACACCAGGGAGTGTCCTGGGGTGGGGGGACTTAATTCAAATATTTACTGACTTACTGAAGAGTTAACTCTTATTCATTTTATCTATTATTTGTAGTTTATTTATTTATTTTTAATAAAATAGTGTTCGTTTTAAGAACAAAACTGAATTCCCACAGGACAATGGTGGGACAACGTCAGCATCTCCATCCAACCCAGTCCCCACTCACTCGTCTATCCCACGGCACTCCCCAATCGCATTGCTCCCTGGAGCCTGAGAAGGTGAGGATCTCCCCCTTCATGGACCCCTCCCCACTAACCTGTGTGTGTGTGTGTGTGTGTGTGTGTGCGCGCGCACGCACACACACACACACACACACACACACACACACACAAATTGGCTCTGCCATTTCCCCCAAATCAAAAGCTTTCCTCCACCACCTGCCCCCTCCCCTTTCACCTCTCCTGGCATCCGTACTAAAAGGTTATAGGACACACTCCCTACACTCACTGGTTCAGTGGGCATTTATTGACAGCATCTTGGGAAGTAAAAGAAAGTCTCTTGCTTCAGGCAGCCTCACAGCCTGAACACATGACAGGACAGAAGTGGAGAAAATCACAAAACAAGAGACCCCTCAGGTGCACCAAAGATAAAACACAGCTAAGGGAGGCCCTGGGCAGAGTTGCTGGAGAAGTGCCCTCAGTTTCAGCTTTGGCTCCCCTGGGGAAATTCTGAATTCCTGGAACGGAGCTGAAAATGGCTGGTGGGAGCCTGACCTCTCTGAGGAGACGTCTTCCTTGCTGAGAAGGCATTGACTCAGAGAGCTGGAACCACGGCTTCAAAGGTAGAGGGAGGAGTTGAAGGCTGAATCCCAGGAGGCTGGAAGATGAGGGTGAAGCTGGAGACTCTACCCTCCAGCTTGTGCTGAGGAAGAGCACAGTCTTGAGCGAGGGGGGAGGGATCTCCCCACCCCGCCCCTCACCCAGCCCCCCCAGCCCAAGAGAAACTCAGCTCTCGTCCAGCCCCTTCGAGGACTGGGTGAAGGGAACAGCAGGGGATTCTGAGGCACTGGGGAGCCTTTACCCCATACACACACACACACACACACACACACCAGACCTGAGGGGACAAGGGGAGGACCCCAACACTGACAGGGAAGGAATGTGAGAGAAGCACCCCATCCTCTCTCCTTCCACAGCAGGTCTCCCCCTCGTGCCTCCCACTAGCCAAACCCGATGAGACGCCGCCAGCAAGTCCCCCCTCCCAGTGATCAATCCAAGGAGGTCAGTCTCCCAGGTTACAAAGCAGGGCAGGAAAAAGAGAAAGGATTGCGGGGTCGGGGTGGGGGGGGGCGGTGCAGACGGAGAGTAACACAACAAAGGACAAAGGGGCTTGGGGGAGGGGGTAACATGAGAATTGCCACCCTGATGTCTCTACCACAAGCACCTTCCCAGGTGACCCACCTATTGCTTCTGCCAGAAGACAACCCTCCCCCCGCAAAGATATGGACATACTGCTTTCCCCAAATAGCTGACTCCAGTGAACTCCCAGGCTCTTCCCCATTTCTTTCTGCAGGTGTCCCTCTGTCGCCTGAGGACTTCCCTGCCCCACCTGCCTGCTCAGGGAAGCCCAGTGCCTCAGCCCCCTGCTATCAGGTGTCAGGTAGGAGACCCAAAGGGGTACTAGAAAATTCTAGTTCACATCCAGAGGTTCAAGTTGTCCACTGCCCCTGGTCACCATTTCCCACTCTATCCCTTCCCTCCGCGGAAGTGATACCTTCTCCTTGGCTAAAAATGCAGGAGAGCAGGCTGCCTCGCCCCAAGGCGACCTAGACTTCCCCGGCCTTGGTCTTTCCCGTTTGCTTCCCTCACTGCAGGGTGAGGGTCCCTGTGTCACCCTGGAGCTGCACCCAGCACAGGTATGCAGTTCCTCTCCCAGGGGCGAGGCTCTGCCACTGCTTCTGAAGAGCCACACTTCCACCTCCTGGCAGGAAGGGGTCAGCCTGCTTCTCCCTTCCCACAACCAAGACTTGGACATACGGGGCTTCCCTGATGGCCCAGTGGTTGAGAGTCCGCCTGCTGATGCAGGGGACGTGGGTCCGGGAAGATCCCACATGCCGCGGAGCGGCTGGGCCCCTGAGCCATGGCCGCTGAGCCTGCGCATCCGGAGCCTGTGCGCTGCAAGGGGAGAGGCCACAACAGTGAGTGGCCCACGTACCGCCAAAAAAAAAAAAAGACTTGCACATCCTAGGTGGGTGGAAGTCCAGTGTCCGCACATCAAAGAGGCTTTTCCCCCAGGGAGTGGGTGCCAAGTCACATTCACCAAAGGATAGGATGGGAGTGAGGGTGGGAAGTCTTCTAGAACCTTCCTAGGGGTCTCCCCAATCTTCCAAGTCACAGAAGGGGAGGGTCCTGGGGCTTCAAATGCATCCAAGGAGCTCCTGCATCCAGAGGAGCAAGATTCAGAAAACCTCTGCCCACGTCCAGCCTAGAGCACTCCTTTGAGGAGAAGGGGTCTCTCCACTACTCCCACCTCCTCTGTGGAGGGCTCAATGCCCCAGAGAGAGGTGGTCTCCATAGTAGAGACTTAGTCAACAAAAACAGAGAAATGGAAAAAAGAGGTGGGGGCAGAGCCAAGGGGAGACCAGCAAGGAAACATCTGTCTGTGGGAAAGACTTATAAAAAAATTATAAATTAAAGAAGTAAAATTAAAAGATGAGTGGAGTGAACCTAGAGCTGTTTTTTAAAAATCTAAGGTCCCCAGACATATGAACCCCCATCCCACTCCCCTTGAAACCAGAACACAGGATGTAGAGGGTACTAATAATGGAATCCAGTAGACAAGCACAAGAATGCAGAGAGGAGCAGCCCTGGGCATGGAATCAGGAGACTCAGGTTCAAACCCTGGCCTTCAGCTCATTGCTCTAGGACCTGGTGCGAGAGCCATCATCCTGAGGTGTCTCATTAGCACCCTATAAACCTTCACGGGGGGAGAAGGCGCTCTTCTTTTTCCCAGCATGTTTGGCCTTGGGGATCCCCAACCCACCACAGTTCTGTGCACTCCCAGCCTCCTTCTCTGAAGAGAGCGCAAGCCAGTCAGCCCCACCGGCCACACCATCCACACTGACAATGGTGGGAGCAGAGGGCTCAGGGCCATGACCTTAGTCTCTCTCCTGGGATCTGTGGACCCCAGACCTGCGCTTCCTTCACCAGCTTGTCCTTCAAGACCACCTCCGTCAGCTTCCTCAGGCCTGACTCTTGGACCCTCCAGCTCTGCATCAGCAACCAAATCACCTGGAGAGTTTTTGAAAAAACGGGTTGCTGGACTCCAACCCCAGAGGTTCTGATTCAGCAGGTCTGGGTCAGGGCCCAAGAATGTGCATTTCTAACAAGTTTCAAGGTGATGTTGATACTGCTGGCCTGAGGACCACACTTTGGGGACCACTGCTGAAGCTTCCACCCACAGAGATTCAGACTTAACTGGTCTGGGTGTGCCCCGGGCACAAAGATGGGGGCTTTCTACACCTCATGGCCTGAAGTTTTTGTCCTCAGAGAGATGGACATCCTTTTGAAGTTTTTAAATCAGATTTATATCATTGTATTGGATTGCTTTATTTTACCTTTATTATAAAATGTTTTAAACATGTAAAAAGTAGACAGAATAGTATAAAGATGACAGTATAATAAATAGCCACTTACCCATCTCCCAGCTTCAACCATATTTACTCTCACCCACTTCTCCCTCCTACTGGATTTTTTTTTAATAATGTATTTCTTTTTTTTTAATTTATTTATTTAATTTATTTATTTTTGACTGTGTTGGGTCTTTGTTGCAGCACACAGGATCTTCGTTGAGGCATGCGGGATCATTTGTTGCACCGCGCAGGCTCTCCCTTGTGGTGCACAGGCTTCTCTCTAGCTGTGGCGAGCGGGGTTTTCTCTTCTCTAGTTGTAGTGCACAGGCTCCAGAGCGTGTGGAATCTGTAGTTTATGGCCCGTGGGCTCTCTAGTTGAGGCACACAAGCTCAATAGTTCTGGCACGTGGACTTAGCTGCCCGGCAGCGTGTGGGAAACTAGTTCCCCGACCAGGGATCGAACCCACATCCCCTGCATTGGAAGGCGGATTCTTTACCATTGGACCACCAGGGAAGTCCTGCTATAAACATTCTTGTACAGGTTTTTGTGTGAGTGTAAGTAAGTCTCCATTTTTCTGGAATAAATGCCCAGGAGTGCAATTTCTGGGTCGTAATTACATGTTTAGTTTTATTTAAAAACAAAAAACAAAAAAACCTGCCAAACTATTTTCACAATTTTTTAGTGTAAGTAAAATATTGCATAGAGCATACATACTCATACTAAAAATTATTTATTGTTTATCTGAAATTCAGATTTTACTGAGCATCCTGTATTGTTATTTGCTAAATCTGATATTCCTGCTCCCAGGTGATGCCACTGCTGCTAGTTTGAAAACTACCTTTTCGGTATCTGGGTTCTTTCTAATCTGGTTCCTTTTTATAATTATGAAAATTTTTCTAACATAAAAATAGATAAGGGCTTCCCTGGTGGTGCAGTGGTTGAGAGTCCACCTGCCGATGGCAGGGGACACTGGTTCGTGCCCCGGTCTGGGAAGATCCCACATGCCGCGGAGCAGCTGGGCCCATGAGCCATGGCTGCTGAGCCTGCGCGTCCGAAGCCTGTGCTCCTCAACGGGAGAAGCCACAACAGTGAGAGACCCGCGTACAGCAAAAAAAGTAAAATAAAAAAAAATAAAAACAATATAATTAACTCTTCATACCCAGATTCTAGAATTTTCAACTGTGTCACTTTTGCTTTATCCATCCCTCTTTTTTCCCTGAAGTATTTTAAAGCAAATCCTGGTCATTTTGTCATTCTACCCCCACAAACTTCAGTATACTATCCTAAAAAATAGTAAATTTTCTGAAATAATCACAATGTCCAGATCACAGCATTAACAGTAACTCCTGTGTCATCTTATTCCCAGTCCATTGAAGAAACTGCCTTTTCCCCATTGTATGTTCTTGCCTCCTTTGTCGTAGGTTAATTGATCACATAAGCATAGGTTTATTTCTGGTGTCTCTATGCTGTTCCATTGATCTATGTGTCTGTTTTTGTGCCAGTACCATTATGTTTTGATTACTGTAACTTTGTCGTATAGTCTGAAATCAAGGATTATTATGCCTCCAGCTTGTTCTTCCTTCTCAAGATTGTTTTGAATATTCGGGATCTTTTGTGTCTCTCTACAACTTTTAGAATTATTTTTTCTAGTTCTGTGAAAAATGCCATTGGTATTTTGATAGAGATTGCAATCTGTAGATTGCCTTGGGAGTATGGTCATTTTAACAACATTAATTCTTCCAATCCATGAGAACAGTATATCTTTCCATTTATTTGTGTCATCTTCAATTTCTTGTCATCAGTGTCTTATAGTTTTCTGTGTTCAGGTCTTTTACCCCCTTAGGTAGGTTTATTCCCTGTTGGTGAGCTGGGACTTTTACCTGGGACTTTCAGCTCTCCATCACAATGTCACTGGAAACCAAATGGAAGCAGTAATAATGTGCTTCACACTCTCCCAGTCAATGTGTGTTAGAAGAGGCCTAGCAGGTAGCCTGAACTCCCAACCCTATCCAGCACTAACAAGATGTCAACAGAAGCCAAGTGAGGAAACTGGGCTTCTACCTCCATCTGACAACAATGAGGCAGCACCCTCTTTCCCCCACTGGCACAGCATCAGAGGATATCTGTTAAAATAGATTTAAAGAAAATCCAGAGTCTCATCACATAATACCCAAAATGTCTAGGATACAATAGAAAAGCATGTATACCAAGAACCAGGAAAATCTCAAATTGAATAAGAAAAGACACTCAACAGACACCAACACTCAAGATGACCTAAATGTTGGAATATATGATACATATTTACAACAGACAAGTATTTTAAAGTAAATATTAAAAATGCTGCAACAAGCAAGGACAACCTCTTTTTTTAAATATTTATTTACTTATTTATATATTTACTTGGCTACATCAGGTCTTAGTTGCGGCATGTAGGATCTTCGTTGTGGCATGCGTGATCTTTAGTTGTGCCATGTGGAATCTTTTTAGTTGCAGCATGCAGGATCTTTAGTTGAGGCCTGTAGTTGCAGCATGTAGGATCTAGTTCCCTGACCAGGGATCGAACCCGGGACCCCTGCATTGGGAGCATGGAGTCTTAGCCACTGGACCACCAGGGAAGTCCCTAGGAAAAACTTTCTTGAAACAGATGAAAAAATTAATAGTCTTAGCAAAGAAATAGAAGTTATAAAGAAGAACCAAACAGAAACTTTAGAACTTAAAAATACGATAATCAAAATTTAAAACTCAGTGGATTGGCGTAACAGGAAAGTGGAGAAGACAGAGGAAAGATTCAGTGAATTTAAAGGTAGATGAACAGAAATTACTCAATCTTGGCAACTGAGAAAAAATAGACTAAAAAATGAGCAGAGGTTCAGAGATTTATGGGACTGTAACCCATTTTTAAATTGTCATTATTGAGTTATAAGAGTTCTTTTTTAATTTAATTTTTATTTATTTATTTTTGGCTGCATTGGGTCTTCGTTGCTGCGTGTGGGCTTTCTATAGTTGCGGAGAGTGGGGCCTACTCTTCGTTGAGGTGCACGGGTCTCTCATTGCTGTGGTTTCTCTTGTTGCAGAGCATGGGCTCTAGGTGCGCGGGCTTCAGTAGTTGTGGCGCACGGTCTCAGTAGTTGTGGTTCATGGGCTGGAGAGCACAGGCTCAGTAGTTGTGGTGCACAGGCTTAGTTGCTCCATGGTATGTGGGATCTTCCAGGACCAGGGCTCAAAGCCATGTCCCCTGCATTGGCAGGCAGACTCCTAACCACTGCACCACCAGGGAAGTCCCAAGTTATAAGAGTTCTTTATATATTCTGGATACAAGGCCTTTATCTGATATATGATTTTCAAATATTTGCTCTCATTCTGTTGCTTGTCTTTTCACCTTCTTGAGGTGCCATTTGGAGAGCAAATGCTTTTAATTTTGATGAAGTCCAATTTATTTTGTTGCTTGTGCATTTGGTGTCATATGTAAGAAATCATTGTCTGACCCAAGATCTTAGGCAGAGATAAGGCACGAAGTGGGCTCTGCACCTTCCTGACATTGTCCTTAAACTCAGTTTCTGCCCACCACCCTCCGGATTCCCCTGCTACCTAACCACTCCTTCTCTGTCTCCGTTACCATTTCCTCTTCTTTCCCTCAAGTCCCAGCCTAGTGCCCCAGCCTACTTTTCCACAAAAGGTGTGAGGTCAGGAAGATGGCAACCCTGATTCTCAGGGTTGGTGAGAGTAAGGGCATGTGCAGACACTACTACCAAGAATATAAAGTCCTGCACTGCTTTCTGGAGAATGACACTTAGGTACCGAAAGCTTTAAAAATAAGTCTATCCTCACTTGGAGCCTCCTTCTGCAGGGAAGAGAATCAGTCTGGAATTTACTAACATTGTTTTGCTTTCACTGAACTTTTTGATGCCTACTCTCTATTTACAATCAGACAGAAAAAGATTCCCTTTAAAACCTAAGTGTAAAAATGGGCGGAATTCCCTGGTGGTCCAGTTGTTAGGACTCGGCGCTTTCACTGCCGAGGGTTCGGGTTCGATCCCTGGTCAGGGAATTAAGATCCCACAAGCTGCGCAGCGAAGCCAAAAAAAAAGGAGTAGACTGTTTAAATATATAAAACAAATTATAGTACTTGTGGTGTGCAGGTATGGTGTGGGTGGTCACAAATGACTGTCGTTTTAGAAAGATGTAACTAGTGCTAGACACTGTGTATTTAACTACAATGAATGTTTAAAATACGTCGTATTGAAAAATGGAGGAGACTTACAAGTAGATATATGTCCTAATTCTTCTCAAAGCCAAAAAAAATTTTTAAGTCTATCCTTTGACCCTTTGGCTCAGTACTCTCATCTAGGAATGTAGCCTAAGGAAAAAACTAGACAACCACTCAAGTATGTAAGTTCAAGAATATTTATTGCAGCATAGTTTCTCATATTTTTAAAGACTGAGAGCCACCTAAGTGCCGCCCTACAATAGGAAACTGGTTTCAGTGAACTAGAGTTCACCAAACAGTGGAATACTAGGCAACCATTAAGAATGAAGTTAGCTCCGACTTCCCTAGTGGTGCGGTGGTTAAGAGTCTGCCTGCCAATGCAGGGGACATGGGTTCGAGCCCTGCTCCGGGAAGATCTCACATGCCGTGGGCCACAATTACTGAGCCTGTGCTCTACAGCCCACGAGCCACAACTACTGAAGCCCGCACGCCTAGAGCCCGTGCTCCACAACAAGAGAAGCCACCACAATGAGAAGCCCACGCACCACAACAAAGAGTAACCCCTGCTTAGCCCGTACGTAGCAACAAAGACCCAATGCAGCCAAAAATAAAATAATTAATTAATTTAAAAAAAAAAAAAGAAGAATGAGGTTGGCTCACGTGTCTCCTGGTGTGTTGCAGTGAGGACACAACATCACTTCTGTGGTATTCCTGGTCAGAAATGCATAAACTGAAGAAATAGCAGACATACCTAAATTTAGGAACAGTCTGCAAAGTAACTGAACTGTATCCTTCAAATGTATCAATATAATGAAAGACAAAATCTAAGGAACTGTATCCTTTTATCTTATTAAAATAAAGGAGACTGAGAAGACATGACAAATAAATGCAATGCATAATCCTAGATTAGATTCTGGACCAAGAACAAAAAGCTTTATAAAGGACATTATGAGGCAATTGGCAAATTTTGAACATGGACTGTAGATTAGCTAATAGTATTGTATCACTCTAAGTTTCCTGATTTTGATAGCTGTACTGTGGTTATGTAAAAGAAGGTTCTTGGGACTTCCCTGGTGCTGCAGTGGTCAAGAATTCACCTGCTAACGCAGGGGACACGAGTTCGAGCCCTGGTCCAGGAAGATCCCACTTGCCGCGGAGCAACTAAGCCCGTGCGCCACAACTACTGAGCCTGCAATCTAGAGCCCGTGAGTCACAACTACTGAGCCCGCGCGCCTAGAGCTCGTGCTCCACAACAAGAGAAGCCACCGCAATGAGAAGCCCGCGCACTGCAAGGAAGAGAAAGTCCCGCTCGCCGCAACTGGAGGAAGCTCGCGTGCAGCAACGAAGACCCAACGCAGGCAAAAATAATTAATTAATTAATTAATAAACCTTCTTTAGAAAAAATAAAATCTCTAGAAAAAAACAAAAAGAAGGTTCCTCTTCTTAAGAAATTCACACGGATGTATTTATGAGGAAAGGGATATATTGTGTGCAACTTACTCTCAAATGGTTCAGAAAAAAATACTAACGTGTATTTAGAAAAATAATGATAAAGCAAATGTGGTCAAATGATATCAATTGGTGAATCTGAGTGAAGAATATCCTGGAATAATTTTTAGTATTCTTGCCTCTTTTCTGTGAGTTTTAAATTATTTCAAAATGAAAAGTTAGTAATTAAAAAAAATTGTGCAGGCAAAGTATACTTATTGGCGTGGCAAGGTACTCAGGATGCACCAATGCGGCGGCTGTGCACAGCTGCTGATGACACCTCTAAGCACCCTGGACTCTCAGTTCTCTGACCTACTAGAGGAACTGGGTGTGTGGCTGACCCCAAAGCTGTCCTGGCTTGACTCAAGAAGGTTGAATGGGGGCTTCCCTGGTGGCGCAGTGGTTGAGAGTCCGCCTGCCAATGCAGGGGACACGGGTTCGTGCCCCGGTCCGGGAAGATCCCACATGCCGTGGAGCGGCTGGGCCCGTGAGCCATGGCCGCTGAGCCTGCGCGTCCGGAGCCTGTGCTCCGCAACGGGAGAGGCCACAACAGTGAGAGGTCCGCGTAGGAGCGGCTGGGCCCGTGAGCCATGGCCGCTGAGCCTGCGCGTCCGGAGCCTGTGCTCCGCAACGGGAGAGGCCACAACAGTGAGAGGTCCGCGTACCGCACAAAAAAAAAAAATAGAAGGTTGAATGCAGGGCCCTGCATTCTCTTTCGTGATTTTATTTACTCCAATGTTTAATTCAATGACTGGCATTCCTTGCATCCCAGCGACCTCTGCGGTGGAGGGAGGGAGACAATGTGAGGAGGGGAACCCACACAAATGCAGTGTTTGCTATGGATAATCCAGACTGCAAAATTTAGTGGAGACAATGTTCATTTATCATTGATGACAATCTTACACGTTCCCCTCCAAAAGAAGGCCTAGATTTCCCCCCAAACCAGCGCAGCATCTTCCCCATTTCCCAGAAGGAGAAAACTAACAGCCCAGCAAGGGCCAAGTGTATACCCAGAAGTCCCCTGTGTTCCTTCTGCCAAGATGAGTGGGTGGAAGCGTGCAGATTCTCTGAGAAACATCTGTACTGACCTCGCAAAACAAGCATCCTCTCCATGCAAGGGGAATAGGAGATCTCTCATCACCCCACACCTCTGTTTCCAGGTCCTGACCCCACTCCGCCCCCAGGGCATAGGGCAGCCACCTTGCAGTTCCCACCTCCAGAAAGGGGAGAGCACAACAACAACAGGACTGGGACTGCTCCCAGGGGCCCGTTCCCCCTTCTGTCACTTGCACTCCAGCCACAATGCCCTTCTTCCTCGCCGCCTCCCCAGGGGTTGTCAGGGACAGAAGGCCCCTCCCTCGTCCCCCTCAATGCTCCTCCACTCCGCCCCCCCATCACTAGGGTGTCCAGGACATTGTGTGACTCAGGAAACAGCTCAGACGTGAGGTTCACAGCAGGCCGAAGAGGAGGAAGAAGGGGCCGTGGGAGCAGAGTGGGTGGTTATTGCCTCAGTGAGGGCCTGAGGGTCCCACTGGAAGAGGCAGGGCGGATCTGGGCTTGGGCAGGGGCTCTGGAATGCAGCCCCCTTCACTGCTGCTGCCGCTGCTGCTGCTGCTGTGTCGGTCAGTCGTCCAGACCAGAGGTGAGGCGTGGGGTGGGAGAAGTGAGGGGACCCACCTTCCTTAGGAGGATGTCCAGTGGGCTGGGGACAGAGGGGCAACCTGCATGCTTTGAGGCGACACTGGATGGAGAAGATTCTCACCCCCCAAATGGGACTGCTGGCAGGGAGAGACAACTCTGCCCCTGCAGCTACACAGACCCAGGCTATGGGCCCCGTGCCAGGGGTGGTGACGGTAGGGGGGGATGGGTGAGAAGGTGCCCACCCCCAGGGAGAACCAAGTTGGCCCTGGAACTGGGGGACAGCATGCTCTTACAGTCACGTTTAGGAGGAAGAGAGGGAAAAGAGGGACCACCTGCTAGGGGAAGAGGTGAGAGGGAACAGGAGATGGAGACACGGGAAGGTCAAGGGCCCACCAAGTCCCTTTCCCGGTCCAGCTGTCCCCCCCCCCCCCCCCGATGGCTCAATGCTGGGCCCTTCCGGGAGGAAATCCCTTCAATGTTTCAGCCATTCACCTCCCAGGAGTCCCCTCAGTGCCCCCCTCCTTATTCCTGTTGTCTTGCTTCCGAGGGATGGAGCCTGAAGCTGGACTTGGGAGGCCAGAGAATAAACAGGAAAGGAGGGGTGGGGATTAGTAACTGAGAGGCCTGGGATCTGGGGGGCTGGGGAGTGAGCACCACGTGGGGATTAGGAACAAGAGTATCAAGGCAATGGTGGGGTTCAGAGCACCTGTGCGGGGCTGCTGCAGGCAGGTCCCTCCGGAGCGTCCAGGGGAGGAAAAGTGGAGCGTAACGCTACCTGCTCCCATCTCATCCTCACCTCCATCTCTAGGGCTGCAGTGCGGGAGTTTCCCAGAACCCTGTGCCAACGGAGGCACCTGCCTGAGCCTATCTCAGGGGCAAGGGACCTGCCAGTGAGTGTACCTTGTGGGAGTGGGAGACTGGGAAGGGGAGTAGGGGAGGGGATGGGGAGAAATGGGAAGGAAGGAGAAAGGGAGGAGGTGAAGCTCTCCCGTCTCCTCCCCTGCCCAGGTGTGCCCCTGGCTTCCTGGGTGAGACATGCCAGTTTCCGGACCCCTGCCAGGATGCCCAGCTCTGCCAGAATGGAGGCAGCTGTCAAGCCCTGCTTCCCACCCTTCCCAGCTCCCCCAGCCCTCCCTCTCCCTTGGCTCCCAGCTTCTTCTGCACCTGCCCCTCTGGCTTCACTGGTGAGAGGTGCCAGGCCCAGCTCAAGGACCCCTGTTCTTCCTTCTGTTCCAAAATGGGCCGCTGCCACATCCAGGCCTCGGGCCGCCCACAGTGTTCCTGCATGCCGGGATGGACAGGTGAGCACTGATGGGGGCGGCGGGGAAGGAGGGACAGGCAGGGGCAACGGGCTGGGCTGTGGGGTAGGAAAGATGGAACTAGAGCCTGAGAGACTGCAAGCCCTTTGAGGAGAGAGGCCAAGAGAATCAACAAGCCAACTCTTGGTGAACCATTTACCCAAGGTTGACATTCACCGACAGGATAGTACCGATTGATAAGATGTTGAGGTGTTTCCAAGCCAGCTGGTAAATAGCTACTGCCACAGCCCCCTTCGCACACCACCCTGACCCCTCTCCCAGCCCCTCAACCTCCCCTCGGTCCACTAGCTAGAGGGTTAATGCCTAGCACAGCAGGGGACTTCCAGAACTCTACATTCTGAGCACCTGAATGGCTTCTATTCTGAGTGGTGGGAGCCCACACTGTCACCCAGGAAGACAGCAGTGGTGGGTGGTGTGACGGGGCGCGGGTGCAGCCCTGGAGCGAGAGAGCAGGACACGTGATGGGCAGGGTGTGCTACCATGAGGAAGTGGTCAGGGGTGCCTGGACAGAGCTGCGAGGCCCTGGAGAGAAAGGTTCCATAGCACCTCACCAGGATGGGGAGGGCTGGACCAGGCAGCAAAGGTCACGAGGTCAGAGAGTGCTTGGGATGTGGGTGCATCCAGGAGGGGGTAGACTAGAGACAAAGATTCTCAAACTTGGGTAGGCATAGCAGTCACCTGGAAAGCCTTAAAAATACCGGTGCCCTGTCCCAGAGAGCCTGCCCTGGTGTATCTGGGGTGGGCCCAGGACATGGAGATTTTTTAACTGACGAGGAAATTCTGAGGAAAACGGGCCTGAGACCGGGTGTGAGAGACCAGCGTATGTGACAAGAAGGATGGTCAGTGGCAACTTGCCATGCCTTGTGCTTCAGAGTACGGGCTCTGGGCGGCCTCCTCCTCGGGTCCATTGCCAGCTCTGCCACTGACTAGACATGTGACCTTGCATAAGATATTTAAGCTGTCTGGGTCCTCGGTTGTCAGCCGATGTCCACACTTCATAAGGTTGTTGTTGGGAAGAGAGGGGGCAATGCTCAGGAAGTGCTTACTTAGCTCAGTACCAGCGCCGCCACCGCCACCGCCACCATTCCCACTGGTGCACACAGCCATGAAGTGAGTCTCTTTACCGTTATCCGGACCATTACACCCACCTGAAGATCAGGAAATCAGGATAAGAGAGGCAAGACGACTGCCCAAGGGCACACAGCTGGCCGGGGCAAGTCAAGGGGCTAAGTCTCCTGCTTGCAGAGGCTGCATGCTTTCTAATTCGCCACCAAGGTCACCACTAAAGGAACCCTACATCCCAGATTTTCCCAAGCAGGGCTGATTCACAATACTCCCACCAACAGCTACATGTTCAGTTTTCAGCTTGAAAAATGTGGTCACTCCAGATATAACCCTCCCAAAGAATGATAAAAGTGAGGGTGATGCAACAGGGCAGAGAGGGTATGGGAGGGAAGGGAAGAAAATATGGAAATTCGACACAGAGATAATCCAGAGTGAGAGCTGGGTCATCTCAGAGGAGCTGGAATTTGTGCAGTGCTAGGAAAATGCCCCCCCTGTCCTCTGCCTCAGGTGAGCACTGCCAGCTCCGGGACTTCTGCTCAGCCAACCCCTGCGTCAACGGAGGGGTGTGTCTGGCCACATACCCCCAGATCCAGTGCCGCTGCCCACCTGGCTTTGAGGGCCATGCCTGCGAACGCGATGTCAACGAGTGTTTCCTGGACCCAGGACCCTGCCCCAAGGGCACCTCCTGCCATAACACCCTGGGGTCCTTCCAGTGCCTCTGCCCCGCTGGGTGGGGGGGTCCACGCTGTGAGCTCTGGCCAGGACCCTGCCCCCCCAGGGGCTGTCCCAATGGGGGCACCTGTCAAGTGGTTCCAGGGAAAGACTCCACCTTCCACCTCTGCCTGTGTCCCCCAGGTGTGTCCTCACAGGGGTCTTCCTGCAGCCCCTCTCTCTGTGCACGGAGGTTGTCTCCCATGGGTCCCCTTCTGTCAGCTGATCGCATGACCCTGTCAGGTTTCACAGGCCCAAGCTGTGAGGTGAATCCAGATGACTGTGTCGGGCACCAGTGTCAGAACGGGGGCACCTGTCAGGATGGGCTGGGCACCTACACCTGCCTCTGCCCAGAGGCCTGGGCAGGTGAGTCGTTTCAGCCAAGTTGATGGCACCAGTGGCCCAGATGGTCAGCCCCTGTTCTCCACTCCTCACAGGGCCCCCAGCTCCAGCACCTGTCCCCTTCCCCTTGGCAGGCTGGGATTGCTCTGAAGATGTGGACGAATGTGAGGTTCAGGGTCCCCTTCGCTGCAGAAACGGGGGTACCTGCCAGAACTCAGCTGGCGGCTTCCATTGTGTGTGTGTGAGCGGCTGGGGGGGCACGGGCTGCGAGGAGAACCTGGACGACTGTGTTGCTGCCACCTGTGCCCCAGGATCCACCTGCATCGACCGTGTGGGCTCCTTCTCCTGCCTCTGCCCACCTGGCCGCACAGGTGTGACATGGAGTACAGGGAAACGGGAGGTGGGAGGTGGGAGGTGGAGATGGTACGTGACAGAAGCACCAGGAGGGCAGCTGGGAGCTTCAAGCGGCCTCTGAGAGCCTCGCCTCCACGCTGCCCTCCAGGCCTCCTGTGCCACATGGAGGACATGTGTCTGAGCCAGCCATGCCACCGGGAAGCCCAGTGCAACACCAACCCCCTGAGGGGCTCCACATTCTGCGTGTGTCAGCCTGGCTACACGGGGCCCACTTGCCACCAGGACCTGGACGAGTGTCAGATGGGTGAGGCACCTCCACATGAGACCCTCTCTGAGCCCTCAGACAGCCTCTGCACTGAGGAGGGAAACAAGCCAATTGTTTTCCAAATTAAAAATATAAACATCTTGGGGATTCCCTGGCAGTCCAGTGGTTAGGACCCCGCACTTTCACTGCCAAGGGCCTGCGTTCAATCCCTGGTTGGGAAACTAAGATCCCGCAAGCCACACGGTGGCCACGTAAATAAGTAAACATCTCTTTTTCCTGAATTTGTCCATTTTGGGCATCTCTGCCTTACACGGTCTTCTCACCAATCCTCAGCCCTCAAGGCCCCATTTAGTCCTCCTCCATTTTAAAGTCACAATCCCTTTCCCCACTTTGATCTTATCAGCCACGAACAGGGTCCCCACACCTTCCCTGCCACTCTGGCCTCCTCGCCCTTCCACCACTGACCCCTGCAGACCCCCGGATCTTCCTTCCTCCTAGCCCAGCAAGGCCCCAGTCCCTGTGAACACGGCGGCTCCTGCCTCAACACGCCCGGCTCCTTTGACTGCCTCTGTCCCCCTGGCTACACGGGATCCCGCTGCGAGGCCGATCACAATGAGTGCCTGTCGCAGCCCTGCCACCCTGGCAGCACCTGCCTGGACTTGCTCGCCACCTTCCAGTGCCTCTGCCCACCAGGTACCAGCTGAGTGGGCCCTCAAGTAGAGGAGACGGGAGACTAATCCCGAACCCATTGGACGTGACCCCTGTAGAGCACAGATAGCCTCAGGCCGGTTGGGGTCAGACAGCAAAGAATGCTTCTCCTCTCCTCATCCCCCAGATGAAAACTCTGGGAAACCGATGGCCCCTGGGAGAAGGACTGCCACAGACGGTAGTGAGGCTGTGCACTGCTCAACTCTACATTCATTTCATAGACACCGCAGGGCACACAAACTGGTCCACTGTACACAGAGGCCCATCAGGGGAGAGCAGAGCAGCAGTGAATAAACTTTTCATGCTGCAGCCTCTGCTTATGCCAACCTAGAATGCTCATCCTAATCACAGAAACTCTCCCCTGTAGAGATTGAGAGTAAACCTTTAAAATCCCAAAGGGTCGAGCTTCCCTGGTGGCGCAGTGCTTGAGAGTCCGCCTGCCGATGCAGGGGACACGGGTTCGTGCCCTGGTCTGGGAAGATCCCACATGCTGCGGAGCGGCCGGGCCCATGAGCCATGGCCGCTGAACCTGCGCATCCGGAGCCTGTGCTCCACAACGGGAGAGGCCACAACAGTGAGAAGCCCACGTACCGCAAAAAAAAAAAAAAAAATCCCAAAGGGTCTGTGTGCTTGAATTTGGTACAACGGGAAAGGAATGCTGCAAGGCTGCACCTACCTACAAGTTAGTGTTAAGGGGGGTAAACATCTCCCCAGGGAGACAGTGAGAGAGCCAATATCAGGGAGCTCAGTAAAACCAGGAAAATAACAGCTTACTTTGTGCCTGAGCGTCTTACATGCATTATCTAATCTTTACAATAACCCTATGAAGTCAGCATTGTTACTATGCCCATTTTATAAATGAAGACACTGAGGCACAGAGAGGTTTAGTGACTTGTTGAAGGTTGCCCAGCTAGTAAGTGGCAGAGCCAGGATTCAACCCCAGAGCTTTGATAGTTTTACCCACTATACTACACAGCTTTCCTAAGCTGAGAAGCATCCAAAGAAAAATGCTGAGAAAACTATCCACTAATCCAAGGGACAAGGTTGTAGATCTCAAGGAGCTTCAGAGGCAGGTTCCCCAGGCAAGAAGAGGGAGGCAGCCGAGGTCCAGCTTCAGTTCAGGGTGAGACAGTGGAGACCAGGAGGAGGTCAAAGAAGCAGGACAAGTATGGCAGTGACACAGGTCCCCAAACGCCCTTCAAATCCCCACCTTGGGGATCCCTGGTCTCCCTGGCACAGAGGTCTGCCCAGGTAGAACAAGAGGAGTGAATCACCTCCAAGCAGATGCCCATTTGTCACATTGGTACCTCGAGGACCTCCAGGCTGATCAGCCCTCCCGGGTGAGCCCTGCCTTCTGTGCACAGAGGAATGGCCCCAAAAGGCACCTCCCCAGAGCCCTCCCACATGTCCCAGCAGGTGCCCTGCTCCCTGAGCTTTCACACCTGAGGGGGGCAGAGCCAAACACAGCAGAGCAGCAGGGCCTCGGGTTCATCTCTCCAACCCACACGCAGACGGCCCCCTGGGAGGGGCTGCCTGCTGGGGCACTGGGCAGGTCAGGGACAGGGCTGGTTCTAGAACCCAGGCCTCCTGGGCAGAAGGGGTGAGCAGCTAAGGCAAGGCTGGCCTGGCTGAGCCTTGCCCTTGACCCCTCCTCAGGCTTAGAAGGGCAGTTCTGTGAGGTAGAGACAGACGAGTGCGCCTCTGCCCCTTGCCTGAACCAGGCTGACTGCCACGACCTGCTCAATGGCTTCCGGTGCGTCTGCCGGCCCGGTGAGTGCAGATTCCACTCCACGGTTCCAGCCTGGCAATCGCCCGCGGCCTCTTGAAGCTCTCTCGGGCCAGACCAAGGAGCGCCCCATTTCTCCAACTCCTTCTCTGTTCTCCAAACTCTCTTCTGTTACGTCCTCCAAATCTTCCCCTGCTTACTCGCCCGCCCTCATCTCTGTCCTTCCAAGTCGCCCAAATATCCCTCCTCTCCAGCCCTCCTGCAGAGTCCTCTGTACTCTCCCCCTGCATGCCGGGGGTCCCCGGCTGGTCTTGGCACTGTTCGCCATGGATGCAGGGAAAGTCGCCCCAGGCCTTCCTTCTCCAGCTTCACGGGATATCCCTTTATTCCCTGTTATGATAATAACTGATGTTTATTGAATATTTACTCTAAGCCAGGCACTTGGCTATGTACTTTTCAGGCATTATCTCATTTAATTCTCTCAGTGATACCATGAGTAGTTTATATTATCATTTCCCTTTTACAGAGGAATAAAGTGGAGCCTACAGAGTTTGGGTAGCTTGCCGAAAGTCACACGGCTGGCAGGTGGCTGTTTCACCTTTATGCGTCACCCTCCTGTCATCTCCACCTGTCCCAGGTGTCTTCTCTGGAAGTCCTCCAGGTTCACCTTTCCTAGCAAGGGAAAGGGCCAGGACCTGTATCTATTCTTTTGATAAGATGTATTTTCAGCATTAGTACACATACCCAGTTACGCCTTATTTATATAAAGACTAAAGTTACCAAGTTATGCTCTATTTTGTCCTGAAATCCAAATCACTATTTGAGAAGCTCCCATATTGGTGCCTTTATTATATAATGACACATTTAGACAAAACCCCAAACCAAACCATTTGAAACAAGATTCTCTCCCTTGCAATTTGTAGCAATGTTATTTCTGTATTTGTAAAGAGAAGGCTAAATACCAGTGTTAACTCTTAATTTCTTGTTTGAATCCATGAAATCATGCCTGTAAAACTCAAACATTTGTAACAAACTCCCTCATAAATCTAGAGAAAGTCAAGAAAAGAAAAAAAAAAGACCTTGGTCATCTCTCCCTTCTCGCTCCCAACCCCACCAGGATTCACTGGCCCCCAGTGTGAGGAGGACATCAACGAGTGCAGAAGCTCTCCCTGCGCCAACGGTGGGCAGTGCCAAGACCAGCCTGGATCCTTCCATTGCAAGTGTCTCCCAGGTAAACTGGGGCTCAAACTCTGGAGGTGAGAGTGAGGGCAGGCGCAGACTTCCGTGCAGGTCCCTGACCCTTCTGCTGTGCCATAGGCTTTGAAGGCCCACGCTGTCAGGCGGAGGTGGACGAGTGTCTGAGTGGCCCATGCCCCACTGGAGCCAGCTGCCTTGACCTCCCAGGAGCTTTCCTTTGCCTCTGCCCATCTGGCTTCACAGGTCAGCAGGGGAGGCATTGGAAAGAACTGGAGGGGTATTTGAGTCCATTTACGGTACAGTAGAGGTCACTGAAGGGCATTTGAGTATTGGGATGTGAGAACAGAAAGAGAATGGAAACCCTTAAATTTATGCAGTGCAAAACCTGCCCAACCGTACAGGAGCTGAGGGTGAGTGTTACTGTAGGACCCACATCAGGCCCAACATGAGTGGTATGACTGGGGAACAGGAGCAGAGGATGAGGTTCAAAGGCAAGCCATTCATCTGCTTATTTAGCAAACATTTATTAAGTGTCTGCTATGCCAGACACAGACACAAAGTTGAGTAAGAGTTGCTATCCTCAAGTGGATTTAAATCTACTGTAGAGAGACCAACAAGCTGATTATGTCCCAGAGACGTGCTCTGAGAGAGGAATGCACAGGATCCTATAGGAACACAAAGGGCTGGCCAACCCAGACTAGAGATGAGAAAAGATGGCTGAACAGACTCTTAAAGACTGAGTAGGAGTTTGTCAAGACAGAATGCTAGGCAGCGCGTTTTAACTGCAGATAACAGCATGTGCAAAGGCACAGAGGGAAGAAAAGCACACCCCGCTTAAGGGAGTGTAGGACATCCAGAGCTTAGGCTACAATGGGGCGAAGGTCAGAAACATAGCAATTGTAGGAAGGCCATGGCATGCAGGACCCCATATGGCATTCTGAAGAAGTTGGTATCCTGAGGCATTAGGGAGCCACTGAAGGACAGGTTCATGGAGAGTTAGCAAGTCATGCATAAGAAGCGGCCTTTGGCCCCATCAAGGACGGGGAGGGACTCTGTTTTTCTCTCTGACCAATCTCCCCACCCCAGGTCATCTCTGTGAAATTCCCCTGTGTGCCCCCAACCTGTGCCAGCCCAAGCAAAGATGCCAGGATCCGGAGGAAGAGGCCCACTGCCTCTGCCCCAGTGGAAGCCCTGGCTGTGCCCCAGCTGAAGACAACTGCACCTGCCACCATGGGCACTGCCAGAGGTAACATCTTCCAGGCCCTCCCCATTCATAGTCTCCTCTGAGTCCTCCTCAGCTAAGGCAGGAGAAAAGAGCCAGTGAGAGGTGAGTCTGTAGGAAATGACCAATGGGGAATGGGAAGAAGATGGCAAAGTTCTGAGATCACAACCAATGAGAGGGTTTGACTGGTGAGTGTTATCCAATGAGGGGAGAGTTCATAAATAAAGAGGGAAACAGAGGACTAAGGAGGTCAAAGCAGAAAGAAGAGTATTAAATCCCAGGACCAATTCATCTCGTCATTCATTAGACAAATATTTATTGAGCATCTACTATGTGTGGATACATTTCCAGGCATTGGGGGAGCAACACAGAACAAAAGAGACAAGGTATCTACTCTCATGGAGCTTTGGTTCTAATGAGGAAAGACAGACAATAAACAAGTTATAGAAGGGATGGATGAATAGATAGATAGATCATAGATAGATAGATAGATAAATAGATAGATAGATAGATAGATCTAGTTGGAGAAAATGAGTGGGGCAGGTAGGGCAGAAGGGGGACAATGCTGAGAGCAAAGACACTGCGAAAGGGGCCAGAGTCCCAGGGCCAAAAAAGAAGTCATAGGGGTCTGACCAATGGGGAGGGGAGAAGAGAAAAAACCCCTTTCCTTTTATGACCAGATCCTCGTGTGTGTGTGATGTGGGTTGGACAGGACCCGAGTGTGACACAGAGCTGGGGGGTTGCGTCTCTACACCCTGTGCCCACGGAGGGACCTGCCACCCCCAGCCCTTTGGCTTCAACTGCACCTGCCCCACAGGTTACACAGGTGAGGTGCTCCCTAAACCATATATACCCTGGGCTGACCACCATTTAAATCAAGGGCAAGGCCAGTGGAGACATGTGTCCAAAGGGCTCTGGGTCTCAGTCACCACCAAGAAGAACTGGGCAGGGGCTGGTACTTCCCTGGTGGCCCAGTGGTTAAGATTCCACTTCCACTGCAGGGGCTGCAGGTTCCATCCCTGGTCAGGGAACTCAGATCCCACATGCCCCACGGTGTGGAAAAAAAAAAAAAACTGGGCATGGGCTACAGAGGGCATGGGTGACGTAAGAGGTGGTGAGAAAAGAAAAGAGGTTGGGGGATGGGGGTGAGGAAGGGAAGGGGAGGAAAAGAAGAGAAAAGGGGGTTTCCCTTTCTCAGACCCCACCCGCTTCCCTCAGGGCCCACTTGCAGCGAGGAGGTGACAGCTTGTCACTCAGGGCCCTGTCTCAACGGTGGTTCCTGTAGCCCCAGCCCTGGGGGCTACTCCTGCACCTGCCCTCTGAGCCACACTGGGCTCCGCTGCCAGACCAGCATTGACCACTGTGCCTCTGGTGAGTGCCCACCATGTCCTGGGGCTGGGGCACAGGAGGATGGAGAAACTGGTCAGGGTATGTTTGTACCACATTTAAAAAAAAAAATTAACTGGACACAGTGAGCCGTTGTTTGGGTGGGGAAGTTGCGGGGGGCGGGGGTGGTCCCCCATGCGTGGTGTGACTGAGGCCGCAGGCCAGGTTACAGGCAAGGAACCCAACCCCTCACAGCCTCCTCTCTCCAGCACCGTGCCTCAATGGGGGCACCTGTGTGAACAGGCCCAGCACCTCCTCCTGCCTCTGCACCACGGGCTTCCAGGGCCCACGCTGCGAGGGGAGGGTCCGTCCCAGCTGTGCAGACAGGTGAGCAGGGCACAGAGACCCCTGGAGGGAGGGAGGGAGCCCTCCCCCCCCTTCCTCTCCATCTCCTCTGTGGCGCCATGCTGCCTCTCATCCCACATCCCACATCCTTTCACTCTGCCTTCCCTCCTACTTTCCCATCTCCCCAGTGGTTGCCTGCCACCACATCACACACTCCCTCCCCTTGTTGCCCTGGCCTTCCTCCTACTGCGCCCTCTCTCTTTCTAATCCAGCCCCTGTAGGAACAGGGCAACCTGCCAAGATGGGCCTCAGGGTCCCCGCTGCCTCTGTCCCCCTGGCTACACGGGAGGCAGCTGCCAGGTGAGGGGCACTGAGCCAAGTGTGCTGAGGAGGGAGGGGCAGGAGAGCTCTAGTGAGAGGGCCTCGGGTATTAAAAGGTGGCAGCAGGGAAGCTTAGGAGAGGTATCCACGTGAAAGGAGGTGTGGAAGTCTAGGAGTTGAGGTCTAGCTTGAGATTTGTATGGTTCACTGAAAGGATTTCTGATCCCAGCGACTGTTCTGGGATGTGGGTATCCAAGGAACCCAGGGAGGGTGACCTAGTCCCAGACCATTCAGGAGAGAGTTTTCAGGGTAAGGAATTTTGAGACACTGGCAGGGGACCATCTCTAGGCCTGGGAACCTGGTGTTCTTTCCTGCCTCACGCTCCCTCCTAACCCTCAGACGCTGATCGACTCATGCGCTCAGAAGCCCTGTCCACACAATTCCCACTGCCTCCAGACTGGGCCCTCCTTCCAGTGCCTGTGCCTCCAGGGATGGACTGGGCCTCTCTGCAACCTACCGCTGTCCTCCTGTCAGAAGGCTGCTCTGAGTCAAGGTACTGACCCAAGGGCCGACTATGGAGCAGATGAAGAGCAAAAGAGTGTCCTCCTCTACCCCACCCCTAAGGACATCCGCACACAGCATTTGGACAAACAGTGGACCAAGAGTCAAAGGAACACAGACAACCAGTTACTGATGCTGCAGCTCAACACCCAGGACAGCCTAACACAACTCAACTTCTAGCACCACGTTCAACACAACAAAAGCAACACCACCCAGCCCAGTCAACCAGACTCCAGTTTAACACAACCACCAGGGACATAACCCAGTGATCCAGTGTGGAACAACTCAGCACTGTCTTTACCATCATAACTCAACTAGAGTGAACCACGCTTAACCAACTACACTCAACACACTTCGCCATGCCCCACTCACTTGGATGTTATGCCAACCCCCGGGTAAAAGAATACCCCCCTTGTTCAAATAAGTTTTGTTATAAGAAGAACTTAGGAAAGAGACCATTGTGAGGTTAGGGGATGGCTGATGAGAATCACTGTGAGAGAACATCAGAGGATGCAAAGCCCAGGGGATGGACTTAGACCATTAGTTAAGCCACTTCAGGTGTCCCCACCTGAAGTTTCTCTTGAGTTCTTTCTTGCTTGAGACATTTAAAGCCAAGAATATAGTTTCTGGGCTTCCCTGGTGGCGCAGTGGTTGAGAGTCCGCCTGCCGATGCAGGGGACAAGGGTTCGTGCCCCGGTCCAGGAGGATCCCACATGCCGTGGAGCCGCTGGGCCCGTGAGCCATGGCTGCTGAGCCTGGGCGTCCGGAGGCTGTGCTCCACAACGGCAGAGGCCACAGCAGTGAGAGGCCACAGCAGTGAGAGGCCCACGGACCACAAAAAAGAAAAAAAGAATATAGTTGCTTATAATGCCCTGATAAGCCAAAGAAGAGGTATTTCTCTCCATTCTGACAAAACAGGCAGGAGGAGGGACTTGATTTTTTTTTTTTTTTAAGTTGGGGTATAGTTGATTTACAATGTTGTATTAGTTTCAGGTGTACAGCAAAGTGAATCAGTTATACATATACATATAACCACTCTTTATTAGATTCTTTTCCCATATAGGCCATTACAGAGTATTGAGTAGAGTTCCCTGTGCTATACAATAGGTCCTTATTAGTTATCGATTTTTTTAAATTAATTAATTTATTTATTTTTGGTTGCATTGAGTCTTTGTTGCTGCGCACAGGCTTTCTCTAGTTGCAGCGAGCGAGGGCTGCTCTTTGTTGCAGTGTGCGGGCTTCTCATTGCAGTGGCTTCTCTTGTTGTGGAGCACGGGCTCTAGGCGCGCGGGCTTCAGTAGTTGTGGCACGTGGGCTTCCATAGTTGTGGCACGCGGGATCAGTAATTGCGGCTCGTGAGCTCTAGAGTGCAGGCTCCGCAACTACGGCCCACAGGCTTAGTTGCTCCATGGCATGTGGGATCTTCCCAGACCAGGGCTCGAACCCGTGTACCCTGCAGTGGCAGGCGGATTCTTAACCACTGTGCCACCAGGGAAGCCCTAGTTATCTATTTTATATAGAATAGTGTGTATATGTCAGTCCCAGTCTTCCAGTTTATCCCTCCCCCACTTACCCCTCGTAACCATAAGTTTGTCTTCTACGTCTGTAAATCTATTTCCATTTTGTAGATAAGTTCATTTGTACCCTTTTCTTTACATTCCACATATAAGCAATATCATACGATATTTGTCTTTCTCTGTCTGACTCACTTCACTCAGTATGACAATCTCTAGGTCCATCCACGTCGGGAACCTGATGTTTTAATCTCTTCAGGGTCAAGAGTTACTGACTCCTCAGGCTCCGAGTGGCCTCCACCCACCCCAGCAATGTCAGTGGCCCCTCCATGGACCTCTCTGCCCATTGTCTGGAGCCCCTGAGCATCCTTCCACCCCACCTAGCTTTATCAATCCCTGTGTGTCTCTCTTCCCAGGCACAGAAGTCTCTTCCCTGTGCCAGAATGGAGGCATCTGCATCGACAGCGGCCCCTCCCATTTCTGCCACTGTCCCCCTGGATTCCAAGGCAGTATATGCCAGGAGAGGGTGAACCCCTGTGAGTCCAGGCCCTGCCAGCACGGGGCCACCTGCATGGCCCAACCTAATGGCTATTTCTGCCAGGTGAGAGGGTCTAGAGGAGGTGGGGGAAGACAAAGTGGGGCTGGATGTGGGAAACAGCAGTCATGGGGCAGAAAGGGGAGGGGGAGAGGGCATTTTCTTTTCATTCACCCCACACATCCAACCAACCACCAAGTCAGGTTATTTTGCCTCCTAAATATTTCTCAACTCTGTCCTTGCCCCTTCACCCTCATCCCACTGCCTTAGTCCAGGGTTTCATTGCATTCCGCCCGGACGCCTGCATCAGCCCCCTAAGTATCACCCCTGCCTCCACACTTGTCCTCCTAAAGGTTCGGCCTCTACTCCACCACTAGGGTGCTCCGTTGAGAATATTAAGCTGGCCTGTCACTCTCCTGCTCAAAACCCTTCAGTGGCTGCCCACCTCTTTCGCAGTGAAGTCCCAAGCCCGGCACGACCCAGCCCTGCCTGCCTCTCAGGCCTCATCTCTCCCCGCCAACCCCTAACCCTGCTCCAGCAACACAAAACTACAGCTGACTTCC
>NW_006786873.1:227137-240347 GCF_000442215.2 Lipotes vexillifer
AGACCGGCTCTCTGGGGGCTTTCCTCACCCCTCTTCCACTGGATGGTGCCCAGAAGGCGTCTGCCTCGGGGGAATGTCCCTAACTTCTCTCCAGACTGGATCAGGGCCTTACCTTGGTGGTTCAGGTCACTGAGCAGGACGGGAAGGCAAAGCTGGAACTCAAGTCCAAGCAGCCTGATCCCTGTACTCACAAACACGAGTCTGGATAGAAGGCATGATCCTTTAACCACCCTCTTTCTTTAACTTTTATTTATTTATTTTTTTAATTTTTTTTTTTGCGGTACGCGGGCCTCTCACTGTTGTGACCTCTCCCGTTGTGGATGGAGCACAGGCTCCGGACGCGTAGGCTCAGTGGCCATGGCTCACGGGCCCAGCCGCTCCCCGGCATGTGGGATCTTCCCGGACCGGGGCACAAACCCGTGTCCCCCGCATCGGCAGGCGTACTCCCAACCACTGCGCCACCAGGGAAGCCCTTTCTTTAACTTTTAACTTTTATTTTTTATTACGAGCGTTTTCAAACATACACAAAAGCAGCATACTGATCAGTAGTGAACCCCTGTGTACCCATTACTCAGCTCTATTTCCTCTTTCATGAAACTCCTTCCTCCGGAAGTTTCCAAACACGCCCCTCGTCTGCTTCTTCCGGCCCTCTGGCCATTCCTCGGATGCTTTGTGAATCCCTTTTCCTCCATTTTTCTGAAGCCTTGCTGGTACTCCATTCTTGCATACTCTCCTTCCTCCTGCAAGAACTTGGCACATGATACAGACCTCATCAGTGACTCTTCTCTCACTAGCAAAATGATATGAGATAATCAGAAAATGGTTAAGGTCATCAGTTATGGAGTCATAGACTTGCATCGAATCCCAGCTCTGCCACCTACCAGCTGTGTGGCTTGTGCAAGTCACTCATCTTTCAAGGAATCAGTTTCCTTTTCTGCAAAGTGAGGCTCAAATGAGAGGATCCATATAGAGGGTTGTTAGGAGGGTTTTATGAGGTTATGTATATAAATCATGCAATCAGTGCCAGCTGTCTCGCCTCCGGTTGACTGAGAATTTCATGGAAGCAGGGATGTGTTCTAATTTTCTCTGTATTCCTAGAGCCTGAAAAGGTGCCTGGCACAAAGCAGGCATTCAATAAATGGTTATAAATTAATTAAGCATGAGCGAACCCAGTGGGTGCGTGGCTGGGGGAAGAAGGAATTTTCAAAAACGGAGCTCTATCTAGTGGCAATGAATCAAAGAGATTGTTTGGGACTGGGAAGTGGTTAAGTTGCGTATTATCAAATAATTGTGTATCATGCGTAGTTGAGGTACAAGGGTTAAGCTACACGTGGCTGTGATGGACGGTGAGCTGAGTGATGCTTTGAGTTGGAAGGTGGGGTGCTGGCAAATTACCTGGAGCTGGGTCCCCCAGAGTGCCAGGATGGGATCATTTACTGGTTCCCTGTCTGACCCCCTTTGCCTACAAGTGTACACCAGGCTACAGTGGACAGAACTGCTCAAAGGAACCTGACGCTTGTCAATCCCAGCCCTGTCACAACCATGGAACATGCACCCCTAAACCTGGAGGCTTCCACTGTGCCTGCCCTCCAGGCTTTGTGGGGCTGCGCTGTGAGGGGGACGTGGATGAATGTCTGGACCAGCCCTGTCACCCCACAGGCACTGCAGCCTGCCACTCTCTGGCCAATGCCTTCTACTGCCAGTGTCTGCCTGGACACACAGGTAAGGTCTGAGAGAGGGGGTATGGGCATTTCTGGGCACAGCTGAATTGACCATGGAAACCCAGACAATCCCCACCCATGAGGCAGCCTAGTTATCTGGTCCATCCGCCTGCCTCTACGCCCCACACCAGAGAACATGCCCACCACCCCTTTGCCTGTGCGGCTAGTGCTGGGCTGTCTCCCAGGAATGAGCTAGGAAGGAGGCAGCGACTGAAACAGAGTGTTATGTTTAACCCCACCCCTGCCACAGGCCAGTGGTGTGAAGTGGAGCTAGACCCCTGCCAGAGCCAGCCCTGCTCCCACGGAGGGTCTTGTGAGGCCACAGCAGGACCACCCCCAGGATTCACCTGCCACTGCCCCCAGGTGAGTGACCACAAAGCTGCTTTCTCTGTTGCCCCCAACGCTGACGTAAGGTGAGAATGCCTGAGCCGGGAACCTGGGGGAGCACTGGAGCGGGAATTATTGGAGAAAGCCATCTCATGTCCACAGTGGTAAGTGGCTCTCAGCAGCAGTCGTGGGGAAAGGCAGGATCAGGTCGTAGCATGAATGGAACTTTCAGAAATCATGGGCACTGCCTAAGGGAAGGTCCCCAAGGCCAGCTGGGTGAGCTTGGATAAGTTCTTTTAACTCCGTGTGTGTATTGGTTTATAGACCTCAGATGCATAAAAGTGGGTTAATCTTAAGCCTTGGTTCATGATACACTAACATACAAACTAACATTAGCTTAGGTACTGCCTTCTTTTAATTATCCTTACAAGATAAAACCCATGAACCTAAAACAAGAATTACAATATTAATAACTTTCATGTACTTATGTCCTGCTGTATCCTGTTCCCCTTCCAGAGCAAGAGAAAGTACATAATCCTGTCTCCAAGGATCAAGATAATATAGTATTAGTTCAATTACTGTTACTCTGTTAACAGTTTCGTCTTCCAGGACTCACATCATGATGACAGTTCACCCATGTTTTGTTTTGTTTTGTTTTTTAATTGGTGTGTAACTGATTTACAATGCTGTGCTAGCTTCAGGTATACAGCAAAGTGATTCAGTTATACGTGTACGTAGATTCATTCTTTCACCCACGTTCTTGCAAACAGCTGTGTTTCATCCATTCTCCCCACTACGCAATATGTCACTGTGTGGGAAAAAAAAGGGGGGGGGACATGGTTTCAACTACTGTAAAATGATGAATTTGATGGTCTCTGAGGCCCCTTCCAGATATGAGAATCTAGGACCCTCTGAGTTATCTTAATGCAGGGGTTAGCTTAAGGGGAGGTGGGGAGAATAATACAAGGTCCTTCCCCCAATCTCTCTCCTCCTCTCCGCAGGGTTTTGAAGGCCCCAGCTGCAGCCACAGAGCCCCCTCCTGCGGTCTCCATCACTGCCACCACGGTGGCCTGTGTCTGCCCTCCCGCAAGCCTGGATTCCCACCCCGCTGTGCCTGCCTCAATGGCTATGGGGGCCCTGACTGCCTGACCCCACCCGTCCCTCCAGGCTGTGGCCCTCCTTCTCCATGCCTACACAATGGCAGCTGCTCAGAGACCCCTGGGCTGGGGGGCCCAGGCTTTCGATGCTCCTGCCCTCCCAGCTCTCCAGGGCCCCGGTGTCAGAGGCCTGGAGCAAAGGGATGTGAGGGCAGAAGTGGAGATGGGGCCTGCGACGCTGGCTGCAGCGGCCCAGGAGGAAATTGGGATGGTGGGGACTGCTCCCTGGGGGTCCCAGACCCCTGGAAGGGCTGCCCCTCCCATTCTCGGTGCTGGCTTCTCTTCCGGGATGGGCAGTGCCATCCGCAGTGTGACTCTGAAGAGTGTTTGTTTGATGGCTATGACTGTGAGACTCCTCCAGCCTGCACGTGAGTCTGAAACCCTGACGGGCTGGGCGGGGGCAGGGTGAGGGCAGAAGGAAGGACATAGATGTCTCTCGAGTTACAGCATGACCACAGCCTCAAGCTTCAGGGAGTTTCCACCCTAATAACCATTGCTAATTAGGGGTATAAGACGCTAGACTCCAACCCAGAGGAATGGGGCAGCATGAATATTTAATGTGGGGACCAAGAAAGAGGGCACTGCATCTTTCAGAGCTACCCTCTGAGAGCTGTGGGATCTCTGGCCTCAAGCTTCTCTCTCTAAGCCCTGTTGCCATGGAGTATCTCCCCTAGCAACCAGCATCCCTGAGGGAAAAGGGCTTCACTTCAGGGAGACAGGAGTTTGGGAGGGTAGAGAGTAGAGACAGTGTTAGGAAACAAAGGTGTCAGTAGACATTAGGGTGTCTGGACTACCTACCATCTGGGGTCTAAGTCCATTACTCCAGAGCTGCCCCCACTTAGCAACCAGAGCCCTAGAGGCTGTGTGTGGAGTATCAGGAATCCTCTCTGGGATGAGGAAGTCAGGTTTCTTTGGGGGTCCTGAGTCCCCGTCTCCTCAACCCACAGTCCAGCCTATGACCAGTACTGCCGTGATCACTTCCACAATGGACACTGTGAGAAGGGCTGCAACACTGCAGAATGTGGCTGGGATGGGGGCGACTGCAGGCCCGAAGACGGGGATTCGGAGTGGGGGCCCTCCCTGGCCCTGCTGGTTGTGCTGAGCCCCTCAACCCTGGACCAGCAGCTGCTTGCCCTGGCCCGGGTGCTGTCCCTGACTCTGAGGGTAGGGCTTTGGGTGAGGAAAGATAGTGATGGCAGGAACATGGTGTACCCCTATCCTGGAGCCCAGGCCGAAGAGGAGCTAGGAGGAGCCCCAGACCCCTCTCACCATGAGAGAGCAGCCCCTCAAACACAGCCTACAGGCAAGGAGACGGACTCCCTCAGCACTGGGTAAGAAGGCTGGGAGGCGGGGGAGAGGGGGCAGACATTAGTTTTTTAACCAGCAGAGGGAAGGGAAGCAGGGACCAACCGAGGGGTCTCTGAGGTGCCTTCCCCGCAGGTTTGTGGTGGTGATGGATGTGGACTTGTCCCGCTGTGGCCCCGACCATCCTGCATCCCGCTGTCCCTGGGACCCTGGGCTCCTGCTCCGCTTCCTTGCTGCGATGGCCGCAGTGGGGGCCCTGGAGCCCCTACTGCCAGGACCCCTGCTGGCTGCCCACCCTCGTGCAGGCACCGGTAGGTGGCCCTGTCGTTTCCCCTGACTTTGCTCCCAGGCCAGCTTTCACGTCAGCAACCAGCAATGAAGTCAAATGAAACAGAAGCACTGGAGCCCCAAATGTTCTTTGTGGAGACTTACCTTTGTTAACGTTCTTCTCCAGCTAGATCTCCTCATGGCCCATTTGCTCTGCAATTTACTTCCCTCAGTACTTTATTCTAACCTCTATCACAGACCGCCCACAAACCTTGGGTTCTGGTCTATTCTACTAAGCCGAGAGTATCCAACCATCCCCGTATCAAACAATTCATAGCACATGAGAGAATAATAGCTCTTATATACCACTTACTACGTGCCAGGCCTTGCTCTAAGCATTTTACAGTATTAACTTATTTAATCCTCCCAACGACCCCTATGAGGCAAGTACTGTTATTATTCCCATTTTACAGTTGAGGAAACTGAGGCAAAAAGAGGTTACTGCACTTGTCCAAAGGTCTCACCAGAGTACCCAACCTCACCAGGAATGGCCTCTTTTTCTGACTGTGTCTCTTCCACCAGAGCCCCCCGCCAACCAGCTTCCCTGGCCTGTACTGTGCTCGCCGGTGGCCGGGGTGCTTCTCCTGGCCCTCGGGGCTCTTCTCGTCCTCCAGCTCATCCGCCGGAAGCGCCGAGAGCATGGGGCCCTCTGGCTGCCCCCTGGGTTCACTCGAAGGTCTCAGACTCAGCCAGTTCCCCGCCGACGCCGGCCCCCCCTGGGCGAGGACAGCATCGGCCTCAAGTGAGAGTGAGAAAGAACTGGGGCTCAGGGAGGGGACTCTTTCCTGTGGAGATATTTATGATCAGAAGCAATAAGAGATGCTATGCAGAAGTTGAAGACACAGGAAGGGGAGAGGGGTGGGAAGACTGCTGGAATCTTAGGGACCCTGAAGGTCCTCTACCCACCCACCCCCTTCCAGGGCACTGAAACCAGAGGCAGAAGTTGATGAGGATGGAGTTGTGATGTGCTCAGGCCCCAAGGAAGGAGAGGCGGACCAGGTGAAAGCACTGGGGCAGGAATGGTCCTAAAGTGACGGAGGGGTTGAAGGGACAAATCAACCTTCCTTCACTGATACTTGCTTGTCCTGATCCCCAAGGCTGAAGAAATGGCCTCACCCTCCAAGTGCCAGCTCTGGTCTCTGAGTAGTGACTGTCAGGAACTCCCCCAGGCAGCCATGCTGACTCCTCCCCAGGATTCTGAGATGGATGTCCCTGATGTGGACACCCGTGGACCTGGTATGTGAGCCAACCCAGACCAAGAAAATGAAAACTCCCTTTGACCCTTTTAGAATCAGAAAGTCCTTTGATATCAGAACTGGAGAAACTAATATTAGAGTGAGTGCTTCCAACAGCCATTCTCAAAGTGTGGTCCCAGGACAGAAGAATCAGCATCACCAGGGAAATTGTTAGAAATATAAATTCTCAGGTTCCACTCCAGAGCTACTGATTCAGAAATTCCAAATATTGGGGAATCTGTGTTTTAACAAGCCCTGCAGGTGAGTCTGATCCAGGACTCACGTTTGAGAATCACTGCCCTAGAAGGTTAGAGTATTAAGGCCTGATGCTTCCTTTTACAGATGAGGAAACCAAAGCCCAGAGAAAAACAAAGTAGAAAGTCACTTGACTAAAGCCACACAAAATCAAGAACCCAAGCTGGGCTTCCTGACACCTCAAGCTGTGATTCTCCCTGAGCCTCCATGTCCTCCCCCTTCCCCAGTTGTCTCCCATTCTTCATGTCTCTCACCCACAGATGGGGTGACACCCCTGATGTCAGCAGTCTGCTGTGGGGGAGTGGAGTCCAGGACCTATCAGGAGACATGGTTGGGAAGCCCTGAGCCCTGGGAACCTCTGCTGGGTGGAGGGGCCTGTCCCCAGGTTCACACCGTGGGCACTGGGGAGACCCCCCTGCACCTGGCTGCTCGATTCTCCCAGCCAACCGCTGCCCGCCGCCTCCTTGAGGCAGGAGCCAACCCCAACCAGCCAGACCGGGCAGGGCGCACCCCGCTTCACACCGCTGTGGCTGCTGATGCTCGGGAGGTTTGCCAGGTCAGTGCACACTGGGGCTGCTAAAGGAAACGGGGCAAACTTGCAAGTAAGGCTGGGCAATAGCATCCTCTGGGTTTGGCAGAGAGGAAGGTGATGTGAGACTGGGGACTGAAAGAGAAACAAGAAGAGATGGATGAATATGGATTCAGAGGTGGTTAACAGTGTGAGGGACCTTAGCTAGCAGTCCAGATATACCAGGGTCACTGGCCCTCTCTGCCGCCCCACCCCCACCCCGCCCCAGCTCTTACTCCGCAGCAGACAGACTGCAGTAGATGCGCGGACAGAGGATGGGACCACAGCCCTGATGCTGGCCGCCAGGCTAGCTGTTGAGGACCTGGTTGAAGAACTGATTGCAGCCCAAGCAGATGTGGGGGCCAGAGATAAATGGGGTATGGATCTGGGGAAGTTGATGTTGTGCTATCAAGAAGTTGAGCAAATGGGGTGTGAGATAAGATGCAAAAAAGGGGGGTCAGCAGAGGGACCAACTGGAAGCTGGGGCATTCCCTCCCACCCTGCTGTCAAGGTGGTAAATCTGCAGTGCGGTGGCAGTTAGGCAGCGAGTGAGTCTCCCCTCAACATCCTCAAACACACACACACACACACACCCCTAGTCCACTGGGATCTAGGATGGGGGAAGAGTGTGAGAAGGGAGGGGGTCTCGTGGGACGGACGTGGTCTGCCGGTCCCATAGACCCCAGAACAATGCCCCATTGTCCCTCCCGCGCGCCGGTGACGTCACTGGGGCAACGCTTCCTGCAAGCCGGCGGTCACCCGGGCAACGCTTCCGCCTTTGAGGGACCCGGCGGGCTGAATAGCCCTTCCCCCAAGTCCAGAATCCGTGGGAAACAGGAACCCAGGCGTCGGGCCCCCAGCCTCGGGGTAACAACCTCTCACGTGGTGCCCTAGGAAAAACCGCGCTGCACTGGGCCGCCGCCGTGAACAACGCCCGGGCCGCCCGCTCCCTTCTCCAGGCCGGAGCCGATAAAGACGCACTGGACGGCAGGGTTAGACCGAGTAGCGGGCCCCCCACAATTAAGCTGACGCGGGAGAGGTGCAAAGCGCCGGAACTCCGAAAAACCTGAAGGGGGAGGGATCACCGGTCAAGTAGGAGGGCCAGTCCTGTGGGCGTGGCCTTCCCCGACCGCGTCCCCCTGGCTGTTTCCTCCCGGGCAGGAGCAGACGCCGCTGTTCCTGGCGGCCCGAGAAGGAGCCATGGAGGTAGCCCAGCTGCTGCTGGGGCTGGGAGCCGCCCGAGGGCTGCGGGACCAAGCCGGGCTAGCGCCCGGCGACATCGCCCGCCAGCGCAACCACTGGGATCTGCTGACGCTGCTGGAAGGGGCGGGACCACCGGAGGCTCGTCACAAAGCCACGCCGGGCCGCGGCGCTGGCGCCGGCGCCTTGCAGCGCGCACGGACTGCATCAGGGAGCGTGCCCCCGCGTGGGGGCGGGGCTCAGCCGCGCTGCCGGACGCTGTCAGCCGGAGCCTATCCTCAAGGCCGGACTTTGTCCGTAGACTTGGCCGCCCATGGGGGCGGGGCCTATTCGCACTGCCGAAGCCTATCGAAAGGAGCAGGAGAAGGCCCGCCCCTCCGCGGCCGTAGGCTTTCTGCAGGCATGCGCGAGCCTGCGTCCAACCCTGCAATAGTGCGAGGAAGATCCGGGGTCGCGGCCGGGAGCGGGGGTGTGGCCTCAGCTGTTGACTGGCCCTGCGATTGGGTGGCTCTAGGAGCCTGCGGCCCCGCCTCCAACACTCCAATCCCGCCTCCTTGCCTTACTCCGTCCCCTGAGCGGGGATCCCCTCAGGTTGCATGGGGTCCCCCAGCCCACCAAGTAATACCCTTAAATGCGGGAGGCGAGGGTGAGAAATAAAAGGCTGCATGTCAGGGAGGGATTCTAAAAGTGAGTACTGATTAAATGACAAGCAGTATGGAAGGCCTCCAGATTTTAAGATCCTTGAGCCTCAAAAGTGAGGGGTCATGAGCGTAGTGTGTCTCCCAAAATGGTGTATGCCACATCGTCTTCCACGTGGAGAAACTGCATCCCTGGAAAGAGGGTTCAGGGTGCTGGGATGAAGCAGGCCCAGCCTCTCTCACAGAAAATAAGGATGAGGTGTTACAGGAGAATGGAGTGGAATGGGAGCAGTACCCCTGAACCAAGAACTGCAAACAGATAGAATGTAAGATGTTCTTTCCAGTATACTGTTCCCAAAGGGAGCCTCCATCGCCTGTAACCCCCACTACCCACAAACGGCTGACAGATATTTATTGAGCACCTCCTGTGTGCCAAGCACTGTGTAGGCACAGAAGGCAGGACCAAAGGTCACTCCAGCTGATGACTCCTTGCATTCTCCCCACCTCACCCCACCCCCAAACAAACCACTGCAGGGATGAAGTGCCACTCTTCTAGCCACCACTATATCTCAGATCCCCAAATCTGTCACCCCATAATAAAGCTGATTTGAAGTGTTACCATCTTTTGGAGGGGTTGGGGAATGGAAAAAACACGAGGTTGACTGCAGAGTGTTTTCAGAATTTTGTGCCCTAGGTTCAACATTTGGATGGAAGCTTTGAGTATAGTTTTAAGAGCAGGAATAAGTAGATTTGGGGTCCTATGTTAATTTAGGGTATCATCTAAAGGCAAGAGTCTCTAGTAGCCCAATGAGAAACCACACACACACACACTAAACCATGCATACCCTTTGTCCCTCTTCCAAGGGCATTTTTTTATAGCCACTTGGGAGATTCCTGAGGCCTCATGTAGAGGGAGATGGAGAGAGCACCTCAAACTTTAACCACCATTCAACAATATGGTTATATCTCTTTCATGGCGATAGACCTGAGACACGGAGACATGAAGCATATTGAAAACTAACAATAACTACCATTTATGAGCATTCACTATGTGCCAAATGCTTTATCACATTTGATCCTCATATCAACGCTATTAAAAAAAACCTCCATTTTACTCTTTCAGAAACTGAGGCACAGAGATTGTATTTGCCCAAGATTGCAAAGCACTAAGTGGCAGAACCTGACCTCTTCATCATATTTCATGCTCAGTCACTCAGCTAACATGACAGGCTGCCATTTAGAGGTCCCAAATGTCTCTGTCCTGTTCCCACCTTGGTGCCAGCCAGCCTGACCAGCATTGATCAAAGACCAGGTCAGGCTGTGGTCCCCTCTCCCTTTTCCATTTCATGACGAAAGGAAAGCTTCCCCTGCGTCTCTTACGTTTGGTGCATATTTTGTGCCCTAAATAGACTCTAAGCACGTATAGGGCAATGATAACTATTCAACACATATTTGTTAGACACAGTGCTAGGGGTATATGTATGTTTGAGGGCCTGACATCCTTGGATCTGAGTCCTCTGCTTCCCACTGGAAACATGCCCCTCCCCAACCCAATAAGTCTGAGGGAAGCTGGGAAGCAGGGGGCAGGTCCTTCTTAGGGAAGGTACCTGGGGTAAGGAGTGGGGGGGTGGGGGGATTCTGAGGAGTGAAACCACTTCCTCTGTAGCTAGTTCCTGTGTTGACAGAACTGAAGGGGAGGAGGGGGGTGGAGGGAACAGAGCAGGAGGTTAGGGGGTACCTGAGGCTCTGGATATGAGAAAGCCAAAAGTCCTTCCCCCTCTGAACCCCCATCCCTACTGCAGCAGGAGGAGTTTTTCCAGTCTCTGTGCTCCCCTGGGGCGAGAGAGGTCAAGCAAGCCGTTGGGTGGGAAAAGAGAACTGGAGGAAGTTGACAGGGATGGGCGGGGCCCGGGGGGGTGCTGACCAGGAACCCAGCTTCCTGCTCAGTACCCAGGCATCCAGCCCCCGGCTCACCCCCACCCCTTTCAGCCCCTACTCCCCTCAGGAACTCAGGGTTCCGGCCCTCCTCCCAAATCCCAGCTACCCCTCCCCCATCGGTTTCTCCCCTCCAGGGGATGGAGGCTGAGAGACCCCAGGAAGAAGAGGATGGCGAGCAGGTGAGCTGGCACCGGGTTGGGGAGGCTGGCATTGGGAGAGAGGGAGGTGAAAGGACCTGAGGCAGAGACTGAGTAATGGTGGACTCAAGGGACTTGGATAGGCTTGGGCACAGAGGCAGGAACAGAGACGCAGAGAGAGGAAATGGGCTGCTGGCCTAGCCCTCTGCCCACCCCACCCCCACTTGACTGGAACGGATGTCTCTCAGCATCAGGGCCCCCATCAGGATGAGCATGGCTGGCCCCCTGTGAACACCAGCAATCGGCCCTGGCGATCTGCTCCTCCGTCCCCTCCTCCTCCAGGGTCCCGTCACACAGGTACCCCCACCCACCCAAGGAGCTCCCTGACCCTGGTGCCCACATCCTTCCTGATCCCATGACCAAGGCTCAATCCATCATGGGCTCTCTCCCCACCTCCTCCGGACTCCCCATCACACCCCCTTAGCTCTGACCCCCCATACACACACATCCACCACTGCTGTCTGCAAAATTCTCTGGGTCTCTAAGCCCTCCCCCTCCTCTCCCCAGCCCTGGGGCCCCGCTCGGCCTCCCTGCTCTCCCTGCAGACTGAGCTCCTTCTGGACCTGGTGGCTGAGGCCCAGTCCCGCCGCCTAGAAGAGCAGAGGGCCACCTTCCATCCCCCCCAGAACCGTCCAAGCCTAGGCCAAGCCCCGCCCCGGCCTCTTGAGGACAGAGAACAGCTCTATAGCACCATCCTCATTCACCAGGTGAGACACCCATCCCCTCCCCACCAGGAGGCAAGACCCAGGCTTCTTGGTCTCTTGGCCCCTCTTCTCTTTGGGAGTCCTACCCCTCCTTCTCCTCAGGCATCTGCCCCCCTGCCCCGCCAGGTCCTACTCCCCCTACCCCCATCACAGGTGTCCTATATGCCCCTCACACCAGCCCTGGCTCCTTTCAAGCCCTGCTCCTCTTAGAACCTCACCAACAACCTCCCCTCCCTCCACTCCTCCAGAGCCAGCGGATGGAAGCCCAGCGGTCAGAGCCTCCCTTACCCCCAGGGGGACAGGAGCTCCTGGAGTTGCTGCTGAGAGTTCAGGGTGGGGGCCGAATGGAGGAGCAAAGGTCCCAGCCCCCCACACACACCTGCTGAGACTTGAGCCCCACCAGCCCCTCTGCACTCCTGTGGCTCAAAAGCTGGGCAGCCCACTGCATGCCCTCAACCCTACCAGGCAGGGGCACCAGAGACTGGAAGACCCAGCAGAAATCTCAATATTCATCGCCCTCATCCACCTTTCCTGGGAACTGGAGCGGGTGAAATCCTCAAACCCTGGGCATAGTCAAGGTAGGATGGACATTTAACTCCCTCCATGACCAAGTATGTAGGAGCTTGAGGCCATGAGAGGATCCCAGCCAAAGTGGGACACCTCACCCTCTCCTCTGATCTCAGGGAGTGGCTGGGAGTCTTGGTCCTGAACTGTGGGGACATCCCCAGTAGTCAAGCCACCAGGCAGGATCTGAAGGGCTCATTTCCCAGAGGAAAGGCAAATCTCCCAAGGTTTTCACCTGAGAGACAGTTCCACCCTCCTTCTCAGTAAGAAGAAAGGAAGAGAGGGCACAGCAAAGACATAAAGACTGTTCTCCTACCTCCATCACCGGCACACCCAGCCCCGGGACTGAGGGGCCTACAGGCTGTGAATGGACATTTAGCCCTGCCCACCCTCCCTTCCCACTGCTGTTCTGAGCTATCTGATGTTTGGTTATATGAATAAATGTAATTCCCCTCTGGACTGAAGACTGGTGTTTCGGGTGGCGGGGTGGAGGGTAGGAGGGTGAGGCCGGAGGCCACCACTCTCCCCAGTCTGGCCAGAGGCCAGCTTCCCTCCCTGGCTGGTTAATTACTGGCTCATTAAGCAGCGGCTGGAGACCTCCCTAATTATCCCCCCAACCCCCCTCTCCTGGTTTTAATTAAGTAGAACAGGGAGGGGAGTCATTAGGATAAGAAATACGAACTAAGCTGTCTGTGAACCCAGGCTTTCCAGCGGCCAGAGTCCTCATCAGCTAGATCCCGGATTCAGAACCCAGGTGCAACGCCCCCCAGCCTCCAACACGCCCCCGCTTCAAGGCCACAGAAGTCCAGCCCCTGGGACCTTCCCTTATTTTCCCCACGGGCTAGTCTCCTCCCCTCGTCCCCTCTCCCCTCCTCCACTCGTCTCCGTTCCTCCGTTTCTGTGTGTCTCTCTCCGCCCCCAGCTCCTCCCTGTTCCTCCTCTCTTCTCCCCTCCTCTTCCTCCCCGGCTCCCCTCCCCCAGCCTCCCTCCCTCGCTCCCCCCCTCTTCTCTCCTCCCTCCTCCCTCTCTCTCATACACACCCCCGCTTGGGCCTCCTCTCTCTCTCTCTCCCTC
>NW_006786873.1:241734-242186 GCF_000442215.2 Lipotes vexillifer
GGGAGGGGCGGAGCAGGGAGGGGGCCTCAGGCCCCCCCCAACTATGGACGAGCGGCTGCTGGGGCCGCCCCCTCCAGGCGGGGGCCGGGGGGGCCTTGGATTGGTGGGTGGGGATCCTGGGGGCCCTGGCGAACCTCCCGGTGGTGGAGACCCCGGTGGGAGTAGCGGGGGGGTCCCGGGAGGCCGAGGGAAGCAAGACATCGGGGACATTCTGCAGCAGATAATGACCATCACCGACCAGAGCCTGGACGAGGCCCAGGCCAAGTGAGTGCCCCCAACCCGGTCCCCACACAGACCCAGCAGAAGCCCCATTCACAAGCTCTGAATATTCTGGGAGCCCCCCAACTCCAGGACCCTCCCCAGGATACTACAGCTCTTCTCTCCTCCCCTTACTCCCAGGAGCCCCAAGATAAGTGATCCCTCTCAAACCTTCCTTCACCCCCCCCCACCCC
>NW_006786873.1:242196-245834 GCF_000442215.2 Lipotes vexillifer
CCCCCCCCCCCCCCCCACACACTCCCCTGGAACATCTTTCCATCTCCAGAGCCCTCTTCTGGCTCCCAGACTAAGAAACAGCTATGCTGTCTTCTCCCCTAACTCTCCAGCCCACCCTCATCCTAGGGACCTCCACACCCCTTCCCAGGGCTGTGACCCTTTCTCTCCATGAGGGCCCTTTGCCCCTGCTCAGCTGACACTAGGAGCATCAGAGCCTCCCAGCCTGCTCGGTCCCAGGACCCTTCACACACCTCTATACTGAACTCCCCACTTCAGCTCAGCACCCCTAGTCCCCTCTGGCACCTCAAACTCTGACTCTTCTCCCCAGCCTCCTTCTGCCTTCCGCTGAAATTTACCCGATCACTCTTATTTCTGCAGCCATTCCCCAAATCCCCTCTGTACGCTTCTAGACCATCTCCCACAACCTCCACCCGGCCATGGTGCCTTTAACCTGCTGCACCTTCCCTCCGTCCAGCCAAAGCCAAGCAGCTTCCCCACATCTCCACACTCTGGGAGCTGAGCTCTTCCCAAGAACCCCCCAACTCCATTCAGCCTCCAATCCTGCTTTCTCCCACCACAGATTTACCCGCCACCTCCCTTATTCCCAGGCTCCCCTCTCTTACCCTCATGGGTGTGTCGTTTTGTGGTTGTCTTTCCCACTCCCCCATTTCTGTAGCCTCTCAACTTTTCTCTCCCATTCCTCCCAAGGAAACATGCCCTAAACTGCCACCGAATGAAGCCTGCTCTCTTTAGCGTCCTGTGTGAAATCAAGGAGAAAACTGGTACGTGGGTCCCCGCTTCTGATTCCTCAACTCTGGGGACAGAACCCTGTTCACTATAGAACTGGGGCTACGAGTTTGACAACTTGGGGCCCTGAGGAAAGTGTGGGTCAGGAAGATTGCTAAGGGGGGGGGGGCCTGGGAGGGAACCCAGGCCTGGAGACTTGGGTCTCCAGGAGGCACCAGGAGGGCTGAGAGCTGGGTGTAGGGTCCCTGGGTCCCTAAGTCCACTCGCCTGCACGCTAGGCCTCAGCATTCGAAGCTCCCAAGAGGAGGAGCCTGTGGACCCACAGCTGATGCGCTTGGACAACATGCTTCTGGCAGAGGGTGTGGCTGGGCCTGAGAAAGGGGGTGGTTCAGCCGCAGCAGCTGCGGCCGCCGCAGCCTCCGGAGGCGGCGTGTCGCCTGACAACTCCATCGAACACTCGGACTATCGCAGCAAACTTGCCCAGATCCGCCACATTTACCACTCAGAGCTGGAGAAGTATGAGCAGGTGAGGAGAGGAAGCTGGAGTGGGTGGAGGGAGAGGCCCTTAGGGGGAATCCCAAGGCCAAGGGGCCCCTCCTCACCAGGACACGGACCCCCACTGCAGGCGTGTAACGAGTTCACAACCCACGTCATGAACCTGCTGAGGGAGCAGAGCCGCACGCGGCCGGTGGCACCCAAGGAGATGGAGCGCATGGTGAGCATCATCCACCGGAAGTTCAGCGCCATCCAGATGCAGCTCAAGCAGAGCACCTGCGAGGCCGTCATGATCCTGCGTTCCCGCTTCCTGGATGCCAGGTGGGGCCCAGGGCCCCAGGCCAGCCCCCAGCCCCCAGCTCCTTCGAGTTCTTCTCCAAGCCTCTGGGCCACCAGGTTGTGCAACACAGCACTATATACCCCGTGACAGTGGTGCTCTCTGGAGTTAATCAACGTGGTGGCCCTGCCGGGACACCAGCATCCTCCTCACCACCCCCTCTCTCCTCTGTAGACGAAAACGCCGTAACTTTAGCAAACAGGCCACTGAGGTCCTGAATGAGTATTTCTACTCCCACCTGAGTAACCCATACCCTAGTGAGGAGGCAAAGGAGGAGCTCGCCAAGAAGTGCGGGATCACCGTCTCTCAGGTACTGGGGAGGCGTGGGGAGGGGCTTTGGGGGCACAGCGCTCTCCAATCCTGTTGACTAAGGTGTTTACAGAGGGACAGGTTCCCACCTGACCCTCCTTTCTGCCCCACACCCCACAGGTCTCCAACTGGTTTGGCAACAAGCGGATTCGCTATAAGAAAAATATTGGAAAGTTCCAAGAGGAGGCAAACATCTATGCCGTCAAGACCGCTGTGTCAGTCACCCAGGGAGGCCACAGCCGCACCAGCTCCCCGACGCCCCCTTCCTCCGCAGGTGGATCCCGCTGCCACCCTGGCTGGCTGTTTCTGCGCGCTTCCTGCTTTTGTTCCAACTTCCTATCTAGGCAGGATCATAGCAGAGAGGGGGCCTTCTGGGGTGAGAGGGACCAAGCTGAGATGGGGTGGGGATATCAGGGGACAGAGGCCACTCTAGTGAAGCTATTTCTGCCTTTCTTCCAGCAAGTGGCCAGGGGAGGCTCAGGAACAGCCTGCTCCTTCTGAGTGTTGCAATGTTGTTTGGTGGAGAATTTGCGTATGGTGGCCCACCCCCAGAGAGCTAGTTCAGGGGGCTTTTTGAAAACTGAGAGCTGTGATGAGCCTCCCACCTGCCATCACAGGCTCTGTTACACTCTTCCCTAATTCCCCCTCTGCTCCCCCAAGGCTCTGGCGGCTCTTTCAATCTCTCAGGATCCGGTGACATGTTTCTGGGGATGCCCGGGCTCAACGGAGATTCCTACTCTGCCTCCCAGGTCAGGTGGTCCATCTCGCCTTGAGTAGGGCTTTCCCAAACTCAGTTTCCCTACTTTAGGATATGAGACTTTGTTTCCTTTGAGGCTTCTCACTGTGTCCTATCCTCCTTTGTTGCCTGCAGGTGGAATCACTCCGACACTCGATGGGGCCAGGGGGCTATGGGGATAACCTCGGGGGAGGCCAGATGTATAGCCCTCGGGAAATGAGGGTGAGTACCTGAAGCCTCTCTCTCCACCTCTCACCAGGATGGGAGGGCCTTTTCCCTGGCAGCGCTGTCCCCTGTGCTGGGTTTCCTAAAGCCTTACCCCAACTGTCTGCCTCTTTTTCCAGGCAAACGGTGGCTGGCAGGAGGCTGTGACCCCATCCTCAGTGACATCCCCGACAGAGGGACCAGGGAGCGTTCATTCTGACACTTCCAACTGATCTCGCCCCTCAGGGCCACAGGGGTAGGGGCTCACAAGGCACCTCTTGAAGAGGACGCAGGCATCCAGAGGACAAAACCCAGGCAAAGGAGAAGCACAAGATAGAGAAGGGCAAACGGGGGTCATCCCCTCCCTGGCCAGACTCAGTGCTGGGGGTGCTGACTACATGGCAGGGAAGATGGGGCCCCTTAAGGGGAGAGTGGGGTCTGTCTCCCCCTTTTTTCCCTTTTTCATTCTTTTTTTCTCCCCCTTTTTCTCTCACATAGAAACACACGCACCCAGAATCCTATTTTTCAGAGTTTTCCTCTTCTCCTCTCATACACGCATGTACAACTCTCTCTCTCTCTCTCTCTCTCTCTCTCTCTCTCTCCCCTTCCCTCACCCCACTTATCTGCTCTGGGATCTGTGGAGATGCCAGCCCTGCCCAGCCAGAGATGCCAAAAATGGGGACATGACTTCTGGGCAGAGGACATGGGCCACGCACGCCCCCTGTGCCTCCCCCCCCCCCCCTGCCGATGCAGGGGACACGGGTTCGTGCCCCGGTCCGGGAAGATCCCACATGCCACGGAGCGGCTGGG
>NW_006786873.1:246509-250306 GCF_000442215.2 Lipotes vexillifer
CTCTCTCTCTCTCTCTCTCTCTCTCTCTCTCTCTCCCCTTCCCTCACCCCACTTATCTGCTCTGGGATCTGTGGAGATGCCAGCCCTGCCCAGCCAGAGATGCCAAAAATGGGGACATGACTTCTTGGCAGAGTACATGGGCCACGCACGCCCCCTGTGCCCCCCCCCCCCCCCACGACGGCTTTATTACCTCATATGCAGCTCATCTTAAACCAATAGAATCGCTCGGTGGACGGGAGTGTCTGACTCAGATATCTACCTCGGAGGGAGTTTCTGCTACTTTAGGGAATTGTTGACTGGGCTTTGGGGTTGAACTTTTTTTTAAAGGAAAGAAAAATTAACCTTGGGATCCATCTGTATTCTTTTTAATTTTTATTTCGGGGATTTTTGGTGGTGGTGGTGGTTCTTAATTTTTAATTTAGTTTGGGGAAGTAGATGTTTTTATAAAGATGTTGATTTTTTTTTTCATTTCTTGCTTTCCCACATTAGGGGTGATAGCCAAAGGGGTCATGATAAGAAAAAGGGGAACAAACAGAACTGGTGAAGAGGCCTGCCTCCTCTCCTGTTCATCAGGAAGTACATTTAGCAGGGCACCAAGCCTGCCCCCCTGAAATCACTTAGGTGTTCTCCTTCGCTTCCAAGGTCACTGAGGTGTTCTTTGCTCCTGCAGGCAGCTTTCTGCTGCATTTGGTGTGGAAGCAGTCAGGGCTTGCTCTGCCAGCCTGTTCCCCACCACCCTTGGGCAGGGCTAGACTCGGTAATTTTGAGCAAATGTCACCTTCCCCTGTGAGTGACACATCTAAAATCTTTCTTTTAAACCACTATTTGCAGATTGGAGGGGGAAGAATGGGGAGGGGGTTTATTGCCAAATATGTTAAATATGGGTTGGGGTGTTTGTGTATGTATCTCCCTCAGTTTCCCCAGAAACGAGGTATCTTTTTTTTTTTCTCAGTCCAAAATCGAGAGGGTGGGGAGAGAGAGGAGGGAGGCTGCAAAAAGCCAGGTATGAGGGAAGGTAAAATCACCACTGTCCCACCCTCGGCCCTGAACCCTACTATCTGAACCCTTCAAATATCCTCAGGATTTCACAAGACTGTCAGTAGGGAACCCCTCCCGTCAAAGATCTAGGCAGGACTGGGGGGCAGGTTGGGAGTGTGATGGGTGGGGGCGGGAGGCATGGGCCTGGGGCAGTTCTCTCCTCACTTGTAAACTTGTAGTTTCACAGAAAAAAAAAAACGCAGTTTTAAATAAAGAAATTTCTTTTTTCCCTGGGTTTAGTTGAGAATTCTTTTCAAAAACATGAGAACTTTTTTTCTCTCATAAAGCCCCAAACGGGATTTTCCCCCCGAGTTCCCCAGCCTTGCCCTCACCCCCCAGGCCCCAGGTTTCACCCCTGCCTCCTCTCCATGGGAAACAGCCAGACCTGAACCCTGTTGCCTAGCAACCTGGCCTAGTCGTCCAGTAGCCCTGGGTGGTCTGGTGCAATAGGTTGGGGGTCCTGAGGGGATGAGAGACCCTAGGAGATGCACTCCCCACCCCCATGGATGTGACTGTACCCAGAGGCTGGCAGTGCCCAGGGGTGGGGTGACAGCTGTTTCTCCCAGTACCTGAAGGACTCTTGTCTGAGAGAGGCATGAATTCCTAGCATTCCCTGTGACGGGACAAGATGGGGGAGATGGGGGCAGGGGAGAGGGCACAAGCCCCACCTAGGGTGGTGGCCACAGCAGCAAGGGGCAGACAGAGCCAGGAGCCTGGGAAGGAAGCAGGATGGCAGCAGGGGCAGCAGCTGGAGCCTGGGTGCTGGTCCTCAGTCTGTGGGGTGAGCCCTGCCCCCCACCCCCACACCAATCCTCCCCGCAGAAAGCACTCTGTCCCTGTCCCCGAAACTCCCCACAACTTTCCAGGAACCTGGGTACTGCTTTTCAATCTCCCTCATCCGCCCTGTTCTAGTTTTATTAGCTCCCATCTCCCTTCCTGCCCCTTCACTGTGGTGCTGTCTCCCAGGGGCAGTAGTAGGGGATCAAAACATCACAGCCAGGATCGGGAAGCCACTGGTGCTGAACTGTAAGGGGGCCCCCAAGAAACCACCCCAGCAGCTGGAATGGAAACTGGTAAGTGGGGCTCCTGTCTCCCCACTTCCGGAGAGACCAATGACGATTCACATCTCCTCCTCCCCACCTCCCTACCTCCCTACCTCCCTACCTCATCAGCCCTTTCCCAAACGGCTTGCACTGTTGAGGCCCCTCTCCTCTGTCCCCAGAACACAGGCCGGACAGAAGCTTGGAAGGTCCTATCTCCCCAAGGAGGCCCCTGGGATAGCGTGGCTCGTGTCCTCCCCAACGGCTCCCTCCTCCTGCCGACTGTTGGGATCCAGGATGAGGGGACTTTCCGGTGCCGGGCAATGAGCCGGAATGGAAAGGAGACCAAGTCCAACTACCGAGTCCGAGTCTATCGTAAGGGTTCCAGGGCCTTGTTCACAGCCCACCTCTCATCTAAGGAAAAGCCTTCTACCCCAGCCCTTGACTCCTGGGCCCTGGCCTGTGAGAACTTGACTTCAGCTGCCCCCATTCCCACAGCTGGGGTGTATCTTCAAAGCTGCAGCCTCTGATTGGAATTTTCCCTCCTTCAGAGATTCCTGGGAAGCCAGAAATTGTTGATCCTGCCTCTGAACTCATGGCTGGTGTCCCCGATAAGGTAGAAGAAAAGGCGAGATGTGGAAAGGGGTCCTGAGAATGGGAGGGGAGTGTAGCTGTGTGTGTGTGTGCATTCTCTTATTTTCAAAGACGATGAGGTCACTTTTTCCCCAGGTGGGAACATGTGTGTCCAAGGGGGGCTACCCTGCAGGGACTCTTAGCTGGCACTTGGATGGGAAAACCCTGATACCTGATGGCAAAGGTGAGTCCCAGCGTCTCCCCTCCTAGCTAGCTGCCTTCTTTATGATCGCTCTCCCATACCCACCCTGGAATGTCTTGCCTTGTCCTCCCCCCACCATAGGAGTGTCTGTGAAGGAAGAGACCAAGAGACACCCTGAGACAGGGCTTTTCACACTCCGTTCGGAGCTGATGGTGACCCCAGCCCGGGGAGGAGCTCCCCACCCCACCTTCTCCTGTAGCTTCAGCCCTGGCCTTCCCCGGCGCCGAGCCCTGCACACGGCCCCCATCCAGCTCAGGGTCTGGGGTGAGCGCAGAACTGGGGAGGGCCCCAATTTGGGTGAGCACCTGTCAGAAGGTATGACCCTCAGGAAGGAGAGGGTTAAGCCCATGGCCACTGGGACCATAGACAGGTGTAACTCTCAACCTCATGCCCCTCCCCACCCCCAGAGCCTGTGCCACTGGAGGAAGTCCTGTTGGTGGTGGAGCCAGAAGGTGGAGCAGTAGCTCCTGGTGGTACCGTGACCTTGACCTGTGAAGCCCCTGCCCAGCCCCCTCCTCAAATCCACTGGATCAAAGATGTGAGTGACCTGGAGAGGGGGCTGGCAGGTAGTGAGATACGTCGTTGGCAACTAGGAGGGCAGGGGGTTCATGGAGAGCGAGGCAGGCGAGGAGGTACAAGGGTATCTGATGATGTGGAGGCAAAGACAGCAGTACGGGATGTGTTGGCAGGAGTTCTGATAGTCCCCTGTTGGGGCTTCCCTGGTGGCGCAGTGGTTGAGAGTCCACCTGCCGATGCAGGGGACACGGGTTCGTGCCCTGGTCCGGGAAGATCCCACATGCCGCGGAGCGGCTGGGCCCGTGGCCGCTGAGCCTGCGCATCCGGACGGAGCCTGTGCTCCGCAATGGGAGAGGCTGCAGCGGTGA
>NW_006786873.1:250444-252708 GCF_000442215.2 Lipotes vexillifer
CGGTTACCCAAAAAAAAAAAAAAAAAAAAAAAAAAAGTCTCCTGTCCCCTTTTCCCCACCAGGGCATGCCCCTGCCCCTTCCCCCCAGCTCCGTGCTGCTCCTCCCTGAGGTAGGGCCTGAGGACCAGGGAACCTACAGTTGTGTGGCCACCCATCCCAGCCATGGGCCCCAGGAGAGCCATGCTGTCAGCGTCAGCATCATCGGTGAGGAGACCTCTCTCCAAATCCCAGGGACCCTGGGGGCGGCTGAGGGACAGTGCAGGCTCCAATTCCCTACCCTATGCTAACACCGTCCCCGAGAGCCACCCCACGCTTCCCTCAGTGCAGCCACACCCAGGCCTTCTCTGCCCCACACAACCCAAGAGAACAGCCCAGCCTGTCCCCTCTCCCCTCTAAACTGAAGAAAGGGAAAGGCTCCACCGGGGCTCCCACTAGCCTTCTCCCAAACTGAAGCCTTCCCTTCTGACTTTGTTTTCCAGAAACAGGCGAGGGGGGGCCAACTGCAGGTGAGGGGTTGGATAAAGTCAGAGAGAAGCAGACAGACCTCAGCATGACTGAGGGGATGGTCAACAAGAAAGGAACTGTGAGGGCTGTGCCCTCAATTCTCCCCGTCTCCCTACAGGCTCTGTGGAAGGGCCGGAGCTGGGAACTCTAGCCCTGGCCCTGGGGATCCTGGGAGGCCTGGGGACAGCCGCCCTGCTCATTGGGGTCATCATGTGGCAAAGGCGGCAACGCAGAGGAGAGGAGAGGTGAGTGGAGGAAGCCAGACACCTCCGACTAAGGGCTTCCAGGCAGCAGGGAGGGGTGTGGGGGGAGAAATGACGGAGTGCTGGGAACCATGTGCAGAATTCTCCCCAATCCTCCTCCCCAGGAAGGTCCCAGAAAACCAGGAGGAGGAAGAGGAGGAGCGCACGGAGCTGAATCAGCCCAAGGGGCCTGAGGCAGCAGAAAGCAGCGCAGGAGGGCCTTGAGAAGCCCACAGCCAGACCCCAACCATCAGCTCCCTTTTTTCTTCCCACCCTCTTTTCTGGCCCCAGACCAGTTCTCCCCTGTATAATCTCTACCCCACCTCCCCAAACTTTCTTCCACAACCAGAGCCTCTCACAAACAGTGATGAGTAAACACCTGACACATTTGCTCTTGTGTATGTGTGATGCCCTCACCCCCTGCACCCTTGAGAGCCCTGAAGGAGAGGGTCTCACCCCCACGCTTCGCCACACCACACCGACATCTACTGAAGTTAGAGAGAAATGCTCCTGTCTTGGAAGGAAGGAGGGATGGACAAAGGTGGGCAGAGTTCCCGTGAATACATCTCACCTTGTTTATTGAATGTGTAATAAAGGAGGTAGTGAGGGGAAGGAAGCACTTAAGAGTCAGGACCCACATTAGACACTGGGGAGAGAAAAATTAAATTAAATCAACAAGGGGAATATGGGGGAGAGTCAGAGGGAGCCTTGCCCACCTTTCAACATCAAATCAAGAAATGGGGGGGAAAGCAAAGGATCAGGAGAGAGGGGAGACAGACCTTGTCTTCAGTCCGTCCTCCTCTCCCAGAGCTGGGAGTTAACGATGCTACTGAGCGAGCAGTTCAGAGCAAAGGTTCTCCCATTCCATGCACAGGTGTCACTCCTCCCCACACCCTCCTGGAAAGTGGCCAGGGTTGCCCTTAGCCAACAAAAATGGAGGGCTTACAGGGGAGGGTCCGGGAGTAAGGAAGGGTCAGCAGGGACCCCCAATACTGATTTTCCTCTGGCTGGAGGTGGGCAGGAAGGAGACACAGCTCAAATACTGAGCAGCCAGAAAAAGAAGAAGATGGCGAGAAACAGGAAGAGGGAGTCCTGCCAGCTGGAGGCCGGGTGACCCTGTCCCAGATCCACACCTGTGGAAGAGAGGAAAGCTGTGGAATAAGTATCCACTCGTAGGCTGGAAGCGGGGCCGAGGAGATTCAGAGGGCTCTCTGGTAGTAGCTGAGGGAAGGCTCTTACCTGTACCCCGACGGAATGGCTCGTGGGTATTGAAGACGGTGGTGAAAAAGCCGAAGGGAAAAGCGCCAACGCCAAATGAGAAGTGAAAGCCCCCAGTATCGCCAAATGGCTGGAATCCCTAGGGAGACGAAGAAAGTCAGTGGGGAACGGGGCAAGTCTTTGGCAAGGAAGCAATACAATCAGACAAGACTCACCCCTCTGCTCTCTGGAGCGGGTCGCTGGCCCTGGGGGCGGGGTGGGGTTTTCAATCTGAGGAAGAGGAGAGGGCCTATCAGCAGG
>NW_006786873.1:252824-267607 GCF_000442215.2 Lipotes vexillifer
CCCGGGGGGCGGGGTGGGGTTTTCAATCTGAGGAAGGGGAGAGGGCCTATCCGCAGGAAACAGTCCCTCCTCTTCCATACCCCACTCCCCAAGCAGAACCTTCCACCTTCCCTCAGCATCACCTACCCTCTCTCACCTGGGATCCCGAGGCTTCTGGCTCCCTCGCCCGTAAAGGGGGACAACCTTTTCTCTGCTGATCCCAGCTTTACACACTGGGCACTCTTGCCGCTCTGGCCGTGCCTCCAGCCACTGGGGGAAAAAAATGTAGTGGTTTCCAGTACACAGAAGGGTCTTCCAGCTCCTCAGACCTCCCCATCTCCCTCTTCATGTCCTCTGCGTACGCACCTGATGGAGACAGGGCCAACTGGAAGGGGAACGAGAAAGGTCAAACCAGTTACACAAAAGAGACACAGACCCAACCTCAGAGTCCCATCTTTCCCCCTCTTACCAGGTGTTACCTGCTGTTTCTTTTCATATTCTCCACAACCTCTACCATACTAGCCAACTTGGCCTTGCTGCTTCTCTGATCTTCCAACACCTAAAGCTACATCCATCCTCAACATGCTCAACCCTCTCCTCTCTCCTCTCCCCCAGCAAACACACACACACATACAAATCCTCACCCCTCCCTTCTCTGCCTTTCGACTTAATTTCCAGTCCTGTTCAACCACCCATTTCCAGGTCTCCTCTTTCAGCCCCAGCCCTATCCTTGCCCCCATCACTCCCAAACCAAACCCCCTTTACCAGCACCTTCTCCCGCTACTCCTTTTCCTCTCTCCTATGCCCAACAAAGTCCCTATTTCCACAACTCCTTAACCTTTGGGGGCTGCCCCTCCACAGTGCCCTTGTCCCCAAGTTTCTCATACCACCCCTTGCCATATCTCACCTGCATGTGATCCCACCTTCCCTAGATGTCCCCCTACTCAACTGATGCGTGCCTCCCCTCACCTTTGAGTCTAATCCGATCCCACCTGTACAGCTAAGACCCCTCCCTTCCCTGGGGTAAGATGGCTCGCGTCTCGCCTGCACAGATGTGCAGTGCCCACCCCCTGCGCCCCACTTCCTCTTAACGCACCTCTTAACACAACTAGGTTGGCACCTAGTTGCTATGACTTTCCTCTCCACAGTTCTCCTCTGTACAGACGTGACCCTCTCGCCCGCACATACTCCAAAACACGTAAGAACCCCCCTCAAGCCTCACCTATGAGAATGTGCCCTCCGATTATTTGTATGACTGTATGGTCCTCCCCGCCCCCAGCCTCCCCAGTATAAATCTAAGCCCCACTCCTTTTCGCACCCCTCTCAGATTCTCACCAGTACAGGTGGCCACACACACTGACCACAGCTTCCCGAGCAGTCTCCAGACATATATTACATTCGAAGGTCGCGCCCGCCCCGCCCCGCTCGCGGTTTGGCCCTTCGGGGCCCCCGTCCTCCTCCTCCGCTGCTGCCATGGCCGGTACTGTTTTGCCCCCCGCGTGCCCCTTAATCCCCCGAAACACACATACAGACGCCGCAACAAACGAGAAACCGCCTCCTGCCCACGATCTTTTGGCAGGCTTCAAGGTTTTCTAATCACTATTGGTCTCAGTGTCTGCCAATCATACAGAATCGAAAGAAAGGACTGGTCCAAAGGGCGGGGGAGGAAAGAGGTTTACGCGGTCCCGCCCTTGCACAATGACTATTGGCTAAAACAGTCACAGTCAGTTTGCAATGCCATGGGATTGGTAAATATTCCATACGTCCTGTCGCCCCGGCCAGGGAGGGCTTTATTCGTCTGAGTAGTTGCCAGTCATAACCAAAGGCCAGAAGTAATTGGCTCAAGACTACTTAGACCTCGCCCACTACAAGCCCCTGTCTTTCTTTTACTTCCTCTTTCAGAGAACGTCCGGATTCCTTTGGACTTTGGAGCGTATAGCTCCAAAGCAACTAATTGGCTAGAACTCGACGGAAAATGGAGGCCAGGTAAAGCCCGCGTGCGCAGTAAGAGGAGGGATGGGGTGGGCCAATCCTATGAGAGTTGAGCTTTCTCTGGTCCCACCCCTTCACCGCTATACTGTCGCCAGGGTGACTGCTCTACAATTGGCAGGATTTGGGGTTCAAAAGCCTTGTCTCGGCCTCATCCGGGTCCTCCGACTGCGATCTCTCTCGACTGATTGGGCCGTTTTTTTCGCCCCTGATTGGCCGAGGTCGGAAAAGAAGGCGAAGAGCTCGGAAAAGAGGACAAATGCTAGGGTCGCAGGGTTCAAAATGGCTACGGCTTCCTTCGGTGACGTAAAGAGCAGAACTTGGGTCCGCCCCTCCCTCTTAGTGAAGAAGGGAGCAGAACTGGGATTAGCCCGACGTTTGGATGGTGCGAGCATCGATCTGCGGCGCTGGTGTTAACCCATCTCCCTCGGCTGGACGACTCAGCCCGCCCCTCTTTAGGTGATTTACAGAGCAGAAATGAAGTGAAGGCCCATCCCCTTTTTAATGTGACACAGAGTAGAACAGAGTTGCCCTAGACACCGTTTTAAACCTTAAGAGCCGAAAAGGTCTAGCTCCACCCCTTTGTGAGTGGGTGAAGAGGCAAGATCCACCCCCTTTTAGGCGACCCGCGGCGGAAAGGGGTTAGGCCCGCCCCTTCCTTCTTGTACTGTGCCCCGCAGAACTGGGGTCTTCCTCCTGGGCTGGACCCCTGGGACTTGGGCAAGCTGCTTCAGAGTTTGGGCCTTTCGTACGAGTCTGGGCCTTTTCTACAGTCCCTGGCCCTCACTGTGGCTCAAGGAGCAGAACTAGGTAACAGTCCTCCCATTACCAGTGTTCTTTACATCTTGTTCCTCAGGGCGTGTAAACTCTTTCAGGGCAAAGGTATCTAGTGGGGGTGGAGGCCAGACACAAGCTGAGGGTTCTTCAACAACATCCTGATAAAAGATCCCACGTGACTCAGTGAGGAACGGTGAGAAGTTAGGAGCTGCCTACGGCAGGGGAGGTTAGTGTTCCGGAAGCGTGTAGAGGTTTAGGGGAAAACCCTATTGAGAGGCAGAAGTGGAGACCAAGAAGGGAGGAGTGATGGAATGATCCTGATAAGGGGATGATGGGAGTATGGGGGAGAGGGCAGCAGGGGCTGGAGAGAGAGCTAGGTACATACTACAAAATTAAGGAGGCATGCTTATCCCAGAGGAATCAGCATTCTTCCTCACTTATTTTTTCAAGAAAGCAACCCTAATGCCCAGTTTCCATCGGAAGAAGAGTACATTTTTTCTACGTTGAGGAGAGGGGTAGTCTCAGCTTGGGTGAGTAAGGAGACTGATAAGGAAGGAACTAGAAAAGAAAAGGTACTGAGGTTAAAGTACATCACAGAAGGAAACGGGCAGGGAGAGGGCCTGAGAGCGTCCCTTCTCTCCAAAGCCCAGGAAGGGGTGGGGGGTGGGAGGAGGTCAGTGGAGGAGGGAGTTGGACTGCTGGGAGATAGTGGCAGGGACAAAGGGCTGGAGGGTGAGGTGGGGTGAGATGGAGTCCTGGAGAGAAAAAGAAGAGAGGTGAAGAACTCAGAGCTTGGCATATAGTAGGTGCTTGATAAATATTTGGACTTGAATGGGGGAACAGGAAGAGGGAGATGGAAAAGGGTTGGAGTTGGAGGGAATAAGCAGCAGATGTGGGAGTTAAAGAGAAAAAAAGAAACAAGTTGACAATAAGAGGAGAGCTGATGGAGAATGAGAAGGAACGGGCCAAGGAAGGAATACAGCACCAAGGGACACGCAAGCCATGTGTGCTGAAAGGAAGTTGGAGAAAAGAAGGTGCAGCTGGACCCAGAAAAGGCCAGAGAGACCGAGACGGAGCCCAGCTGAGCTCTCGTAGGGTGGAGCTAGCAAGAGGAGACTGAAACATGTGGGGAGGAGATGCCTGGGTCCCCGGGAGGCGATTGGCAAAACAGGGCGCCCATCACCGCCCCCTACTTCCTGGCCAGCCCCGGAAATCAGCGGGCGTGGGGAGGGGTGGCGGGGGATAGCGGCAGCAGCAGCCCCAGCCCTCAGAGAGACAGCAGGAAGGGAGGGAGGGAGGGAGCTGGGGGGACAACCCCCCACCATTCCTACCGCTATGGGCCCAGCCTCCCACTCTCACCTCCCCTCCATCGGCCGGGGCTAGGACACCCCCAAATCCTGTCGCCCCCTTGGCACCGACACCCCGACAGAGGCAGAGACACAGCCACCCGCCACCACCGCTGCCGCATCCTGGCTGGGGAGGGGGCCAGCCCCCCAGGCCCCCCACCCCACTGAGGTGGGGGCAGGAAAGGGATGGGAGGAGGAGGGAGGAGGGGCTAAAAGGGATGTGGAGGAGGGGATGGGGGAAAGATTGGGTCTGGGAGGGTGGGCTGGGGAGAGGCTTGGTGGGAGAAGGATGCGGGCCGACTTGGGAGAGGGGTGCTGGGGAAAGGAGAGGGGGCCTGAGAGGGAGGAAGGATGGAAGAGACACGAGGGAGGAGAGGTGGAGACCCTGCGAACTTGAGATGGGGGTGTGGACAGGGAATCTTGGAGAGGAAAGCCCCAACACCTTCCCCAGTTCCTTTTCTTGCCCTTTGGCCCCACGTGACCCTTGCGGGGTAGTGGCAGGCAGAAGGCAGTTTAGTGCCCTCCTTTCCCCAGCAGAATTTGCTTCCTAGGGATGCCCTGAGCCACCTGTTTCTCTCAAGGCACAGGACCTCTTGTTTCTCAGTGGCCTTCCATGCTGTGTTCGACCCTTACTGACATACAGATGCCTTGTGGGGGACCATGTTTTCTACATTGAGTGGGTGTGCCTCTGATGTGTTTAATGGCTTGTGTGCAGCTAGTTTGTCCTGTGCTCTCCATGGGTTGTGGAGAAATGATGTGTTATCTTCCATCAGAATTGCCTGTCCTCATATCTTATGTCCGTGTCTCATGTCCAGTCTTGACGTGTTCACATGTGTGTTCTCATCTGTTGCATCTGTTATGTGGTTTCATGTTTCTTGCACATCTTATGTTTACTTTAGCATGTAGAGATCATACCTTATTTTGTTAGGGCTCACAGGTTATGTACATAGTCCCACCATATGCAGTCGTCTTCGTGTGTGGGATCTCGTGGCTTAGCTGACTAGCGCACACTCATGTTGTGATCGGATTGGCCTGTTTATTGCATGTGTTTTCCCAGTCCCAATTCACACCGCACACATGTGTGCCCCTTCGCATGATGTGCTGATGTGACACATCCACAGCTTGTGTGCTTCTGGTTACATAGACTATTTATTTCATAATTTTATTGCCAATATATTTTGTGCGCTGTATGCTCATTAACTCACTTGGCACTCCATTGTGCTTATAAATCCTTGGACATCCCTGCTCTGGAGAGAGTCACTTAATGTCACATATTAGAGAAAAAGGTAACTGGGCCTCCATGTCCCTAAAGAACCATCCCCATACGCCTTACCTTGCTGACCCCGCTGGCCTGTGTCTCTTCATACACGTTACATCCGGTGCCTGTGAACAGTCCGTGTCCATGGAGCTCAATGCATAGCACAGCGTCAGCTCTGCCGTGTACATTATCTGTCTCCCGCTCTTTGCACTGTTGGCATGTATTTGATGACAGCGGCATCTTTCCCCTGTGGCATGTTAATCCCCTTTCTGTATGTTTCTCTTGTGTGCAAGATTGTATGTGCCATCTTGTCTAGATTGCTGTCACTCTGCCTTCACCGTGACCCTGTATTGTGTATGTATATCCAGAGTAGGTTACTGTTAGGCCTGGTGTGTTCATTGCTTTCTTGGTGGCTTTTCTTTTCATAGTTAATAGTCCTCAAGAGGGTAGCTGTCTTGATTGTTGTTCAGAACTGTTGTCTCGTTAATCATGGCTATGTGGGTATGTACACAGCCTTATAATCTGTTCAGCAAATGTTTATTGAGCATCTTCTCTGCTTCCTTCCGTCCTGGGCATTGGGAATAAGAAAATCTCTGTCCTCAAGCTGCTTACACGTTACAGAGGGAAACAAAGATAACCTCAAGTGGTTACACCCTGTCTAGTGTCAAGATGGGTGGTTCTCAAACTTATGTGCACATCAGACTCACCTGGATGGCTTGTTAAAAAAAAATAGTATACAGATGCATGGGCCCAATGGCCTAAATTTCTGATTCAGTAATCTGGGGTGAGGTCCAAGGATTTATTTTTCTGCACTTGGAGAATCAGTGATCAAGGTAAAAGTGTAATGAAAACACAGGCCTGGAGGGGTTCAGGAAGACCTCCAAAAACTGACACTGAACTGTATAAGGCAGTGAAGAGGCAGGAGAACATTCCAGCCAAAGGGAACAGCATGTTCATGGCACAGAAGCGTGAAAGATACTGGTGTGTCTGAGGAACTGAAGTAAGTCAGTTTGACTAGAGCGAAAAGGCTTTTGTAGGGATGTGGCCAAAGGTGTAAGCAGAAGTCAACTTGTCAAGAAGGGCCTTTGGTCAAGAGAGATGCTCAAATTTGTGCCACAGAAACATCTGTGGTTGCCATGTGGAAGATGGATTGAAGGGGAAGAGTTAGGAGACTGTTGCAAATAGTCCAGGGGAGAAGCGCTTGTTCCAACTTGCGGGGGCAGTAGGATGAAGCAACTCAGAAAGCCTATTGTCCTAGAGCTGGCAGAGTCCCATTTCCTCTATCACCTGTTACCTTCACCCTTGGCAATGGACTTACCTTGGAGCACAGCCCTTCTGTCATTGGAAGCGCGTGCCTTTGGCCTTGATATGAGTGACAGATATTTGCCTGAACACCATTTGTGTGAATTGTGACCCTGCCCCAAACTGTGGGGCAGAGTGGAGGAAGGAGGAAGAGCCTCTTCCTCCTTAGCTCTTTCCTCTCCCAGGGCAGGTGGTGTAATGACCCTTTTACTCTCTGCCCTCCTTTTTTCGCTTGGTGAAGCCTTATACACTGCATGTCTGACCACATTGCCTGCAGTGTTGCTGGGAGGGAGGGAAGTGGGTGGTGGGATTTGTTTGCCTGTTTGTGGAAGCAGGATTAATAGATATAGGTATGTCCATGGGTTTATCTGGGAACAGGGAACCTGCCTGGGTGGAGAGGGGTTTTACTGGGTATGAATTTACCATCCTTTATCGGTCATGGGTGTGATTGTAAGTTTGCGTATGTGTGTGAACAGGTCAGTCTTTGTATGGCTGTGTGTGTCTGAGTTTGCGTTAGTGACAAGAGCCTTTATTCTTGCCAGTCAGCCCCTGGAGAATGTCTGTGTTTTGTCATTTCCACTGTATCTGCTGCGTGCTGTGTGTGCATTTGTGTGTATATATACAGGCAGCAGCATAACCAAGTGGTTAGGAGCACAAGCTGCTTAGCTTTAAGCTAGGAAGTGCCTCTAGGAGTCATATCACCTCAGGTAAGTTTTTTAACCTTTCTGGGTCTGTCTCCTTTAAAATGTAAATCGGGTGTTGCATATTTAAGGACTTAACATAGTATATAGACCAGCCCTGTCCAACAGAACTATAATGCAAGCCACATATGTAATTTTTAATTTTCTGGTAGCTACATAAAAAAGGTAAAAGTAGCAGGGTGAAATTAATTTTAGTGTATTGAACCCAGTATGTCCAAAAGGTTATAATTTCACAGTGTAATCAATATAAAAGATTATTAATGGGATATTTTACATTCTGGTTTTCCTTCAGAGTCTTTGAAATCTGATATGTATTTTATATCTCTAAGCATCCCTCAATGCAGACTAGGCCACATTTCAAGTGCTCAGTTGCCATATGTGGCTGGTGGCTACCATATTGGACAGCAGAGCGACAGACCATTATAAGATCCTTACTAGCTACAAGCGTTAGCTATTATTAATGTCCTGTTGTTGTCATGTGTCTGTGAGTTGTGGATGTCCATGTCTTGTGTCTCATGTCTGAATGTATCTGGATCCTTCAGGGAGAGGGGTGGGAGAGCAGTCCTGAGCTCCCATCCCCACCGCCCCCATCCTAGAGAGGCTTTCTGGATAGGTTTTAATGGGAGCCCTGGCCCCCAGAGCCCCCCCAGACCCTGCCTTCTGCACCTTGCCCGCCCCGTCCCCAATCCAGGAACCGGGCCCACTGGTTCTGTCCTTCGCCCCGTCCCCTGCAGGTGACCAGAATGGAGCTGTGGCCAGGGGTGTGGCCTCTACTGCTGCTGCTCTCCCTGCTGCTGCCCACTCTGTGGTTCTGCAGCCCCAGTGCCAAGTACTTCTTCAAGATGGCCTTCTACAATGGCTGGATCCTCTTCCTGGCTGTGCTCGCCATCCCTGTGTGTGCCGTGCGAGGACGCAACGTCGAGAACATGAAGTGAGGGGCAAGGGGTTTTGGGTGATGAGGGAACCTTAGGGTCAGAAGCAAGCAGGGGCTGGGGAGGGCACTGAGTGTGTAGGAGACACTGAGCGAGCCCAGGGAAAAGGAAGCGGAGAAGACTGCAAAGATGCCCAGGAAGACAGGGGCCGGGGAGGGGGGCTGGGGCCTGCAGGTGGATGTCAGCAGGTCCCGCTGGAACCCCTTGCCATGTGGAACCTCCACAGGATCTTGCGTCTGATGCTGCTCCACATCAAATACTTGTACGGGATCCGAGTGGAGGTACGAGGGGCTCACCACTTCCCTCCTTCACAGCCCTACGTTGTTGTCTCCAACCACCAGAGCTCCCTCGACCTGCTTGGTGAGCAGCCTCCCCTAGCCACGCCCATCCTCCTGCAGCCCTCCCTGGTATCTCCTCCCCCTAGAGGTCCTCAACCCTCCCTCATCTGGGGCGTTGCCCCATTGCTCCCCCTGCAGGCCTCTTTGCCAGGGGTAGAGCTGCCCTCATAAGCAAGATAATACACCTTTAGTCACCTTTTCTTACTTTCTGGGGCTTCCCCACCCCTCGCCCGCCCCCACCTCTGCCCTAGGGATGATGGAGGTACTGCCAGGCCGCTGTGTGCCCATTGCCAAGCGCGAGCTGCTGTGGGCCGGCTCTGCCGGGCTGGCCTGCTGGCTAGCGGGAGTCATCTTCATTGACCGGAAGCGCACTGGGGATGCCATCAGTGTCATGTCTGAGGTCGCCCAGACCCTGCTCACACAGGATGTGAGTCACCCTGGGGAAATGGGGGTTATGGAGTAGAATAGTTGTAAATAAACTGATGTGCAGGGCCACCAGGCCTCACAAGTCCCATTACAGCATCACAACCATTTTCTGATCCCTCCATATATGTGTCTTCCTTGACTCTCTTTCTTTCCCAGGTACGGGTCTGGGTTTTTCCTGAGGGCACGAGAAACCACAATGGCTCCATGCTGCCCTTCAAACGTGGCGCCTTCCACCTCGCAGTGCAGGCCCAGGTGATTACTCCTTCCCGTCTGCTACGGCCCCTCAAGCCCCCACCATCCCTTCCTCTCTTGGCAGAGGCTGGTCCTGGGGACCTCAGCAGGGAGCCGTGGGCTGATCGCTTTTCCTCTTGCTCAGGTTCCCATTGTTCCCATAGTCATGTCCTCCTACCAAGACTTCTACTGCAAGAAGGAGCGCCGCTTCACTTCAGGTGAGGGCTCTGTGCAGATCTGGGGTTCGGGGGTGGCCAGAAGGGCCATGGGAGAGGCTAGAGGGACATCCCCGTGGGGCAGGAGCTTCAGTCAGTGTCAGCTCTGAGATGTCCACAGGGTTATCTAATGTGACCCCACATCAGCCAATAAGTATTATTTATTAAGCACCCGCTATACCTTGCTAGATGGGTAACACTTGGTCCCTCCAAGAGAGGCCATTACTGTCTAGGCGGAAAGATAAAGCCTGTGTGTGCAGTTATAGCATTTGGCGGTGAACACTAAACCCAGACAGTGGGGCCGGCAGGGTGCTGAGGTGTCTGGACTGGGGCTGGGGAAGGCTTTGCAAGGGAGGGCCTCAGAGAACAGGTGGCAGCTGGTAAGCTGAGGGGGAGTTGTCCAAGGCAGAGAACTGAAAGGTTGAGCAGGGGACTAAGTATCAGGAGAGCTCCGAAGCCAGGCGCCACCTGTGGGCAGAGTCCCGGTACACAGGCCATGATGGTGCTCACCCCCCTCCCAGGGCGATGTCAGGTACGGGTGCTGCCCCCAGTGCCCACAGAAGGGCTGACACCAGATGACGTCCCAGCTCTGGCCGACACAGTCCGACACTCCATGCTCACCGTTTTCCGGGAAATCTCCACTGATGGCAGGGGTGGTGGTGACTATCTGAAGAAGCCTGGAGGGGTGGGCGAGGCCCAGCTCTGAGCTCCCTTCCCATCTACCCCCCCACACCCCACCGCTGTCTCCACACCTACCAGCCCAGTGGGCCTGAAGCTGGGCCAAGCCCTCTTCCTCATTTCCCCTCTCCCCACCTGTTCTCTTCTTTGGAATCTTCAACTTCTGAAGTGAATGTGGTTACAGAACTGCTCCCTGCCCCCTTCCCAGCACCGCCCCCCAACAGACTCTTGCCTAGGTGCGGCCTCCACTCTGAACCCCACCTTCCGTGCCATCCTGTCTGTGGGACAGTTGCCTCCCCCTCATCTTCAGTGGTTCAGCCTACACAAGGGTAGGAACACTCCATTCTGTCCCCAGTGGACCCTCTTCCTTTGTGGTCTTCTCTACCTCTACACCCCACATTGGCCAGTGGATTCATCCATTCTGTGGAACAATTTCTCACTCCCATGTCCACGGATTCAGTGGACTCATCCATTTGTGGGGACGACTCCTCACGCTGTGGCTGGAAGCTGATGCCTGGAATACTTCTCCCAGGCTCATCCTGGAAACATTCCTCAGCACCTTCTCCCTCCTTCCCGTGGAGCCTCCTGTCAGTGGGGGCTGGACTCTGTCACTCAGAGGTCTCATCCCTGCCCTTGTCCAAGTGCCCAGGGTTGAGCACACTCTTGGATGCCACATTTCTGCTTCCCCTCATCCCCTGGGTATAGTTGTTCAGTGGTCCTGGCCCCACCAAGCCCCCTACAGCCCTGCTGTACCATTCTAACCAGACACAAGGGGAAGAGGCAGACATCAGGTGCTGCACTCACTTCACCCTGGGGAGTTGGGGAAAGGAACTGAACCCTGGCTGGAGGGGATGGGAGGGCTTTTAATTTATTTCTCTTTCTTTTGAGGCTTCCCCTCTCTGAGCCAGTTTTCATTTCCTCCCTGTGGCATTAGCCACTCCCTGCCTGCCACCCCAGACCTGTGCTCACAACCACGGAGGGGGGCTGGGAGCAAAAGGAGAGGGTGGGACCCAGTTTTGCGTGGTTGATTTTTATTCATAATCTGGATAACAGCAAGAAACCGAGAATAAAGACTGAGAGAGATCTGGGCACTTTGTGGCTGCGTTTGTTAAGGAGTTAAAAAAGCAGTTCTCCAGGCCTCTGCCCCAGCCAGAAGACTCGGGGGCAGGCCGAGTCCTCCTTTCTTCAGCTTTCCAAAGTTTCCATCATTCATTGCTCCTTAGTGGCAGATGGCCTCATCTGCAGCTCCCCAGCTGGCCAATCCCAGAGGACTAGTGGGTCCAGTCTCTGTATAAATTAGTGGGGCAGGGGCTCTGCAGAGGCTCCTTAGCTCCGCCGATTGAGGCCTGGGCCCAGGCTGTTGTCCTCACAGGAGCCTGGTTAATGACAAGGAGACAGGCAGACACACTGACTGGGGACTTCTTGGATGCCTGGAGTGGGCCCTGGACACTGAAGGATTGACAGTCTCACTCACCAATAAGTGGAACCACCAAGTTGGAGACAGACCAGGAGAAGGGGTGGTAAAGTGCGGAAATCTGGGGAAGGTATGGGGTGAGTGAGTGGAGAAGAGATTTTGGACAAGAGAAAACTGAGTTGGGAAAATGTGTCTGGAAGAGCTGGGGGCAGCTGTTGGGAGATGGGGGTCCCCACAGAGAGGGGCATGGGGACTCACAGGCACCTAGCCGCTCCTCCAGCAGCAGAACCTGGTCACTGAGAGACTCAATCCTGTCGCCTCGTCCCCACAGCTCTGCCACCTGTTCGGGCTGCAGCTCTTCTGGGGGCATGGGCAGCACTGCTCGGACCCAGGCCCCAGCCTGACTGGCCCACTACAAAGGAAGAGACACCTCAGAGTGTTGGGGGGTGGGGTCTGGCACCCAGACTTGGCCCCAGGCATCTCCACTCACCTGCTCCAGCCGCTCCAGGCGCCCTCGCAGCTCGCGAATCGCCCGCCTCAGGGCACGCTCATCGTGTCCAGCCTCCCGAACTGGGACAAAGGAGCGAGCCGAGCGTGACCACTGCCCTGGCCCCGCCTCTGGTCCGGCCCTCCACATGCCCCACGCACCCACCCACTCACCGGCCACGCTGAGGATGCTGGCACTGGTTGGGGGCTCTGGGGCCCCTTCTGCGCAAGTGCGCCCGTCCGGGCCCAGCACCAGGCCCTGGGGGCAGCCACAGGTGAAGCTGCCTGCTGTATTGAGGCATCCGTGCGAGCAGACAGTGACGCCAGCCCTGCATTCATCCACGTCTAGTTACCGGAAAGAGGAGGGGGCTGAGGGGGGCGGGGCGGAGGGGGGCGCCACAGCGGGTAGGGAGGTCCTGGCGCCACCCCGAGGGAGGGCGAGACAACTCACCCACGTGACAGTGCTTCCCACCCCAGCCCGGGGCGCACTCGCACTGGTCTGGCCGAACGCAGACGCCTCCGTTCTGGCAGGGCTTGGTGCAGATGGCTGCGGGCGCAGGAAGCGGGGTTCAGAACCGAGCGGAAGGCCTGGCTCTCCAGCCCGGCCGGGCGCACCTCCCCCGAGGCCTGGGAAGACCCAGCCTCACCTTCATCACAGGTGAGCGCCCCGGGATGCCGCTTTTTCCAGCCCTGGCAGCACACGGCGTGGGTCTGCTGCACTTCCCTCCTCACCTCCCGCCAAGCCACATGGTACGTGGTCCTGGAACACAGCGCCGGGCTCTGGACATTGGCATATGGGTCCTGGTCCCGGTTTTGGGGGTTCGTTCCTCTTGAGAGACCTCAGAGCCCAGGCTCCCCGCCCCTCACCTGTAGGTGCTGCAGACACGCCTTCCAGAGCACAGAGTCAAGTAGGGCTTATATACGGGTTGGCTGTAGGACTCGTTGTAACGGAGTGGAACCACGAGCGTCTGCTTGGAGCAGACCCCCTGACTGCACCCATGCGGGGGAAAGTGAGAGGCATTGAGTGGGCCAGGCCCTGGGGAGCCAGGAGCCCCACTTCCCTTCAGGCTCCACTGAGGCCCCACCCTCCCTAAAAATGACAGCCTCCCCCCCATTCTGAACTTTGTTTTGCCACCTGTGAAGCCCCAGCCCCAGGTTTCATGAAGACCTCACCCCTGGCCCTGCCCCCTCTGTTATCACCTCTCTTTGAGGGATCCACCCTTGGCCCCCTCGCCTGTCATCAGTAGCAGGAGGAATGAGAGTCCGCCTAAGACAGTGCACAGCTCAGCCCCGGACCCCATGCTTCTCCTTGACTTCAGACTCTGCCAGCTGCAGGCAAGAAGAGGTTAATGGAGGCCCTTCCCCTCTCCTGTTAACTTCTCCAGTTCCAACCCTTACAAGAGCAGTCTGCTGGTGCCCTTTAAGTGGGGCAGGACATTCATTTGCACGCTTGCACTAGCCACCAGGATTGTCTACACCCGCAGGTACATTTAACTAACACCCCCCTTCCTTTAGCACATCGTGGTCCATGCAGCACCATACAAGCTCACAGCCCGACACACTCCCTCCATCTCCCCTCATGACTCTCCTGTCTCTGACGTGCCCTCTTGCATCCTAATCCTCCTACCTTCAAAATATCAGATATGCACCATTACACCCCTTTACACCTTGTACACACCCACACACCTGGAAACCCCACCTTAAACACATTCCTGCTACCCTCACGCACCCACACCACCACATACACCCTGGACCCACTCCCCTCACTCAGACAACACACCCAACTCACACTCAACTCTAAGACTCTGAGTGACCCCCAGTCTTTCCCCATTGACGTTCTCTCCCCACCTGTCTTTCCCCCTCTCCTGGAGACTTCAGGCCACCAGCCTCAGAAGCAGCAGCTCAGACTGGTGGGCGGGCTGCGCGGGCTGCAAAGGAGAGGAGGGGCGGGCCAGACAGAGCCCTCCCATTCCTGCCCCCTCCCACAAGCCTCCTCCACAGCTGGAGCTTGGTCAGTTCAGTGGGGTCCAGATCCCACTCCCTTCACCCCCCCCAGCCAAGCAAAGGGCCCCTCAGAAGTCTCTTCTCAACCCTATGAGGCCCCTTATTTTTGGAACTCCCCCAAATCAGCAGAGACTACTAGCTTTAAACACCAGCAGCACCCCTGGCCCTTGCCCTCCATCCTTCAACCCAACACAGGCTAGGGTAGAACTGAGGGGCAGGAAAAGTCAGAGCTGGCAGAGAACAAAGTGGGGTCAAGTCATGGGAGAAAAGGCAAGAGCAGATGAGGAAAGAAAGAAGGGTGCGGTGGGGACTGCCCAGGGCGGTAAAGGGAAAATTGCCCCCATTTCTTGATGACATTTGTTAGGGCCTGGTCGGGGGGGTATGCAAAGTTGAGTCAGCCACCGCCCCCCACGCCAGAGCAGACAGGGCCTTATTGTCTCCACCAAGATTCCTTCTTTCAGGAAGAGGAGGCTCATTGTCCAGCCCCTCACCCAGCTCTGGCCTACAAAGGTCAAAAAGGGGCACAACAAATGCCTACCCTGACCCTTAGCCCCCTCATCTAGCCTGGGGGGGTGGCTGGCGCATTCCACCCATGAGGCTGGGGCCCAAACCACTAGAGCCCTGGGCGCAGCCCCCCAATCACAGGCTGGGACAGGAAGAGAATTGTCCTCAGCAGGGAAGAACCCGCAGAGAATCAGGGAACCCCC
>NW_006786873.1:267617-271034 GCF_000442215.2 Lipotes vexillifer
AGAATCAGGAACCCACACAGAATGGGCATTGAGAGAGCGGAAACACCAAGGGGGTCCCACCCCAGACCAGGCATCCGGGCACCCGGGCCTCAGGCTCTCCATCCCCACCCTCCTTGGGGAGCCAGGTCTCCCTCACCTGGAAATGAGTCAAGCCAAACTGAGTAAATGGAACTTTATTTCCATAAATACAGGGGTAACACCCATTCAAGGGTAGCTAAAAGAGGGGCTGGAGCCTCAAAGAAACTGGGCTCCCCAAGGGCACCCCAATACTGAACATAGGGACTGGGGGATCCCCAAACCTGAGATGGGCCTCACGGGCCACAGATATTCCCCAGCACTGACACTTCAAGAACGGAAATGTCCCCATAGGGGAGCCTCAGAACCCCACTCTCATGGGTGGTCCTTCCTGGGGGTTGGGAGGGCTCACAACAGGGGAGTTCAGAGGAACAGGGAACATGGGGAAAACAGAAGCTAAAAATGTCCTGAGTGGCCTGGAAGGAGACCCCTGTGGTGGGCAGGAGCTGTATTCTGTGCCTCCAGCCAGAGTTGAGGAGCAGCCACGAGTAAACCTGGCTCCTCACTTCCCAAGCTTGGCCTTAAGAGGATGGGGGAGCTTGCAGCGAGCCCCAAATGAGAGGACACGAGATGGCAGAAACCAGGATTTGCCTTTCACAGAAGAGCAGAGGAAGGGGCCCTGGGAGCCCTGGTTGGTGGGAGAGTGATGAGGTGGTCATGGGCACACCAGGGCCTGACATCCAAGGCTACCACTTGGTCTCCGGGCTGGGGAGTTCCTGAGGTATCCCTCAGGAGAGCCAAGGTTCAATGCAGGTCTCATAAAGGGTACGGTTGGAGTGCCAGGCCGTGTGGGAGACCCCAGCCATTGGACACCTCACTATGGCCCCCCGAGCCAGGAGAGTCTTCAACCCAAAAGAATCCCGCAGATAAACCTTCAAGGTGGGCAAAGGGGCATGGAAGAAAGACATAGGGAGGACAAAGTAAGTTCCTGCTGGTGTCCCAGACCCCCTCCCCACAGGGTGAACCTTTCAACTCCCGTGTCAGTGGCAGAGAGAGCCACGGACAGCTGGGACTGCGCGCAGAAAGGGAAGGTAATTCCAACGAACTCACCAGTTGCTCCTCCATCTCCAAGACCGTCTCATTTGCATCATAGAAACCAAAGAAGCTACAAAAAGATTGGGGGGTAAGGGGGAGGTTATCAGGAGAGCTGGAGAAAATCAAGGTGGGCTAGGGTCCTTCAGGAACTCATAGCCTGTTGAGGACACAAGCAGCAAGGAGGACACTCAAAATACCAATATTTAACTGGGTATCATGTACCTCATGAGGTGATGCACTGAGGGTACAGCATCACTTCTGCAGAATTCCCATCAAAAATGCATAATCTGAATCTAATCATGAGGAAATAGCCAACAAACCCAAACTGAGGGACATTCTATAAAACAGCTGGCTCATACGCTTCAAAAATATCAACGTAGTGTACAAAGACCAAGGAAGTATTCCAGATTAAAAGGGACTAAAGAGACATGACAACTAAATGCAACACAGGATCCTGGGTTGGATCTTGCACTGGATTTTTTTCTATAAGGACAATTGGGAGAATTTGAATAAGGTCTACAGAGTACTGTATCAATGGTAATTTCCTGATTTTGATCATTATTGTGGGTATGTAAAAGAATGTCCTGTACATAGAAAATAGACACTGACATACTGAAGTTTTCAAGGGTGAAGAGATATCATGCAACCTGCTCTCAAATGGTTCACACACATACTCCGTACATATATATGTGTGTATATATATATATATATATATATGTGTGTGTGTATATATATATATATATATAGAGAGAGAGAGAGAGGGAGGGAGAGAGAGAGGATGCTAAGGTAAACTCGGTAAGATGTTAACATTTGGGAAATCTAGGTGAAGAGTATACAAGATTGCTTTGTACTACTTTGGTAATTTCCTGAGTATGAAATTATTTCAAAATAAAAAGTTCTTAAATTTTTTTTAATTAAGAATATTTAACTGGCATGGGCACTGAGTGGACACAGGCCATAAATAACTGAACAAATGCCAATATGGGCTATGGGAGCAAAGAGGAGAGGCTACTACCCTAGTTTTAGAGCATCAACAAAGGCTTCCCAGCGATTAGCCTGGACTAAGGAAGGCTGTCCCAGGCAAATGCAACAGCAAGAGCTGCACAGAGGTAAGGCACAGCTGGGTGCGGGGGGTGCTGGGTTGGAGGCCTGGAGGCCTTGTTGAAGGGCTGGATTTCACACAGTAGGAAAGCAGTAGGGGCACGAAGACCTGGATTTTAAACTCCAGCTCTGCCCCACACTCCCCACTGTGTGTGGTTGATCATGTTGCTTATCTTCTTTGCCCTGTATAAGAATACCTCCTTTGTAGAGAGGAAGCAAAACATCGTGGCTGGGCTTCCCTGGTGGCGCAGTGGTTGAGAGTCCCCCTGCCGATGCAGGGGACACGGGTTCGTGCCCCGGTCCGGGAAGATCCCACATGCGGCAGAGCGGCTGCGCCCATGAGCCATGGCCACTGAGCCTGCGCAACCGGAGCCTGTGCTCCGCAGCGGGAGAGGCCACAGCAGTGAGAGGCCCGCATACCAGAAAAAAAAAGAAAAGAAAAGAAAAAAACATTGTGGTTAAGTCAGACAGCCTGACTTCACCACTTAACTAACTCTATGAATGTAGGCAGGTTATTTAATCTCTTTGTACTTAAGTTTCCTTATATGTCAAAAGAGGATAATAGTAATTACCCTATAGGGTTGTTGTGAGAATTAAATGAGCTTTATTTGAAAAGTACTTAGAATAATGCTTTGGGACATAAAAGGTGCTATATAACCTTGAGCCATTCTTATCTTCACAGGATTGTTTGAAATGAGGTAAAAAAATAAATCCCACCTCTATTATAAGGCATGTCACTCATTCACTTAAAACCTTCCAACATGTTCTTCTCACTCAGAATTTTCAAAAAGCAAGGGCCATGGTTGCCAGGGGCCAGGGAGTGGCAGGGATGAGGGAGTTACCATTCTTTAAAGGGTATGGGGTTTCAATTTGGGAAGGAAAAAAAGGTTCTGGAGATAAATAGTGGTGATGCTTACACAAGAATGTGAATGGACTTGATACCACCGAACTATACACTTAAGAATGGTAAAATTTTATGTTGTGTATATTTCAGGAAAAAAGGGGGGGGTGCTTACTGTGCCCCACAAAGGCTCTCTGTAACTGGCTCCCTGCTACCTCTTTCACCTCCTCTCCCACCCTCTCCATAGCTCCCTGCACTCTAGCCACATGGGCCTCCTTATTCCTCAGACCTGCCCCAGGGCCTTTGCAGGTGCTACTCCTCTCCCCTGGGTTGTTCTTCCCTCAGTTTGATGCACAACTCTTTCC
>NW_006786873.1:271055-274289 GCF_000442215.2 Lipotes vexillifer
GATGCACAACTCCTTCCCTCACTTCCTTCAGTCTCTGCTCAAATGGCAACTCTTCCAGAAGGACTTCTCTGGCCACCAGCTAATATAGGCCCTGGCCATTCTCTAATCCCTTCCCCTGCCTTATTTTATCACCACTTGGCATATAGATTTACATTTATTATCTGTCTCCCCCACAAGAATGTAAGCTACATAACACCATGGACTTCTCTTTCATTTACTACTGCATCCCCAGGACAGTGCCTAGGCACACAGAGTATCTGTTGAGTGACTAAAGTAGATCAGGTGACATTTCAGATCACTCATGATGATCAAAGGCAGGCACATAGTGCCATGAAGCCATGGATTTGCCTGAGGAATGGGATGGCGGGGATGAGGCTGGAGGCTATTTCAGTAGTCCCGGTAAGTAAAAGAGGTGGTAGGAAATGTGATTACATGGCATATGGAACTATACACACGTACCAATGTCATATTCCTGGTTTGGATATTGTGCTATAGTTACATAGGATGCAACCATTGAGGGGACCTGGGTGAAGGATACACAGGACCTCTCTAAACTATCTTTGCAGCTTCCTATGAATCTGTAAATATTTCAAAGTTAAAAGTTTTTACAAAGGGGGATTGGTAGGGATGGAGAGCAAGCAGACTCTACCTAGTAGAGTCAGCAGGGCTTAGTGACTGGCTACATATAAGAGGCTACGAGATGACTCCCAGGTTTTGGTCGTGTGTGACAAGATGAGTGGAGGGTAGGGGTATTACCCAGTGGAAGCAGCAGGCCAGTTTTAGAAATGAGATAAAGATTGGTGGGGGCTGGGGTGTCCTTAGCCAATCTTCAGACCACACAGTCCCTTATTACCTGGACTGCCAGGGGGTAATGACACCATCATCAGGGCCCCCAATCAGCACCAGGCGGCCCACACGAAGAAAGTTCTTCCGCCAAGCTGCCGAGTGGGAAGAAGAGAGCCTGAGTCAGTCACAGGGGTCAGGCCAGGTTGGAGAGGGGAACACAGGGGGTCAGAGAAGCAGAAAGTGGGACCAGGGTAGGAGCCTGGGGTCTTACCAGTGGCATTGGGATGGTCTCTTTCCCCATTGATCAGGGCCAGGAAGCTGCTGGCATTGAGGTACAAGTCATCATGGTGGGGGTCTGGGTACAAACAGCAGTTAGAAAGGTTGTCAGAGAAGCAGGGAGAAGAGGCAAGACCAGAGGCTGGAAGACCAATCGGGAGGCTAACGTAATAGACAAGGTGAATAGTAATATAATAGTAGCCATGATAATTGTAAACATAATAGCAAACACCTTTTTCTAACACCTACTATGAGCCAGATACTGTTCAAAGTACATTACACTCATTAATTTATTTAATCCTCATAACCACCCTATAAGGTATGTACTATATCATTATACAGATGAGGAAAATTGAGTCACAGGAAGGTTGAGTAACTTGCCCAAAGTCATGCCGCAGGGCCAGGCTTCAAACCCAAGCAGTCTGGACCCAGCAGCATCCATGGTCTTAAAAACTATACCAGGCGTTTGCAAACTGTGACTCATTAGCCAAATCCAGTTCACTGCTTGTTTCTGTAAATAAATTTTATTGCCAACACAGACACACTCATTCATTTACATACGATATATGGCTGCTTTCACATGACTGTGGCAGAACTGAGTGGTTGTGACAGAGACTGTACGGCCTGCAAAACTCAAAATATTTACTATCTTGCCCTGTAAGGATACAGTCGGCCAACCCCTGCAGCAGGTTATACTCTCTAAGGCAAACAAGGTGATACACATAAAGCATTTTGAACAGTGCCTGTTCACATAGTAAGTGCTCAATAACTGTTAAGTTATCATTATCATTGCTGTTGGTTATGGTAGAGGTGGGAGCAGCAGGCCCTATCCTCCAGGATGCCCTTTCCATGGAGGCCCCAGTTTGGCATGTCCTACTCACCATGCCAGTAGTTGCAGATGGAGAATTCCTGGCCCCAGGGGCTATAGCAGATGCGGTAGAGGTTGGACCTCATGGAGGTGGGGAACAGCCACTTCAAATAGTCTGTGTCTGGCAAGAGAACAGCAGTGCCAGGTGGCTCCAAACTTGTGCCCTCAAGACTCAGGGCCCACCCCCACCCCCATGGAGCCCACAGTGCCCACTCACCTCCATACTGTCCCATCTGTGGAGAGGAGAGAGAGATGAAAGAATCCACATTGTGTTCATCCATCACAGACAGCAGTGCCCGGCATACCAGGCCCCCTGCAGGCAGAACACCACATTGGGCAGGGACTTAGGGACAGCCAGGCCAACACTGCCCCCCGTCCGCACCCCCCACACACACAGTGTACCTAAAGGAAACTGAGGCCCAGAGAAGGCACACACCCTGTGTCAAAACATCCACGTCATGTAAGTGACAGAGCCAGAATTCAATACTGGGTGTCCCGACTAACTGTAGGGTGCTTTTTACTGTACCACTACCTTTTATGTCCAAGAACCATGGGTAATGGGCACAGAAAGGGGCAGCAGTGCAGGGACCCTCCCTCCCACTCAGGACACACAAAGAGATAAGACCCAGGTACTGAGGGAAGTCAGAAAAGGAGGGCTCAAGTATCAGGGCTCTGGCTGAAGCAATGTGGCTCAAAAAAGGGAACACTAGGCAGTGTCCCTCAGATTAGGATCAAGCCTCAGATAGGGCTTAGGAGCTGGGGTGGGAGACGGTGCCTACCCTGCGAGTAGCAGATGAGATGCACCCCTTGAGGGGCCTTTGCCATGATGGGGGCCACAGCCTCTCGAAACCCTTGCACCTGTTCCCACAGGGGCCGCAAACTCTCTCTCCCATCGAAGAGATCGAGCACTGTCACCACAGTCCCAGAGTGTGTCTGTGGGAAGGGGGCAATGCCCCAACCGGGGATGGACGATGAAGCCCCTCCACACCGCCCCCTGGCCAGCGCCCACATGCCTATTGTGCCCTGCTAGAACCAAGGATCTCTTGTCCCCAGACTTTCCCCACTCCAGCACCAGCTCCCCGAGGAAGTTGGCAGGCCCAGCATTCAATTCCCCATTCTCCTTCCCCAGCCTCTGTAGACGCCACCAACGCCCCACAACCGGAGGTCCCCTGCCAGACCTCGTTGATGTATTCCAGCAGGTGGCGGAAGCTGTACGAGCTGTCAAAGAGCCCGTGCACCACGATGACCGGCTTGTAGGAAGCCCGATGGGGCGCGGGGGTTGCGGGCAGCAGCAGCAGCAGGAA
>NW_006786873.1:274460-281210 GCF_000442215.2 Lipotes vexillifer
CAGGAATGGCAACAGGAGCAGGAACCCCGCCGCGGGGAGCCGCAGCCCCGGGAGCCCCAGCATGCTCCCGCCTGATAAGGGGGCGATGAGGGCCTGTGAGAGAGATGACAACAACCCCTGCCTTCCGAACGGACGCCGGCAATCAAGCCTCCCCTGCCCGTTCCCACACCAGGTCCTTGTCACAAAATATCCTACTTTTACTCTAGTCCTCTCCCCACAAACACACCCCCCAACCACATTGTAAACGCACTGACGCTCACCCAAGCCCCGCCCCTAACTCAGCGGGGACTCTGTCCCCAGGCCAGCATCTTCCTAATGCATCATCCCAGCCATGCAAGACAGGGATTTTGCAAGAAAGACCCCTGATCAGCAGCGCAGGACCCCTGGAGAGTGCAAAGTCCCACCTGGCCTGGGTCCGTGAGCCTCGCTCTGCCCGCTGTTTACTTCCCTGCAGTTTAGAACCCACGTGGGGGAGGGGAAGGGTGTAAGGAGAACGCGCGCAGGGGAATGACGGATGGGAGAGGGGAGGCTGCTCGGCCGTCACGTCCGGGGCTTTCCCTACCAACCGTGGCAGTGTCCCCCGCAACGCAGGCCCAAGACTGGAGGGGCAATGGAACAATCCATTGCGCCCAAAGAGCGGGGGAGGAAATAGGTGGAGCGATCCACTTAGACCGGCGGGGAGAGGTAGAAGCAGCAAACATGTCCTGGGAATGGAGAGACTGCCTCTTCAGTCCCTGCGGCAGCAGCGACCCAAGGGTCCCATTTCCCGGCCTTGATTCGCCCTACGTCCCAATTCAGGCGTCCGGCTCCGCAAAGGAACACGGAGTTCTCTTTCCCCAGGGAGGCGCTGGGAGAACAGACTGGGGAAAGGCAGTCCTTCGCATTTCGTCGTCCGTCTTATGAGGGCTGAAGGTAGCCCAGGCGGACTCTACTCCTAACCCCTTCCCTCCCGCCCGCGCCGGATCTGCGTCTTACAACTCTTCATCCTTAAGCGCTTGTAGTGCCCTTGTTTCCAGAGACACGGAGAGCCCTCGAGGCCCCTCGAGGTAAAAGTGCAGCTTGGCCCAGTTTCTTCTGCCCTACTCTACTCCCGGGCCCATCTGTGACACCACCCCCGCCCCCCAGGGGCGGAGGGCCCCTAGGGCAGCGCTGACTCAGGCTCGTTTGCTTTCGGATGAGTCTTTCCACCAGAGCGACTCCACAACCCCGCCCTGAACTTGGAGCTCCTTGTGGGCGGCTCCTTACTCAGACCTTCCCACCCGGTCTGGACTTCTGAACTCCTGGCGTCCCGCACCTCTCCACCTGTGACCCCTACCGATACCCAGGTGCCCGGGTTAGGGCTTTTACTTAGCATTTAAAGACGTTTCCCTTGATTTTTTTTTTTTTTTTTTAAATCGCAACTTCTCTGAATTCCTCTCTCTATGCACAAGGTCTTTGCCAGTCTAAGTCTCTCCCAATAAAACCAACTTGCGCCCCGAGCTGTTTAGAGGATGGGGTGGCGGTAGGGGGTTCGGGGCTCAGGCGAGCGCGAACGCCTCAGAAGCCGAGTGAGCGGTATGGGGCTGTGATCTAAATCTCTGGGGCCTGGGAATCGCCCTGGCAAGCGCCTCTCTTACAACTCTGTAGTTTCTGCCTGGAGTCGGAGGGGAAGGACAGAGCTCCGGGGAGCGACTGCCTCCGACGGGGACCGGGAAGCACTAGTCTAAAGGGGGAGGGTGGGGTGGGTAATAATGACTCTCAGTTACGTTCTTGCAAAAAGCCCAACTCTGGGCAATCTTGGCTGACTGCTGATCTTCACCCCCTATCCCCACGTACAAGCTTCCAAGATACAATAAGCAAAATAAAAAGACTGCAGTTACCGCTGTGCCCCCAGGTAGACTCAGGCAATGGCGCTGCGTCTTGGCGGGGGTGGTGGGTGGGTGGGATTTCAGGAATGGATCTGAACACTGAGGGCCCTGGAAACTCTAAGAAGCCCAATAAGTAAAAGGGGGAAGGGGGACCAAGCACGTATTCCCAAACCAAGCTGCCAGCAATAAGCAGTTGATCCATCCCCTCCTCCCAACGGGCTTCAGCTCCTTCATCCTGGAGAGGAAAGGAATCTATATAACCCCCAAGCTTCCTCTTCGCCCTACACTGCAACCCCCAGCCCCCAACACACCACAGGCCTCCTACCTCTGAACTGCTATAGACCAGAGCCTCTCACTTTACCTCCTGATTCATCCCAGGCCAGGGTGGCAGGTCAAGGTCATAACCCTGGGAACTTTTCAGGCCATGGCCGGCCTCAACTCCGCACACTGTTTTTTCTCTCTCTCTATTTTGTTTTGTTTTGTTGTTTGTTTGGTTTTGGTGTTTTTTTTTTTTTTACAGTTCTCTCTCATACAGTCATCTCTCCTACAGAGGGGAAAACTAAGAGCCAAGGATTTGGGAGAAAACCCTGAGATCTTACAGGGACTCTGAGGGAAGCTGAGGAGGGGGAGGCCTGACTGGGGTGCACAAGATCCAGAGGGAACTGGGGTATTGAATCCACTGAGCGCCTGCTCGCTGCCTCTCACAATATAATCACTACGGCCAGTCTTGGAAGGGAAGACTCTAGAGAGTTCTTTCTCCCTCCTTCCTTCCCTTAGTACCACCTGCCTTGCCTGGTCTTGCTTGCCTCCCAGTTTCCATGACAACTCCAAAGGAGCCCAAACTGGGTGCTTGAATGCCGGGGTGAGAGGAGGCGAGACGTAGTCCAAAAGCGGAGACCGAGTGGGGATGCGTCTGGAGGATTCCCCCTCCCTTGCCTCGGTCCCTTTAAGCTCCCCCCCTCCCTGCTTTCCCTCCGCCCCCCGCCGCCACAGTCTTCATCTCTCCATCTCTGCGCTGCTGCCGGCTGCGCAATCTGCGCACCCAGACTCCGGTGCTAGCCAGGGATCCTGACTCCAGACTCCGGTTGCACGGATCCTGTCCCAACGAGACAGCAGGCATGTCATCCGAAAAGTCAGGTAGAAAACAACAACAAAACCTCCAGCCCTCTCCAGTGTCTCCTGACTCTTCCCCCCCACCCCCTCCCTTATCCCTCCCTAGCGGTTGGTTCTGTTTCATTCCCCTTTTATCCAGCTCTCCACACCCCAACCCCCAAACCCCCTCCTCTTTTTATATCCCTCCCTTCTCTTCCTTTCCTCCTGCCAGTCTCAGCCTCAGTCCCTTGCCAACAACATGGGTTAGGGGCGCAGGTTGAGAGGGTGAGGGAAGTGCAAGAGTGACTTAGCATCAGCCAGGTACTGCATGGATAGCATCATTGCAAGTGACAGATGGACAGATGACACTGGCTCGCATGGAGACATCCAGTGGGGAAATATGGAGAGATGATCAGATGGGGGTTGCCAGGGGAGTAAAATCCAGAGGACCTTTCTTTAATCTGTCCTAAAAGTGGTACTGAGACTCCCAAAGAGACTAGGGCACCCCCTCCCCACTGAAGGAATGGCAGAGAGGAACATGTTATCCTACATGTGTTTATACAACTGTTGAACTGAGCACATGTTAACACAGTGTTGCATGTCTACACACGTGCACACACAGGACCAGCTCACATAGGGGAGCCCAAAGGCAGCCATAAGCCAAGGAGCATATGAGTTTGGGTCTGCAGGTTAAAGCTGTGTGCCCATTGCTGAAGAAGGGAGAGGAGCAGAAGAGAGTTATGACCTCAAAACTAGATTGAAAAGCGGGGGCGGGGGGGTGGGGAGCTGATGGCCTAGATACAACCTCTCTGCTGCCCCAAGAATGAGAGATGGCTTCTCACCCACCTCCTCTCTGTCTCTCCCATTATCTTCCTCCATCCCTGACCCTCTGTGTCTCCCCCTGCCCCTCCTTATCTCATCTGTCTTATCTCTCCCCACACCTCTGCTCACCGCCCCCAGGCCTCCCCGACTCAGTCCCTCACACCTCTCCACCACCCTACAATGCCCCCCAGCCCCCGGCCGAACCTCCCGCCCCGCCCCCACAGACAGCCCCTTCCTCGCACCATCACCACCACCACCACTACCACCAGTCTGGCACTGCCACCCTCCCGCGCTTAGGGGCTGGGGGCCTGGCTTCCGGGGCCGCCGCTCTGCGCGGTCCCTCGTCCTCCGCCACCTTGCCGAGGCCTCCTCATCACGTCCCGCCCGGCCCGGCCGCTGGGGTACCCCCACCCGGTTGTGCCACCTTGCCCCGCATGCCACCCGACCCTTACCTGCAGGAGACTCGCTTCGAGGGCCCACTACCCCCGCCGCCGCCCGCCGCCGCCGCCCCGCCCCCTCCGGCGCCCGCTCACACTGCCCAGGCCCCGGGCTTCGTGGTGCCCACGCACACTGGAGCGGTAGGCACGCTGTCACTGGGGGGCTACGTAGCCCCTGGTTACCCCTTACAGCTGCAGCCTTGCACTGCCTACGTGCCAGTCTACCCGGTGGGCGCGGTGAGTACGGGGCGGACAGGGGCCTGGGGGGAGTGGGGGATGGAACAGGACCTGGAATTGGGGACACACTGGAGGCTGGTGGGATAGAGAAAGAGGGCCAGGGGACCAGGCGGCGTTCTGGGGCCAAGGGAGAGGAGAGACTAAGGAAAAGCCTGGGAATGGGGCGAGGCGGGGAGGGAGTGGTCTGGTGGTCAGCTGGAGTCAAAGATCAAGGCCTGGCAGGGGAAACAGCCTAAAAGTCCAGAGGAGGTTTGAAAGAAGGAAACAACCCTCTTTCTCTGCCAGACGTGGAAAGTTGGTGGGCTCAAGGAGGGTAAGAGTGACGTCCTCTCCCCACAACCTTCCTTCCACAGCCCTATGCCGGCGGGACCCCGGGGGGAACGGGAGTAACCTCCACGCTTCCCCCGCCGCCCCAAGGCCCAGGGCTGGCCCTGCTGGAGCCGAGGCGCCCGCCCCATGACTATATGCCCATCGCGGTGCTGACCACCATCTGCTGCTTCTGGCCTACGGGCATCATTGCCATCTTCAAGGCAGTGCAGGTGCGTGGGGGGGTGGGAGGGGGGGAGGGAATGGAGGCGGAGTATGGAGAGGAGGGCTCACTAGGTCTTCCTTAGTCCCAGGGAGTGCTGGACGTTTTGGGGAGCACCTTAGAGGGAGACTGAGGCGTGCAGCAGAGGTAGCAGCTCTCTGACCTGCTCTCCCCCACCCTCCCCCGCAGGTGCGCACGGCCTTGGCCCGCGGAGACATGGTGTCAGCCGAGATCGCTTCACGAGAGGCCCGGAACTTCTCCTTCATCTCCCTGGCCGTGGGCATAGCAGCCATGGTGCTCTGTACCATCCTCACGGTAGTCATCATCATTGCTGCACAGCACCATGAGAACTACTGGGATCCGTAAGGACGCCTACGGCCCGGCCCTACTCTGCGCCCCTCGACCTCCCAAGCGCGTTTTGCCGTCAAGCCGCGGATCCAGCGGGCGCCCTGCACACCCGCTTCTGGGGCCACCGGACTTGGTTACATCCTAAACTAGGCCTCTACAGAAACTCTCGCCTTGCGGGCACGCTCCGAATCCAGTTCTTCAGGAACCCAGCCAAAACCCACACTAACAGGGACGCCGCTTCCTGGGATTCCGGCCAAATGCCGGGCCCCTCAGTCGCTCCAGGCCCCCAACCCCTCTAAATACAGCGACCCCGGCCGAACTCCCTCGGTCACTGCTCCCCAGCCTGGAAACTCGTCCCTAAAGCCCCGCCTCCTGTATAGGCTCCGCCCCGGCTCTGATAAAGCCCCGCCTCCAGGTCGGCAGGCTCCGCCTTCTTTTTTTCCCTGCGGGGTGATTCAGTCCGGTGATTGGGTTTGTGGCGCCAGGCCTCGCCCCCTTACTGACAGACTCCTCCCCTTTGCCCGGCTCGAGAGCCGAGCCCCAGGGTAGCCACGCCCCCACGCTCACTCCCATTTTTGTGAGTACAGTTCCGTTTCTCCTCCACCTCATCCCCGCCTCTTTTCTTGCTAATCCCGGAACCTCTGTCTACTTTTGATTTTTTTGGAATGAGATTTGGGAGGTTACCGGTTTCAGAACCTTCACCCTGGGATGAAGATTACGTCCCCGTTCTCTGTAAATACTCTCTTCCTCCTATCCCAACTCCTGGGCGGTCGGGCAGAAGGGAACCTAGGGTACAAACCTTCCAGTGTCCGGAGGGAGCCGGTCCCTCCCCGTCCCCTCGGTAGTTCTCACCTTGTTCTGATCTGTGTGTGAGTGTGTGTGTGAATTTCTGAAAGACAATATTAAATAGATTAAGTGGATTTATCACATGCAACTCCGAAGACTGCAGCCTTGCAAAGACCCTGCTTTTTTGGTTTCCCCTTTCACCTCCCCTCATCTCCCCTTCTGGGGGCATGGGGAAAGTGGGGGAAGAAAGCTGACAGAGACAAAAGTGAGAGGAGACAGATTCCCAGGACATCAGAGAGACAAACACAAATATGGGGGAAAGGGGCCTCCCTGGGAATCCTACTGGGGAAGACCTTGAGATCCATCCTTGGTAGGGATTTCTTTACCCAGCACACCTTTTCCACTCCTTACCAGACTGGGCTTAAGGCTTTGGAGAGGAGGGAAGATTTACAAGCAGACCCAGGGATCTATCCCCAGAACTCCAGGAAGTCAGGAGGAAAGAAGGCAGACCATTCTGAAAAAGTTGGCCAGGGATAGGGTGGCATGGGGCAGGGAAAAGATGCCAGCTGCCCACAGCTGTTCCTGCTTGCAGGCTGAAGGGTGGCAGACAACTTGGATTAGCCCTACTTGATGTGTTGTACCAGTGTAGGGA
>NW_006786873.1:281234-287290 GCF_000442215.2 Lipotes vexillifer
AGGGAAGGCAAAGGGAGCAAAGAACTGTGGGAGTCGGGCTGCTATAACAAAAATACCATCACTGGATGGCTTATAAAGAACAGAAATTTACTGCAAGTCTGAGATCAGGGTGCCAGCACAGTCAGGTGCAGGCCCTCTTCTGGGTTGTAGACCTCTCACTGTATCCTCACTTGGCCGAAAGGGCTAGGGAGCTCTGTGGGGTCTCTTTTATAAGAGCACTAATCCCATTCATGAGGGCTCTACTCCCATGACCTAAGTACCTCCCAAAGGCCTCACCTCCTAATACCATTGTATTGCACATTAGAATCTCAATATATGAATTGGGGGAGAGGGGAGGGCACACAAACATTCTGACCAAAGCTGAGTGCCAGGGAGGAAGTCCATAGCCTCTCAAGTCTGCCTGGGGCTAGTTGCTCTCTCCTATCCTGAGGTCAACCAGGAGACCTCTTGGGGAGGGGGAGGAGGCACAAGCGGTGGACTTGGTATCTTCAGTTGTACACCTGCAGGACAGGGTCCTATCCTGTATTCATGCAGGATACTGCTGAGACATCGTCCGAGACAGCGGGTGTGAACACTGAAGCTCATGAAGTTTATAATCTAGAAGGAAAGCCATGCACTGTGATAGGAGACAGGGGATGGAGTATGGAAATCATGGGTTCTCCTTTGGATGTTTCAGGTTTCATGTGCCTTCCGTACCCAATTTCCTGAAAAAAGAACCGACACCTGCAGCTTGCACTTCCTCACTACCTACTCACTTTCCCCCTGTTGAATAGAGTGTATTGTTGTCAGAAATGTCTTTCTTTCATACCCACTGCTTCTTAACCCTTTGAAATACGCTTCCATTCCCAACTCTACTGAAATTGTTCTTTCAAACAAAAGTTACCAGGAGCCAAAATCAATGGCATTTTCACAGTATGCTGCCTCTCTCAACCCTCCCATGTGCCCTAAGTATCTATATCTGGATTTCTTTTCCCTTCTCTGAGAATTTCCCTTGAAAAAATCTCATCCACTCCAAACTCAGACGTCATTTGTAACCAGATGCTTCTTTGCTACAGACTGAATGTTTATGTTTTCCCAAAATTCATCTGTTGAAGCCTAATCCCCAATGTGATGATGGGGCATTTGGGAGATGATTAGGTCTTAAAAGTAGGCCCTCATGGATGGTATTAATGCCCTTATAAAAGAGACTCCAGAGAGCTCTCTTGCTCCTTCCACCGTGTGAGGACATAGCTAGAAGAAGGCTGTCTATGAACCAGTAGGAGCTCTCACCAGACACTGAATCTGCCAGCACCTTAATCTTGGAATTCCCAGCCTCCAGGACCGTGAGGAATCGATTTCTGTTGCTTATAAGACAGCTAGTTTATGGTATTCTGTTACAGCAGCCCAAGTTGACTAAGACATTCTGCAACCTATGTATTTATAGGCAGACATTCTTCTGGTGCCTGTAGAACACGGATGGTTGGACAATGCTGCTGGTTCTCTGAACTCAGCAGGTTCTAAACCAAACAGATGAAATGCCACTGAAAACCTGCTTCCCTACCTTTGTAGACAGCACCATTTCCCGGGCGCCCTTATCTGAAAACGTGACGCCCCTTCCACCTCCTTCCTGCCTTTACTTTTGGTGAGCTGTTAAACCCGGTCAATTCTGCCATCACAATGTCTTTTGAATCTGTAACTTTTTCCCAACTCTCGCTGGAAAAATGACCTCATCTAGGATTATTGCAACAGCTCCCCTTTCCTGCCTCTCCCTACCCCAAGTCTCCCTTGACACTGCTGTCAGGTTATCCTCCCTAAACACACTTCTCACAACCCCTTAACACACCTCTCAAAAGCCCTTCAAGATTCCCTATTGTTTACTCACCTGGTTACACAATTTTGATCTGGCCTTCGACCTCTTCCATAATTTGAAATCATCCAGCTTTCTCTGGAACCAAACTGTATTATTCACCATTCCCACTTCAGGTCTTTACTCAGCTGTTCTTCAAATCTAAGACCCCTTACTCCAGTCTCTGCCTGTTACAAACCAAATTGTTTGCTGCTGTGTTTCAGACCACATCTAAGCTTTTGCTCACGATATTCTCCTTCCCTTCACATCTGCTTCTTCACTTGGCTAAAATGTACCTATCCTTCAAGGCTCAGCTCAATTGACCCCTTCACTCCAGCAAGAGGGAATCTCTCTCTATTACGGGTTGGACTAAAGCAGTGGGTTTCTAAACATAGCTCCAGGCATTCCTTGGAGCCATGATTTTTACCCCTGGCTGTACATTATAGTCATCTGGGGGGCATTTAAAAATCCCAAACCCCAGGTCGCATCCTAAACCAATTAAATCACAATCTCTTGGGACTCAAGGGTCAATATTTTTAAAGACATCCCCAGGTGATTCCAAAGGTCGGGATCCCAGCCAAGGTTGGGAGTCACAAGCTTAGAGGCACTTTGGGGACCACCGCAGAGAGGAGAGGCTGAAAGGTGTGGCTTCAACCAGAGCAAATTTCTTTAGGAGAAAGTATCTGGGTCTAAAACATACCCATTGTTCACTTTATCTGGATTTTTTCCCGTCTCTTCAGGCTGAGATCTTGATGTCCTCACCTTACCTTGTCAGCTACTTGAAGGCAGGAGCCAAATCTGGCTTATCTCTGGTTTTCAGACCCTCACAGATAAAACCTCTTCTATCAATCTTTGAACTCAATTGAATGGAAAGGAATTAAGCTGAGAAAGAAGTGAATGAAAATGACTTCTCCAAGGCCTCATCACCTCACTCAGATTCCTCCCTCGGAGGCGTATTCCAATTCACTTCTTCTCCTACCTTACCTCAACTCCCTCCAAGAGCAAGGATGCCCGTGGCTCTTGTCCTCCTATCAACAGAGATTCTATCCTCCAGGAGGAGAGTCTTTGGACCCTCTAACAGCTATTGGGAGCTCTGATTCCCCCATGATTCGATTCTGGATCATCACCCTCCTGTTGAACCCTCATTGAAGATTCAGTATCTAGCTTACTGCCTTTCTCTCTGCCATCTACTCTCTACCATTCCTCTCTACCATCTACCTCTGCCATTTCATTATTTTTGGTGGCTTCAATATCCATGTAGATAACCATACAGCACCCTCATCAGTTCCTTCCCTTCCTCGACTCCAATGATGTTTCCCCCCTCCCCAGCCACTGTCTCCCTGTGTCACATCTTTGACTTGGTTACCACAAATAATTGCCTCCCCTCCAAAATCTCTTCAGTCTTTTCATGTCACCCCTCCTCCTTCACTCAGTATCCCTGTTCCAAAAATTCTTCAACCCCACCTGGACCTCCCATTCATTGACTCTCTCACTCTTCTTTGCCGCTAGATACCCTCATTTTTTACTTACCTCAATACCTACTGCAGATCCCAAGGTTCAACACTGTAATTGCCTCTCAGGCCTTGCACTGTATTCTTGGTCCCTCTCCCTTCAACACATTTTATCCCTGGTTAAATCCAACTTTGCCTGCACCACACCTGCACCCAAGAGCTGAGTGTGTCTGGGGAAAAAACACACAGTCATACCGACTGGTCTCGCTTCCTTTCCGCCTTCAGTGTGGCCTGCAAGCCTGCATTTTCCCACATTCCCCAAATCTGAGACCACAATTTCATAAGATGACAACCTTTCTTCCTATCTCAGTTAGAAAATAGAAACTCTCAGAAAAGAACTTCCTCATGGTCCCACCCCCAAATCTACCAGGCCACCTGCATCTCTATTGAATTCAATGCCTTCCCCTTGCTACTGCAGAGAAGCTGACCTGCTCACTGCCCCCATCCCATCTGTGCGCTGGGATCCCATTCCTTCTCACCTGCACAGAAATGGGACTCTTGAAATTATCCCCTATCTCTCACACATAATCAGCTTTCCCCTCATTACTGAAACATTCCCATCACCATATAAACATGCTGCAATAATACAGCTCATCTTTGAGAATAAGGGGAGAAAACTCTTTTAAAAAAAAATATATATATATATATATATTTATTTGGCTGTGACAGGTCTTAGTTGCCACGTGCGGGATCTTCTTTGCGGCATGCAGGATCTAGTTCCCTGACCAGGGACTGAACCCAGGGCCCCTGCATTGGGAGAGCACGGAGTCTTAGCCACTGGACCACCAGGGAAGTTCCCAAAACTCTTTTGCTACTCACCTGTGTAGTAAAAGCACAATGTTCAGAATAGTGGTTACCTCATGACAGGAGGAGAGTTCTTTTGTTTTTCAATTTTTTAATTGAAATATAGTTGATTTTGTGTTAATTTCTGCTGTACAGCAAAATGATTCAGTTATACATATATATATATATACATATATATATATACATTCTTTTAAAAATATTCTTACCCATTATGGTTTATCATGGAATATTGTATATAGCTGTACAGTAGGACCTTGTTGTTTATCCATTCTATATATAATAGTTTGCATCTGCTGACCCCAAACTCCTATCCGTCCCTCTCCCACCTGCCCCTCCCCCAGGAGAATTCTGAGTGGACAGGGATATACAGGGAGCGTCAACAATAGCAGAAATATTTTATTTCTTAAGCTGCAATATATTCATTTAATTACTTTGGAACATATACATGCCGGGGTTGAGAAACTCTGGCCTAGAACCATTAGCAACATTTGACACAGTTGATCACTCCCTCCTCCTTGAAATGCTTTCTTCACTTCTACTCTTTCTGGATCCAGCTTAAGAAAGTGTTCCCTAGTTCCTTATTTGCTGCTACTTCTCAGTTTTCGTTGACTCTTTCAGGCTCCTAAATGTTAGAGGGCCTTAGGACTCTGCCCTTGGCCCTGTCCTCTACCCTGATCCAAGCTCCTGTGCTACCATTGTCCCTTGGCTAGCCCCTTAATTGGATTTTCTGATTCATTGGGTTTTTGCCTTATACAGTCCTTCCTTCATGAAGAAACCACAGTAATCTTTTAACTTAGCAGATGATATCACTCACCTTGCTCAAACCCTCTGATGGCTCCCGATCACACTTAGAACAAAACCCTTACCTTGGCTTATGAGGCCTACCTGACCTGGCCTCTCCCCGCCTCTCTGACTTCACCCCCTCCTACTCTTTCCCTTGCTTACTCTGATTCACCCACTCTGGCCCCCTTGCTGTTCTTCTAGCTGCTATGATTTAGCATAAAATTCTAATTCCTTCCTGCCTCAGGGCCTCTGCGCTTGTGTTTTTCTCACTCTGGACACTCTTCCTTCAGATATCTGCATGCCTGCTCCCTTACGTCATTTATGTCTTTGCACAAATATCACCTCCACAAGGAGACTTTCCCTTGTCATATGATTCAAAACAGTACCATGCACACCTGGGGGCGTTTTCTGTCCATTCCCTTACCCTGCTTCATTGTGTTCATAGCACTTGCTACTTTATTTTTTCCTTTCTGGTGTAGTTATTTATCTAATACCACCTTGTACAAAATTGACATATTTTATTAGTTGATTTTTATTGCCTATTATCTTCACTAGAATATAAGCTGCAAGGGATCCAGGGCTTTTTTCCACTGCCTTATTCCCAGAAACTAGCACAGTGCTTGGCACACAGGAGGCCCTCAGTAAAGATTTGCTGAATGACTGAATAAGTAGCTCATGGAGTTGTGTGAAGAGAAATGAGGTAATATACATAAGACACTTAAAGAAATGTCTGGTATTGTGGTCATAATGCGTGGTCAGGTGTTGGTAAAGACCAGCTCTTATAATTAAACATTTCACTGTGGAAAAGGCTGCCTTTTACTGCCTCATCCTGCCTGAAATCCCTGCCTATAAGGGAAGCACAAGCAAAATGGTTTGGGAACTATTTTGACATAAATCCCAGCAGAACTAAAAACCACAGAAACCACCAAAGCTAAACAGAAGGGGAAATTTATTTAGCCTTTGGAAAGCTAGAATTTTTGTCTCTTATTCTGATGATAAATGGCAGAAAATAAGTGCAGCATATGGTTCCATGTGGTGAGTATGGAATTCAGGGGAATGTGAGGGTGTAAAAAGTTCCAACCAGCTTGATGCCTGGTGACAGGGCAGCAGGAATGGGTATAGGAGGAGCTCGG
>NW_006786873.1:287339-292429 GCF_000442215.2 Lipotes vexillifer
GGGCGGCAGGAATGGGTATAGGAGAAGCTGAGATTGACAAGCCAGAGATGAATAACATGGGTGTAAAGTGGCTTCCCTTTCCTTATCTCTCCTGCTTTGTGCTGCTTCCTCCACCTGCAATAAATCCCTTCAATCTCTACATGTCAAAATTATGGCCATCCTCCAAGGCTCAACCCTTTGGAGACCTTTTCAGATCACCCCCAGTTGGAAATAGCTTCCCTTCCACTTACGCTTTTGCCCTTGCATCTGGAGTTTTGTTAACTATAACTCTTTACCCTTGTTAGCCTACTGATGGGGAGTTCTGTATTTATTTTCATGTCTCACTGACTAATCCTGAGTACTCAGTAAGGGTTACTGAATAGATAAGAAAAGAATTATTACCCCCAAACTGGGTTCACCTCTTGGTGTGTTGAGCCAAAAGACACAACCAAGCCAAGGATAGGTAGAAGAAGGATTTATTACTTACATCAAGTAAGGAGAACACCAGGAATCTTTCCCAAAGCAGTGTCTTCTCAAACAGCAAAACTGTGGAAGTTTTCAGCTAAGGGTGCATACTCATGAAGGGGCTTGGGCATAGTATGCATATTCTTGAAGGGGCTTGAGCAGAGGAGCACAGAATTGGGGCAAAGGTCGACAGAGTCCAAGCTTTAGTTTGAAGTCATTAGGGTCAGAAACATTAGCATCCTTCAGGTGCTAGTTGATCTGGTGGTTGAGCGCTTATGAGGGGTGTTAAATTCTGCAAAACGGCTCAAGAAAGTGCTTCTGGCTAATTCTTATCATTGAAACAGAACTGGGAGTCTTTACAATTGATTTATTATCTTTGCTATTGTTACTTCCTTTTTCTCTTTAATTAATTAATTTATTTATTTTTGGCTGCGTTGGGTCTTTGTTGCTGCGCGCAGGCTCTCTGTAGTTGCAGCGAGCGGGGTCTACTCTTCATTGAGGTGCATGGGCTTCTCCTTGCGGTGGCTTCTCTTGTTGCAGAGCACGGGCTCTAGGCGCGTGGGCTTCAGTAGTTGTGGCTTGCGGGCTCCAGAGCGCAGGCTCAGTAGTTGTGGTGCACGGAACTAGTTGCTCTGCGGCATGTGGGATCTTCCCGGACCAGGGCTGGAACCCGTGTCCCCTGCATTGCAGGCGGATTCTTAACCACTGCGCCACTAGGGAAGTCCAAGTATTGTTACTTCTTAAGATCATTAATACTAAGACCTGTTCAAGGGCAAGCATTGTGGCAAGGCTTAGATCACAAAATGGTTTAGGCCCAAAATGGCTTCTCTTACCTTAAAAAGCTATTATCGGGGACTTCCCTGGTGGTGCAGTGCTTGAGAGTCCGCCTGCCAATGCGGGGAACACGGGTTTGATCCCTGGTCCGGGAGGATCCCACATGCGGCGGAGCAGCTGGGCCCGTGTGCCACAACTACTGAGCCTGCGCTCTAGAGCCCGCAAGCCACAACTGCTGAGCCCATGCGCCACAGCTGCTGAAGCCCACGTGCCTAGAGCCTGTGCTCTGCAGCCGGAGAAGCCACCGCAATGGGAAAAGCCCGTGCACCACCATGAAGAGTGGCCCCCCACTCGCCACAACTGGAGGAAGCCTTGGCGCAGCAACAAAGATGCGACGCAGCCAGAAATAAATAAATTTTTTTTAAAAAAAGCTATTATCTGGTTCTTTTCCTCTGGGGATCCCCCCCCCACTCTATCTGCTTACAGAATGTTACTTCACCCATTTAGAGGGCAAGTGTCATATGCTCCGTGTGTGCTGAGACAACATGGAACAACCACCAGCCCACAAATTACCTTGCATCAGCTCCTGAACCTCTCCTTGGGTTCTGCCATCAGATTAGATCTTCCTTCCTTCCTTCCCTCCTTCCTTTCTTTCTTTCCGCTGCACCGGCATGCATGTGGGATCTTAGTTCCCCGAACAGGGATCGTACCTGTGCCCCCTGCATTGGGAGCGTGGAGTCTTAACCCCTGGACTGCCAGGGAAGTCCCCAGATTAGATCTATATTGAAGGCAAAACAATGCCTTTATGGGGTAGGGCAAGGAGAGCAGCAGAATATGGCCAGATCCTCTGAGATCCCATGTTCTCTAGACAGGCTTGGGGATATAATGCTCTAGGCTTATTTCCATTCTTTTTTTTTTTTTTTTTTTTTTGATTCCTTGGTGACTATCTCCAGAGAACTGAGCTGTAGAATACTAGGACTCAGGGGCAGGGAACTGGGAGAGAGCAATCAGTGTGAGTCAGTCAATATTCATGCAGTTAACACTTTGGGGGTACAGCCTATGCTATTTCCCATTCCTGAGTTTTCACATCTTGGCCCCTTCCTAGACCTGTGTTTCTCAAGCTGAGACCCAGGGGAATCTACAGATCCATGAATGCCATCTCTGGGGACTTTTCAGTCCTCTTATAAAACTTAACTTTTGTGTTTTCATTTTAATGGGTCATCTTTTTATTGTTTGTTTGCTTTGCTTTATTTATTTATTTATTTGGCTGTGCCGGGTCTTAGTTGTGGCACTCAGGATCTTTGTTGCAACGTGTAGGATCTTTTAGTTGCGGCATGTGGAGTCTTTAGTTGCAGCATGTGGAGTCTTTAGTTGCGGCATGTGAGATCTACTTCCCTGACCAAAGATCAAACCCGGGCCTCCTGCATTGTGGGCGTGGAGTCTTAGTAGCCACTGGACCACAAGGGAAGCCCCTGGGTCATCTTTTTAAAAATAAAAATATTTCCATTCTAGATGATTTGGATTACTGTCTTCCCCCCGCCCCCCTTTCCCCTCACACCGCATAGCATGCTTAGCACCGCACAGTCATGTGGGATCTTAGTTCCCCAGCCAGGGGTCAAACCCGCGTCCCCTGCATTGAAAGCATGGGGTCTTAACCACCAGGGAAGTCCCTGGATTACTGTTTTTAGGGGTTTGGTGCCTATGTCTGTTTTTTGTTTATTATTATTATTATTTATTTCTGGCGGTACGCGAGCCTCTCACTGCTGTGGCCTCTCCCGTTGCGGAGCACAGGCTCCGGACGCGCCGGCTCAGCGGCCATGGCTCATGGGCGCAGCCGCTCCGCGGCATGTGGGATCTTCGCGGACCGGGGCACGAACCCGTGTCCTCTGCATCGGCAGGCGGACTCTCAACCACTGCGCCACCAGGGAAGCCCTGTTTTTATATATAGTCACAAATGGTGACAAGGGGTTACCTAAGGAGACAAAGTTGACCATTTAATTCAGCGTTTCTCAGTATGGGGTCTATTGGTGTGTTCTCAGAGGTTCAGTTCTAATTCATTCTTTAGATGGCAGCAAAAATGTCTCATCCTCAAGGGATATTCCCTCATCCTTCATTCACTCTCATAGCATCTCACGCTTCTTCATACCACTGTAATTACTTATTCTCCATGGCCAAACTGTAAGTTCCACGAGAGCAGGGACTGTCTCTGTCCCATTCATCTATGTATCCCCAGTTCCTAACATCCTGCCTGGAACATAGCAGGTGCTCAATAAATATTTGTTTGAATGAATGAATGAAGAAGGAGATAAAACACAAAAGAAATAGAGGCAAGGTCCTTGCCTCTTCAGTTCAGTTGGAACTGAAACATACACACACAAAAGAGTAAGAGACATTACAAAGCAATACATTTGTAACAGAGTACAGTTTCTTTTAATTGAGAGAAGCTAATCTTTGAAGGGTCATTGGAGTGGACCTCTCAGTTAAGGCACACATAATACAAATTAGCAATCTTTGTCCAGGGATTAGGCTGTAATCAAATCTTTTGTGACTCATTCTAGACTATCTGCCTTTCCCAGAAATCCCTGAAATGCAACAGGGAAAAGGGAGGGAGAAAAGGTAGATTCATTTTCAATAGGAATATAAGGATTCCAAGAATCAGAGTATTTAGCCTTAGTTGCAGTGGACTAAGGGTACGAGAGTACAGAACCTAGAAATAAAACTTGAGAAAAAAAAGTCTAAGTTAGTGATCTGAGACGCAACACAAAACGGAGAGGACTGTTTTGACACAAGTCTGTGGCTAATGATGAAATTACCTCCCCTCCTGGCTGTCCTGGCATGGTCCTTGTAGTCTGGGGCACAATGGCCGGGTGTTAGAGAGCAAACTGAAGAGGGAGCCGAGGTGAGGACAGAGAGTGGGATTCTCCTTCCCTGAAGAGCTGTGGTAGCCCAGCCTGTGCAGGGAGCTGGATGAGCAAGCCTGAATCACAAAGGGGACCTACATCTTTTATAAGGAAGAGGAGGACCAAGTTTTCCACGGGTACGCCCAGTGGAGCAGGTTATACCAGTTATAGGTACAAAATATACGACAAACTAAAGGGGCACAGACCAAAGGGTGAAGAGAATGGGATGAGGTTATTCTAGAATCATACTATGCAAACTGTGGTCCATGGCCAGCAGCAGCAGCTGCCAAGAGCTTGTTAGAAATGCAGGGCCCACCTTAGACCCCCTAATTCAGAACCTGCAATTTAACAAGTTCCCCAGATAGTGTGTAGGCACATCAAAGTTTGAAAAGCACTGTCTAAGATTTCTTGAGGAAGAAGAGCTCGAAAGGCATTAATGAATATGAGGTGAAAGGTAAGGCAAGCTTCAGGTGGTCCCCTAAGGGAATAGGGCCGGTTGGGGAGAAAGGTTTTACTTTGAAGCACCCTGGATTGAATGGGCGAAGAAGCAGGCGGGTTGACTCTGGCTGGGAGCCCCGAATGCAGGAATAAGGAGAATAGCACAGGTGGGCCTGAGGTCGCCAGATATAAGGACTGGTCGCTGCCGTGTGACACAAGCTCCACCATTCCCCGCTATATTCTTATTCGCCCCAATCTCCCATTCCAGGCCTTCTCTAGATTTTCACTCTCAGTAGCCTGGCCAGCCGTACCTCGCCTAGTTAGGTTTGATTTGGCCTAGCTCGGTTGCTAAGGCCTGGAGCTTCCCGGTTACGGGGGTGTGGCGGGTGAGCGTGTGGGGGAAATGACGTCACGTCCAAAAGGCGGGCTAACCTGACTTCTCCCTCCTCCCGATTGGCTGCCAGGATTTTAACTAGATTCGCTGTCTCGTGGGCTCCAGGGTTAGCCGTCAGTGTCTCTGTCCAGCTGTCCCCC
>NW_006786873.1:292454-300635 GCF_000442215.2 Lipotes vexillifer
TGCCCCGCTCCCCCCTCCACCCCCCCCCCCCCCGACCGTCCTCTCCGCCTGGGGCAAGACTCCAAGGACAGTACCTCAGTAGCACTTAGCTTCGAAAAGAGAGGTGATTCGAAGGGTCCGGCTACTGCCGCCAGGCGAGGCGCTTCAACCGCCCAGGTACTTTTGGACTCGATCGGTGTCCGTAGTTGGGACGGCTACCCAAGCCGCAGGGGATTGTGGAACTTATAGTTCTGGGTTAGTTCGGGGCTGGAACGGAGGCTCGAGCCGGGAAAGGAATCTAAATAAGATTCCTGCCAATGACATTATTATTATTATTTTTTAATCAGGTGCGGACCTGAACCTGGTCCATCCCTTTCTGACCAAAACTGTTTACCCACATTGGAAAGGACCAGGCACCTAAATGGAGACGCCACCAGTCAATCCAGTGGGAGAGAAGGACACCTCTCAACAGCAGCAACAATGGGAAAAGAACCTTGATTTAACTACTCAGATTAAGCAGCAGCCCCGAGACCCTCCTACTGAAATCCTTGAGCTCAGAGTGAGCCCAGATCCAGACAGCCAAATTTTAGAGAATCCTCAAGAAACTGAAAAACCGGCCGCTGGACTTGAAGGAGACTCTGATAAGTCTCATGGATCAGCCAGTGAGGTGCCAGAGCCCCTTCAAGCCTCTGATCTCTGGTATTGTCCGGATGGGAGCTTTGTCAAGAAGATCATAATCCGTGGCCATGGCTTGGACAAACCCAAGCTGGGCTCCCGCTGCCGGGTACAGGCTTTTGGATTTACTTTGGGGTCAGTGCTGCCAGAGGGCTGGACAGAGCTAACTATGGGGTTAGGCCCATGGAGGGAAGAAACCTGGGGGGAGCTCATAGAGAAATGCTTGGAGTCCATGTGTCAAGGCGAGCAGGCAGAGCTTCAGCTCCCTGGGTGTTCTGGACCTCCTGTCAGGCTCACACTGGCCTCCTTCACCCAGGGCCGGGACTCCTGGGAACTGGAGGCCACTGAGAAGGAGGCCCTGGCCAGGGAAGAACGTGCAAGAGGCACAGAATTATTCCGAGCTGGGAACCCTGAATCGGCTGCCCGATGCTATGGACGGGCTCTTCGGCTGTTGCTGACTTTACCCCCACCTGGCTCTCCGGAACGAACTGTCCTTCATGCCAACCTGGCTGCCTGTCAGTTGCTGCTAGGGCAGCCCCATTTGGCAGCCCAGAGCTGTGACCGGGTTCTGGAACGGGAGCCTGGCCATTTAAAGGCCTTGTACCGAAGGGGGGTTGCCCAGGCTGCTCTTGGGAACCTGGAAAAAGCAACTGCTGACCTCAAGAAGGTGCTGGCGGTAGACCCAAAAAACCGGGCAGCCCAGGAGGAGCTGGGAAAGGTGATCATTCAGGGAAAGAAACAGGATGCTGGGCTGGCTCAGGGACTGCGCAAGATGTTTGGCTGATTAAAAGTTAAAACCTTAAAAGAAACAGGAACCTGTGAAGTGTGGTCTATGCTGTGAGATTTGGGGGGTGGGGGTGGCCCAGAGGGAGGGTTTCACCCATATCCCACTCTCAGCTTTTGCCTTCCTAGGGGAGGTAGCAGTGGTCTCAGTGTCCCCCTTTACCCTTTTACCATTAAAAAGCCATATGGTCACGTGTGCTATGTTTTGAGGGGCTTATCCATCTCCGAAGATGAAGAGAAGCCGTCCACACTTCTAAATTTAGGACACGCTGCGGGGGACAGCGAAACTTCAAAACCTGGGAGCTCTACTGGGCGCTTTCTGGCTGGTCCTGTTTGGCGCATGCGCACATTTCACTGTCCGATGCTGCAGAGGTGCTAGCCTCCTGCCGCACTCCCATTGGCCCGGCCTGTACAGCCTCCTCTTCTATTGACTCATGTGCTCAGTGCCCAGGTCTCTTACTGGTCGGTAGAGCTTCCGGTCCGCCCCCTTTTTTTTAAAGAGCCAACTGATTAGTTGATGATGGGGAGAGGCGGGCCTTGGAAGCCGTCTCATGGTTGGGGGGGCGGGGGGGAAAGATGGCGGAGCTGATGCTCCTCAGCGAGATTGCGGACCCGACGCGCTTTTTCACCGACAATTTGCTGAGCCCGGAGGACTGGGGTGCGCGGAGTGAGGCCTCGGGGAGGGGAGAGGGCTGTGGCGTACTGTGACCCTGAGGCACGCAGGAGGAAGCGGAGGCCCAAAGAGGAAGGCTGGGCAAATACGGAATGCACCACCTGAAGGAGGGAAACGGGAGGCTAGTTGTGCTTTCGGGGGATGCGGGAGTTGGGGAAGACCTCCGCTCCTGCGGAAATATGGAGTTGTTCCGGGGTCGGGGAGGGAGGGGCTGAAGTTCCTTGGCTATATCACTTTTCAAGTAGGCGGGCGGTGGGTCTGGCCGAGCCGAGCCAATGAGGGATGGGTCGAGGGCTTTGTGTGGATCCGAAGGCTGCGCTACCGGAAGACACCCCGACCCTCCGCACCTCTTGCAGACAGCACCTTATACGCCGGCCTGGATGAAGTGGCCGAGGAGCAGACGCAGCTCTTCCTTTGCCCGGAGCAGGATGTCCCGGTATCGCTCCCCAGCCTGGTCTTTTACGCTTGGTGGGTGAGGGTGGTCGCAGAACCAGGACTCATCCCCAGGCCTGAGGTCATCTGGAGCCACCCCTTCATCCTCACACTCCTGCCATCTAATATCCTCCCTTATTCAGTTTGGCAGCAGTTCCCTGGACTTGGGGATGGATGTCAGCCCTCCTGAACCCCCCTGGGACTCTCTGCCTATCTTCCCGGGTAAGCTACCCTGTGTGATTCCCTCATCCAGAAACCCTGAGCTTCCGTTGTTTCCCAGAAACTGCAATTCCTCTTACCCTCACACTTCCTCCACCTGATTGCCTGTGTACTCTTCTCGCTCTTTGGTTCTTTATGTGTGTTCGTTCCCCCTTGCCCCAGTGAGGGGTCCTTACCCCATAATCTTGGGCACTTTTTGGACTCTTGTCAGGCTCTGCTTCCAGGTTATTTTCTAACCCCTTTCTCTCCAGATCTTCAGGTGAAGTCTGAGCCATCCTCCCCCTGCTCTTCCTCCTCCCTCAGCTCTGAATCGTCGCGCCTTTCTGCAGAGCCCTCCAGCCAGGTGAGAGTCATCTCCCTCCTACTGTCTGTGGCAGGGACTCAGCTCCCTTGACTTCACCTGTAGATGCTGAGGGAATGATTTGTGTGCTGTGAGTCATGGGGTGTTGGTGGGGGGCTTCTTTTCTGCCTTTGCCATTTCTTTTATATCCTCATTTTTCACATTTCCATTCTTCGGTTGTCTAGAATTGAAGGTGGAGTTTTTTAATATACAGAGAAATGTGGCAGCCATGGGGGGCCTGGGAAGAAGAGAGTTGTTAACTGCTGAGAATTCTGGAACTGTTCTTGTCCAAGGTGTCCACTCGAAGGCAATATTTGAAATCATGAGACTTCATCACCCCTCCCAGGAATAAAAGAGAAAGAGAGAACCAGGGGCCAGACACAGCCTAGGGAGATGCTGAGTATGAATGTCAAGTAATTGGTGGTTTGTAAGCTCGAAAGCTTTCGTTCTAGCTCTTACTCTCAACGCGTCCTTTGTTTTCTTTCCTTGTTTCTGTCCCCCCTGCTTTAACCCGACTTGTACCCAGGCCTCTGGTGTAGGGGAGGTGCTGGTCGTGAAGTCAGAGTCCTTGACACCCTCACTCTGCCTCCTGGGAGATGATCCAACATCCCCATTTGAAACCGTCCAGATCAATGTGGGCCCCACCTCTGATGATGCCTCAGGTAATAACAGCTTGCACCGTCCTCAGGCTTTACCAAGGTAGAGTGTATGTATGCGTGTACATACGTGCACGCGCATGTGTGTATGGGAAGCGGGAGTGCAGGCAGCAGGTCGGGGAGGAAAAGGTGGGGAGGAGAAATGGCAGATAACCAGGAGAGAGGCCAGGAGCGGGAGGGAGGATTTCAGGAAATCACAGCCAGCGAAGCACGGAAGAAATGGGGATGATTTTTCTTTCTTTTCTTGTTCCTAGTCACCTGTTGTGTGATTTAACTTCCTTTTGCTTTGCATAAACTTGCAGACAGTTTAGGGCATTTTTATCTATGTGACTTTCCCCCTGAAGATTTTACTATGAAAATTTTCAAACATACAGAAAAGTTGGAATACCATATACCCAACTCCTGGATTCTACAAGTAACGTTGTTTGTGCTGTTTTGAAAAGCGTTATTGAGTTTAGCTACTCTTATATGTTTATTGAGCAGCTACTCCGTGCCAGATACTGGACACGGTGCTGGAGTTGCAAAGGTGAAGAACACGTTAACCACCACACTGACTTGAGGCCCCTGTAGTGTGGTGGGGGGAAGAAAGCCAAGCAAGGTGTGCTAATTCTAGGGTAGAGACTGTCACAGGCGCCCTGAAAGCTCACAAGAGGGGGCCTCTCACCTGATTGGGGCTGGCTTAAGGGTGTACTCTTGGCGAAGGGGTTTCCTGAGCCGAGTTTCAAAGGACACATAGGAATTAGCCAGAAGGAGAACGTGGGGACTGGTTGTGTTTGTAAGGAACCTGCATCTCTTTAGAGAGGAGGTGAGGAGGGGGAGTAGAGAAGGGCCAGGAGATGCAGAGGCTGCAGGGCCAGGTAGGAACCCTGCTAAGGGACTCTTAGCTTTTTTCCTGTGGGCAGTTGGGAGCCTTTGAAGAGTCAAGCAGGAGAGCAGTATTATTAGGAAGAGGACTCTGGTGGCAGAGTAGAGAGTGGATTGCAGAGACACAGGACTGGAGGAGAAGGAGGACCAAGAAAGAGGTTCATGCGGTTAATCAAGTAAGATACCCAGCTGCTGAGAAGAAGGCAGATTTGAGGAAGCATGAATTAGAATGGATGAGTGCAGTGACCCCCCTGGGCATTGAAGAGAGATAGGGGTGAAAGAGTGCGCCTGGGTTTCTGGCTAGGGCAGCCACCCGGTGGGTGCGGGTACCGACCACTGGATAGAGCCTGCAGGAGCAGGAGCCCGCTGGTCAGGGAGCGCGTGGTAAATTCAGTGTGGGACGTGTTGGTTATTTTATTTATTTTATTATTTTATTTTATTTATTTGCGATACGTGGGCCTCTCACTGTTGTGGCCTCTCCCATTGCGGAGCACAGGCTCCGGACGTGCAGGCTCAGCAGCCATGGCTCATGGGCCCAGCTGCTCCGCGGCATGTGGGATCCTCCCGGACCGGGGCACGAACCCGTGTCCCCTGCATCGGCAGGCGGACTCTCAACCACTGCACCACCAGGGAAGCCCCCGTGTTGATTATTGATTTCAAAGCGAATTCAGGGTTTCCTAGCACCGCCTGTCTTTGGTTGAACTTTAACCAGAAGCTAGAAGGCAAGAGAGCCCCAAGGTGCACTCCATTCATGTTTTCCCCCGGGCCTCAGAGTAGGGCAGGGAAAGATGGAGAGTGGGTTTGGAGGGACAAACAGCTCATATCCAGCATACGATTAAATGTTACAAAGAGGACAAACAAAATAGGGATTGAAAAGTCTGTAACAGCGAAAAGATTATTGATGGTTTCGCAAAGGACAGTGTTTTTGTAGTCAGAGTCTCCCCTGGTATTTAGGTAGTTTTTGAGGGCCTGTACTTTACCCATCACTTTGATAGACATGAAGCATAAGACATAGTCCTTGCTCTTGGAGAGTTTCATGAGGTTATAACACATGGTTAATAGCTCAAACAGTGGTCACCTCTGAGGAGGGGATCTGGGTGTCTGGTTGACAAGGAAGGGAATGAAATTCCCTTTTCACTGAATTCCCCTTCCTTCTTTTGGGATTTTGTATCATATGACTGTATTACCTATCAAAATATATAAGTAGATATGACATTTTGAAATAGCAGTAGTGGCAATCATATAATTAAGTATCGAAATGCATGCTGTGGACCAGAGGTAGTAGCGGACCATTGACCTCGGGGCTGAATCTGGCCCTCAGACGGGTTCACCTCCATGGGGCAATCAACAAGTCTTATAGATAGGTTTTTTTTTCTTTGTTCTTGTTTTTGTTTTTTTTTTATAGATAGGTTTAACAGAAGCCATGAAGGCTCAGAGGTGACTGAGCTTTGAGGGCTGACAGAAGGAAGAGAATCTGTATAAAGGGACAAGCAGTGAGCCCTGTTTAAGGCCAGTTGAATTTGGGTGAACGGCGAGGCTTGAGAATGGAAGTGACCAGCAGGCAGCTTGGGAGTCAGGATCAGGGTGCAGGGGGGCAGTCAAGGGTAGAGATGCAGACTGGGCAGTTGTCAGTGTGGCGATGCATGATTGCGTTGGGCCAGGATGAGGTGGAAATCCAGCCAGACAGGAATCTGGGCCTGTACGAATGCTGCTGAATCCCCCTGCTTGGGCCTCCTCCATGTGAATGGACAAGGTGTGTGAGGAAGAAAGAGGGAGAACAGAAGCACAAGGACAGCCTTGAGGGAAACTGAGCAGTGGTGAAAACAACTGATAGGGGCCACGGAAGGAGAAAGGGAGTCCTGGGTAAAGAGGTAGGAGGAGAGGCAGCAGATTAGCAGCTCCATGGTGCCCCTCCTCTGGATTGCCTTCCTGGGCCAGAAGAGTTTTCCTTGCAGGTACAAGGAGAAATGACCATGTCTCCCATTTCCCCATCTTAGCCGTCTTCTCCTTCAGTGTTTGTATGATGTCCAGCTTTTTGTCTCATCCCACTGTCCCTCAGATGTCCAGATTAAGATAGAGCCTGTCTCTCCATCTTCCTCCATCAACTCAGAGGCTTCCCTGCTCTCTGCGGAGTCCCCCAACCAGGTGAGCATCCACTTCCTCCCTCCCTCCAGCACGCCGGTGCGTTCCTTCTGGCTCTCAGGGGTGTGAGAGCTTTCTCTTCTTCAGCTCCGTCTCCTCAGCACTCCTCCTGACTCACATATCTTCTGGAATGCCCCACGTAGGCTTTTATAGGAGAGGAGGTACTGGAAGTGAAGACAGAGTCCCCATCCCCTCAAGGGTGTCTCTTGCGGGATGTCTCAGGCCCCCCACTTGGAGCTGTCCAGATCAGCATGGGCCTGTCCTCTGATGGCTCCTCAGGTAATGAGGCCTCCTGACACCTGGAGTCTCTCGCAAGAGGCCTGTAGTCCTGACATTTCTTCTTCCTTCCTTCCTTTCACCTTCCTTCAGGCAAACCCCTGCCCGCCCGGAAGCCACCACTGCAGCCCAAACCTGTGGTGATAACCACTGTCCCGATGCCACCGAGAGCTGTGCCTCCCAGCACCACTGTCCTTTTGCAGCCCCTTGTCCAGCCACCCCCAGGTACTAAAGAAGGAGAGAAGGAGGTGGCCTGGATTGACCTTCTCAGGGGGCTCACAGCCATTGAGCCTCCTGACACTTGGGTGCTCAGGTGTGGGTGTGGACACAAGGAACCCACCTGACTTCCAGCTCTCTGACCTCCTTCTCCTGTCCACTTGCCCCAGTGTCCCCAGTTGTTCTCATCCAAGGTGCTATTCGAGTCCAGCCCGAGGGAGTGACCCCCCCTGCTCCACGGCCTGAGAGGAAGAGCATTGTTCCAGCTCCTCTGCCAGGGAACTCCTGCCCGCCTGAGGTGGATGTAAGCATTGACTGGGGAGGAGAGGAGGAGGGTTAGTGATGGGAAGGGAAGAGAACTGTTGTGGGAGAACCGTGGAGTGAGAAGGGAGCAGAAGTGAGGAAGCAGGCCCGTAAGGTGCTCCTGAAGGTTAGCGTGGACCTCTTTGTTATATGAGTATCTACTCCTTGTAGTTTTAGGATCCTTGGGTTTGCTATCCCTGCAGATGGAGAAGTGGGCGTGGTCTTAGTAAGTCAAAGGCCGGGGAGTCATCCTTTGTTAGAGAAGAGGGAGGCTGCTTCCTAGGGGAAGACCAGGTAAACTGTTACCTAATTTTAGCAAGCGTCAACTTCGGGTCCTAAAAAGGAGAACTGAGAAGAAGGAAGACCACCCATCAAGGAAAGGAATTGAGGTTCCACCAAGAACCAGGATGGGGGAAGTTCCTCCTATAGTCTAACTTCTCTCAGCGCTGAGGAACAGCATTAGGGAGTGGTTGAGAGAAGGGCCCCTTCCCTGGAACGTGTTGGCAGAGAGGAAGAACCTCTCTCTGGCTCTGTAGGTAGAGGTTAGGAAGGCAGGAGAGTGGCCCCTGTGAGCTCTGGGTGGTCGGTCCCTGGAGTTGGAGGGTGTGATGCCCCTCCCCCGC
>NW_006786873.1:301223-311997 GCF_000442215.2 Lipotes vexillifer
TCTTTCCCTCTCTCTCTGACCCTTTTGTGCCTAGGCAAAGCTGCTGAAGCGGCAGCAGCGAATGATCAAGAACCGGGAGTCGGCCTGCCAGTCCCGGAGGAAGAAGAAAGAGTATCTGCAGGGGCTGGAAGCTCGGCTGCAGGCGGTGTTGGCCGACAACCAGCAGCTCCGGCGGGAGAATGCTGCCCTCCGCCGGCGGCTGGAGGCCCTGCTGGCCGAGGTGAGACCCGGGTGTCCTTGGGAGACGCGGGAGTACGAGCTCCTTGGGATGACTCGCCCTCTCTGGCTTCTCTCTTTCTCTGCATCTTAGAACAGCGAGCTCAAGTTAGGGTCTGGAAACAGGAAGGTGGTCTGCATCATGGTCTTCCTTCTCTTCATTGCCTTCAACTTTGGGCCTGTCAGGTGAGACCCTCATTGCCTCCCCAGAGCCTTCTGGGTGGAGCCCACCCCCCGGCTGCCTGATTGCCTGCTCTGGCACAGTCACTTTCATTACTTGCACACAGACAGCTCTGAGGTCCTTGGCACTGATGGTGGGTGTGTCCAGTCAGTCCCTTCTTGTTCCCTCATTGCTCTCATAAGTGTTATGTCCTGGAGAAGATGGTGGTGAGAACATTGATAAAAATAGTGACTATTAAGTGCTTAGTGAGTTCTGGGCCCTTGGTTAAGCACTCTCCTTTTCTCATGTTTTCTGGCTCGATGAGTAGGGACTGTTCTCATTCCGTCCTACAGATGAAGAGATTCAGTCTTGTAGAACAGATGGGAACCAGGTGGGCTATCTGTAGAGCCCTCCCTCTTAACTAGCCCCTCAGTAAAGCTGGAATTCTTCCTCGTGCTCTGTCCTTTCCTATCCACAGCATCAGTGAGCCTCCTCCAGCTCCCATCTCTCCTCGGATGAGCAGAGAGGAGCCTCGACCCCAGAGACACTTGCTGGAGTTCTCGGCACAAGAGCCAGTTCACAGAGTAGAGCACCCCCAGCATCCCTCCCAGGGTCCCAAGGAGACCCAGCCCAGCTCCACGGGCCAGCCAAGTTTCAGGTGAGGAGAGGGCCCTCTCTCTTTTGGGTGTGTCTTCTCCCCCAGAGTGACCTTTCCTTTTGAGGGGAGCTGGAGTTGCTCTCTTGCCAGCATGACCTTCTCCGTTGATGGGAGAGCACTGGGCAGCCTCGGGTCATTGCCTCATCCCTGCCTCACTCCAGGAACCTGACAGCCTTCCCTGGGGGCACCAAGGAGCTGCTGCTGAGAGACCTGGACCAGCTCTTCCTCTCCTCTGATTGCCGGCACTTCAACCGAACCGAGTCCCTGAGGTGTGGGGCATTCACAACTGGGGCGTCTTCCCTCTTGTCCCGAGGCCCCTCTGCAGACGGCCTGGCTGTCCTTGTGTGTTGAAGCACCAGCTCTCTGTGCCCTCTCTCTTCCCTCCTATGTGTGGGCGAGGAGAGTGGGAGTCCTGGCCTGGCACAGAGGTTTTTCCCGTCCTCTGCTTCCCCAGGCTTGCTGATGAGCTGAGTGGCTGGGTCCAGCGCCACCAGAGAGGCCGGCGGAAGATGCCCCAGAGGCCCCAGGAGAGACAGGTAGGAGGGGGTGGGGCTGGTTCAAGGAAAGCCACTTGAAAACAAGGGCTGAATGTCCTGGGGATTTTAAGTGGGCATCTTGTTATGGGGCTTTGGGGGCAGTAGGAGGGTGGGTGTGCGGTGGCGTCAGCTCCCAGGGGCTGTCTGTTTCTTTTCCCTTTTCCCTCCACCCTCTTCAAATCCTCAGATACTTCTCCTTCCAGAAGTCTCAGCTATGGAAGAAGTCGCCTCCAGTTAAGGCAGTCCCCACCCAACCCCCTGGGCCCCCAGAAAGGTGAGTCTTGGGGGGGCACTTGTTTATTAAGTGAGGTTCCACTCTAAAGAGCTGTACTCTCGGGAGCTGTCCTGTGCTCATCATCATTGCCACCAATGGCATGATGCTTCCCTTATCCCCTGGGGGTCTCCTGTCTTTCTCTCATCCTTTCCCCCTTCCCCACTGGGAACTGGGCACTGGGCTTAGTTCCTCACCAATCCTGTTTCCCTGCCCGCCTAGGGATGCTGTGGGCCAGCTGCAGCTATATCGCCAACCAGACCGTTCGCAGCCAGAGTTCCTGGATGCAATTGACCGACGGGAAGACACATTTTATGTTGTCTCCTTCCGAAGAGTGAGTTTCTCCTCCTGGCCCCATCCCCATCACCCTGGGTTCCCCAGCAGTCTGCCTGCAGGTTGAGGCTGTAGCCGGGGAGCCTGTCAACATCTTTTCCTCCACCCTCCCAGCCTGGCCCCTCTTTTTCCCAGGACCACTTGCTGCTCCCAGCCATCAGCCACAACAAGACCTCTCGGCCCAAGATGTCCCTGGTGATGCCCGCCATGGCCCCCAATGGTAATTCTTTCTCTGCCCAGTGTGGGGAGGGGTCCTGAAATTGAGGAACAAGGAAGTTCCAGTGGGGAGACCCAGCTTGAGGAGTTGAGGGGGGAGATGGGGACAGGAGCGGTAATTCTAGAGAGATGCTAGATGCATGGGTGAGAAGAAGCCAGAAATGACTGGAGAGAAAAATAAAATGCAGGACACTGCTAGGAGGAAGATGAGGGTACCGGTCCTCCCTAGGTGAAGCTGCTTAGGGTGTGCTGGGCTGAGGGGTGTGGGCTGGGAACCTGCCGGACTCTGCTTTTTGTTCTCTTGCTGTCCTCTCCCCTGTGACCTCACACTCATCAGTGTCATTTTTTCCCCCGACTTCCTTCCTTCTCCCTGCACCAACTCCCTCCCTCCCCTCTCATTTAACTCCCACTGGGGCTCTGCTTCCTCATCACTGCCCTTCCCCCGCCCCGTCCACCTCTACCGTTCTGACCCCTCCTCTCCGTCTGCCTCCCCCTTCTCCTCTCCCCTAACTCCCCGCTTCTCACAGAGACCCTGTCAGGCCGGGGGCCCCCGGGAGACTATGAGGAGATGATGCAGATCGAATGTGAGGTCATGGACACCAGGGTGATCCACATCAAGACCTCCACGGTGCCCCCCTCACTCCGAAAACAGCCGTCCTCAAGCCCGGGCAATGCCACAGGCGGCCCCTTGCCAGCTTCTGCAGCCAGCCAGACCCACCAGGCCACCCATCAGCCCTCTACCTCAATCATCCCTGACCTCTACGACTCACACTGACTTAGAACTGGGGGGCAGGGGGTGGGGGTGACCAAGTGGGACTGTTTCGAATTTTCCTGATCCCTGGGCTGGGGGCAATTGGTAAAGGAAAGACAGGGTATGGGGGTTAAGCACTTATTTGGAGGTGGGGGGAAGTTATCCTCTCTTCTCACCCCTTTTTGGAATATAGGGCTCCTCTCATTTCTGTGAACCCCGTGTCCCTGTTTCTTTCTTTGAGGGTGTTGAATGAGCTTAAGTTTTGGGGTAGGTGGGCTCCTGTACACTCTTTATTCTTTTGTTTCTGTTTGGGGGGTGGAGGTGGGAATTTAGTCCCCAGGCGGGACTAGGGAAGTTTTTACATTTTGGAGCTAGTTCCTGAGAGTCAAGGAGGAGAGGTGGAGGGAGGTCAGGTGTATGTATGTGCATATCTTCTTTTTTATTATTAAATAAACAACTTGGAGGGAGTTGAAGGAATGGTGCCTGCCTAACTAACTGGCTCATGACGGGGAATTCTGGGGAAAGTGACTTGCATAGGGCCAGTGTTCAGAGAATCAAGTACTGAAGACATGGCTGGCTCTGGGGTGGGGTGGGTGTGTGATCGCAGAGCTCAAGTCATCCCCTTATCCCCACCCCTGCAACGCGGGTATGTCTGCTGTCTAGCGGGGGATCCGGGGAGCGGAGGAGTGGGGGAGTGGGGGAGGGCTGTCCCATGGCGTGACAGGCTGGAGGATGCAGATCCCGGAATGTGTCTGAGTAAACAGGAAGGACAGGGGGCCCCACGCCCTTCAGGGTGAGTGTCCTCCCTGGGTCCTCTGCATTCTTGCAGGTTCTCCCCCACCTTGCTTTCCAGGACTAGCAGCTTGAACTAACAGTGGGGCCAGGGGCTGTGAGCCCAGAAAGGAGGAGACACAGTGGAGAAGGGGGCAGTGTTTGGAGGGAAGGGGCACGTTGAGGAGCATCTCCTTAGCCCTAAACTGGAGGAAACTGAAACTTGAGAGTCCAGTTGAAAGAAAAGGAGGAGCACAGGGCCAGCAGGAAAGGCTGTGTTTTCTAATTAGGAGGAAGGGGAACAGGGTGATGGGTGAGGGGCCGAGTCTCACTCAGCCTAGGGGGGATCCCCATCAGCAGCTCCTGTCCAGCAGCACCCCGGGCCTGGCCCTGCAGGAGTGTCCTGGGTCAGCGGGAGGGTGTGGGCTAGGCCTGGGCTCAATGCCCAGGTGGCTGGACAGGGGCTGCCCGGGCCATAAGCCGAGGGCTGAAAGCGGGAAGAACCTCACGTGTTCAGCCAGGCTCCCCCGCTTCCCCATTACTGTGTTTGGGGTGAAAACAGACCAAGTAACTATGGCAACCTGGAACCTAGGGCCCCCAGGAACTAGGCCTCTCCTCCCTCCAGAGGGCAGCCCTGGCTCCTCCGCCGACACTTCCTGTCCCAAGGTCCCTCCAGCCCTTTCCAGCCTTATCCAGGCAGTGAGTGCAAGGAGAACAGGGATTTTGGAGGCAGAGCACCTGAGTTGGAGTCCCTGTTTTGCCTTTTGTTAGTGGGTGTCTTTGGTAGGTAACAAACACTCTGAGCCTTAGTTTCCTCATCTGTAAAATGGGGTACTCCTACCTACTTCTCAGGGTTGATGTGGGGAGGAAAGATGATGTGCAGGCTGCCCGGTCCTTAGTGGGCACACTTTTCTCTCCTCCCCTGCTCCTTTCTCCCTCCATTTACATTGTCCTTTTCTCCTCAGTTCCGCTTTTCTCCCATCTGGGTCCATCACTGTTTCATTGTCCCATCGCTTTTTCTCTTTCCTGACCCCAGCTCAGGAAAGTGCTTGAAGCACTGGCATCTCAGACTGGGTGCTCTGGGGTAGGGCATACAGCTCCTCTGGCTTAGTGGCAAGGGACAGCTGGCACTGTGGTGTGAACCGACAGTCAGACTCTCTTGACCAAGGGCATGGGTGGTGGGAAGGACCAGGAGAGGCGTGGAGAGTGGGTGTGCTGTGGAGGGGGAAGGCAGGTCAGTCAGTCTGCCGCCCTCCAGGCCCACGTGGGTCTCCAGCTGCAGCCCCGTGTTGGAAGGCCACCGCAGCATGCTGGCCATTGTCACTCCTGCACCTCCTGTTGGCCCCCTTCTGGCTCAGATCCTCTTTATCTTTCAGTTCTGCTGCTTTCCTTCCTCAGGGTCTGCCCTTCGTTCCTCTTATCACCCCTGACCCACTGTCTCTTCCTCTTCTTTTTCTCTAGACTTCTTTCCTGCCTTTCTTTGCCCTCTACCCACCAGGAGTCATCACCTTCTCTTTCAGACCCTTTATTCTTTGTTCACCTGTTTGTTTCTCCCGGTTTTTGTATTTTTTCCTTCCTCCCCCTCTGCTTCACTGTCTGCTCCCCTTCTTTTTTCTGGGTCATCTCATCTCCTCCTGCTGCGAACCCTGTGTGCACCACCCCGTTTCCATGGCCCTTTCCACTCCTTTGTCCACATTCCCTGTCCCCTTCCATGACTTCCTCTCTTCTCCCCGCCTCAGCCCTCTCCTCCTCCTTCTGCCCCCGCTTCTCCCTTCACCTCCCCACTCCGGTCCTCTGTCCTCTTCCCAGCTGTGGGGCCAGCACTGGAGAGCCTCACATGTTTGCCTCATCGTTCTGCTATGGCTTCTGGATATAGCACATCTGGATTCCGGGGCCCAGATGTGTGGTTGCTACAGCGACCTCGGTCCCTCTGGTAAATATGAGCGCCCACCCGCCCCAGAGCAGAGAACAAAATAATTGTGTGACTTTCTTTTGTCATGAGATAGAAATGTCCTCCCCCCTCCCTTTGCCCTACACCCATGTCTCCAGGCAAAGGAAGTTTTAAGGGTCCAAACCCTTCCTCCTGTGGCTCTCTTGCCCCCTTTTCAGCCCCAACCTCTTAGTTCTCTCCCATCTTTAATCTCAGGCTCAATCTTTTCTCTCCACATTCCCCTTCCTCACCATCTCCCTCCCCGCAGATCTCAATAATGGAGTGTTGCCCGCCCCCTGACTTATACTTGGCAATTTCTTCTGAATCTACATAAAAACTGGATGCAGAAAGAAGTTTCAAAAATCCACATCAGCCACTCTTTCTTCTCAAACAAGTCCACCGGAAGCCCCTTCATTTATTTCTTCCCTAAGTCTTCAGTCTCTCTGGGGCTGTTCTTATGGGAGGGGAGGGATACAGCCTTTGAAATCAGAAAACCTGGGCTGAGGCCCACCTTCACCACCACTAGTGAAGTCCCCAGGACAAGTCCCTTAATGTCTAAGAGCCTCTGTTTCCTCAGCACAAAGTGGGATTAATAAAGTGCTGCGGTGTAGGAAGGGCTTTGTAAACGGAAGCCCAGTACAACTGTTTTCTATCTTCCCGAGTCTGGGACTGCTTCCTTGGATCGCAGCCCCTGGCCTCTCTTTGCTCCCTCTCCCCATCCTTCAGGCCCTTGCCCTCAGTTGCCCTTACTCTTCTGTGTCTTCCTTGACTCCTCCTTGGCTTTCCCTTTCCTTCCTTGCTGTACCTTTTATCCCTTATCCTCCTGAGGGTAGGACAGGAACTTGGAGCTTCATTCAAGGTTGGAGGCCCAGAGCTGAAGACACCTGGACTGAGGATTCAGAGAATAGCCAGAGCATGCAGACAGCTCTTGATAAGACCCCAGCGTTTCTTTCTGCCCATCGCCTGGGACACCTCAGTGAAGGCAAGCCGGCTCTGACCACTGGACTTCCCTCCCTTTGCCCTGGGGCTCCCTGCCTGACACTCTTGCCACACCCTCCTCTCCCAGTCATTTCACAGCTCAGTATTGACAGGCATTTATTTATTTATTTTAGTTATAAAATTTTTGGCTGCGCTGGGTCTTAGTTGCTGCGCGTGGGCTTTCTCTAGTTGTGGAGAGCGGGGGCTACTCTTCGTTGAGGTGGGTGAGCTTCTCACTGCGGTGGCTTCTCTTGTGGCGGAGCACGGGCTCTAGGCACACGGGCTTAGTCGCTCCGCAGCATGTGGGATTTTCCTGGACCAGGGCTTGAACCCGTATCCCCTGCAATGGCAGGCGGATTCTTAACCACTGCGCCACCAGGGAAGCCCTTGACAGGCATTTATGAAGCATCTGCTCTACGCGAGGCCCAGTGCTTTTCTGATAAAATGCAAACATATATAAGACATAAGCTCCTCCAAGAGCCTGAAATCCAGGGTGTGGATGACATTTTGGATAATGATTATCTCAGAACCTGGAATTATGTCTGTCAGGCCTCCAGTGGCTTCTTCTAATGCTCTGTGAGCTTGTGAATGTCTGGAGTCCCACACCCTTCTCTGACTCTGGCATCCCGTCTCTCCCCAGAAGTGGACTTCCAAAACACCCCAGGGCCATCCTTTCAGCTCTTGCTTCTTTCTCTCCAGCTCTTGCCAGGGTCTTCTGGCCACTGTCTGGGCCAAGTGTACCTGTGGTGACCATACTTCCTAAATAATAAAACCAAGGGACTTCTCTGGCGGTCCAGTGGTTAAGACTCCATGCTCCCACTGCAGGGGGCATGGGTTCGATCCCTGGTTGGGGAACTAGGATCCCACATGCCGTGTGGTGTGGCCAAAAACATAAATAAAATAAAAATTTTAATAAAAATAAACGAAAAATAAATAAAACAAAGACAGGGTATAGGACCAAAGAGAAAAAAAAAAAAAAAAAGGATATGACCATTAGAATTACTAGAATCTGGGGTATCAGAGAATATCTGTTCTCTGCAGTCTGCTCTCTCCACATAATGCTGTTTCAGACCCTCCTTCGTCCTTTCATCTCCTTTCCCCCAACCCCTGCCTGGAGATCTGAGGGAAGCTGTTACCTATTCCAGGCTCTGGGGGCTTCGGGCCAAGGCAGAGGAAGGAAGCTGAGCCCAGCTCTATCCAAGAAGCTGATTTCATCCTCCCCATCAAAGCCAGTAAAAAAGAAAAACAGCCACACACACACCCAGACACACGGACACACGGGGACACCCACGCGAGGGAACATGTAAGCCTTCGCCCTCAGCCACTGGGAGTTCACGGGGCATAGGGCACAGCCAGGTGCTGGGCCAGCGCGCCCTGACCCAGGATCACGACATCCACGACCCTGGGCACCTGACCAGGGTACGGACACCTGTGCCCCAACACAAGCGGCAGAATCGGGCACACACAGCCTCCTGCACGTCCCTTTCACCCATGACCTGTGACTTGACCAAGCTACTCCTCAATGGTGAGGATTGTAGCTGGGTGGCAAGAACTTTATCCTCCGTGTGAAGCCTGGGATGGGGTCTCCTTCAGCCTGGATATTTCTCATCTGGCCAAAGGCTCCTTTTCAGCCCCTTGTCAGGGTGGCAAAGCACATGGGGAAATGAGACCAGAGAAGCAGCCCAGCAGCCTGATGTGGGTGTGTCTGCCACCCTGCCCTCTGGTCAGTCTTCCTGTCTCTGCCCGATATCAAAGTGACCTCTTCCTCCAGCCCATGCCTCTCTCCCTACCCCTGCTCCCCTGCAGCACCCAGGCGTTAGCCCTCTTCCACTTTCCAGAACGTCACCTCACCATTTGTGCCCCCACCCCCATATCTGCGCCTGCCTTTCGCTCTTTCTCCATCCCTAAACCTAACTTTCAGGCTTCCCTTCCCTGTCTCCCCTGAACCCCACCTTCTTTCCCAAGTCTCCTATGTCCTGGTCTTCAGCCAAGCCCTTGTCCAGCCAGTGCCCAAGCCTCATCCGTCATTTCTCTAGGAATTTGCTGAGGTGAGAGAATGAAAACGGGTCATTGATCCCGAGCTGAGAGCCAGAGGTAGACTGAACAGTACAGATGGGGAGAGGCAGCACGGGGACAAGGCAAGAAAAGGGGAGAGTGCAGGTGGCAGCAATGGGGCCGGGCAGGGGCAGAGGTGGGGACAAGGGAAGGCCCCTGTTGGAGAGAGATTTAGGCTTGGGAGGGAGGTTTCCTCCTGCCACCCATCCCCTATGCTCCCTGCCCTGCCGGGAGATAATTGGTTGGGGGATGAAGGAGTGGGTGCTGGGCAACAGACAGATGGGGCAAGATCCAAGCTGGAGCACTGTGGCAGCTGGGAAGAGGTGGGGAGGTGCAGGGGAGGGAGGAGGGAGGCGGTCTGGACATGGGGAAGGGTGTTGCTAGAGAGGAGAAAACAACAGGGGCAACAGGTGGAGAAATGGTGGAGGAAAGGGAGAAGTGGCATGAGGATGGGGCTGTCAAGTTGGACAGAAATTAGGGCGAGGAGGAAGGGTAAAAATGGGATAAGGAAAGGATGTGGGAGTTTGGACGAGGGCTGGAGGGGGTGAGATGAGGGTATTGTGGGACCAGTGATCCCAGATGGGGGGGGGTCGGGGGGTCGGGATGACGGCAGGGGGAGAGGAGGGGTGGCATGTGATGACATTGGGAGGGCCTGGCAGGGCCGGGAGGGCGGGAGGACCTGCCCTATCTCCGCTCCCCTCCCTGACCTCATGCTGGTCCTCCCCTTCTCCTCCCCCTGCTCGCTGCAGACTCCCTCCTTCTCACTGTCGCAGCCCAGATCGACGGTCGGGTGGCGGCTCGGTGAGCCCCTGCTGCAGGGAACAAGCAAAGGGGCATCCAGGAGCCCAGGGCTGCCAAGGGGCGCCCACCCACCCTGCCCCGAGAACCCCCTTCCCAAGGTCGGGGACAGCAGGTGCAGAGACACCGCAGCCGCTCGTTACTCAGGTAAGGAACGGCACTCTGGGAGAAGGAAGGAGGAGCCGGGAGAGGCGGGGACTTCTGTCCCCACACCCCAGGTGAAGGTTGGCAGGAGAGCCTCCCAGGAGAGTCTCCCAGAGCGGGGACTTTCCGTCGGGGCAGAAGGAATAGGACCATGCGCTGGGGACTGGACTCCCTGTGGAGGGTGTGTCTGGGAGGACAAGTCAGTGTGGGTGTTGGTGAGGGGTGGGGGCGGGGCGGATGCTGGACTAGGCGTGGCACCAAGGTGGAGGTGGTTATCGGTGAGCCGGGGCTCTGGGCCCTGGAGTTGCTGGGGCTGGAGAAGCCAGGGCCCACGCGGAGCTGGTGGCCAGCTGAACCTCAGGAGGAAAGTGCTGGTGGAACCCCAAGCGCTCTGGCTGGAGCCTCTGAGCCAGAGCTCCAGGAAGGTGCCCTAGGGAGCTTCTTTGAGCACCCAGATGGGGACTCCCCAGGTGGCAGCACGTGGATTGCAAGGCCTGGGAGGGAGTTCTGGGGGTCTGGAGCCTTTAGGAAGTGCTGAAATGAAGCAGAGTCAGGACTCTCAGGTCTGGGAAGGGCACGGAGTCTGCAGAGAGAATCCTAAAACTTGTTCTTGGCAGAGAGCTTTGCACCCATGACTCACGGTTCAGCGGGGCTGTGATGACTGAGAGATGCCTCCAGGGGCACAGGGGCTCCGTCTTCGCTCCATCCCCCTTCCAGGCTCTCCTGCTTCTGTTCGTCTGAACCTCCCCCCTACACGTGACACACCCTGGGTGGGACAGGCGGGACCCTTATCTCGCCTGGAAAGAATTTAATGGCTTGGAAACAACTGGAAATGGAACTGAGAGGAACTACTGGGAAGCAACTCGGAAACATGGAAACACCGCAGCTGCTGTCTGTCGGCTTCCAATCCCCGCCCACTTCCCAGACCCTCGGCCCCTCCCCTCTTTCCCTGGCCCT
>NW_006786873.1:312410-322126 GCF_000442215.2 Lipotes vexillifer
TTTCCCCCTGGGGGTCCGGAAGTCCTTTCTTTTAATTTTCCCATTTCTCTGGCCCATTAGCTCCCCAGAGTAAGGGGCATCTGGATCCTCCAACTCCCCCCTCTCCCGGTATCTCCTTGTCATCTGGTTCCAACCCAGTATCTGGAGCCCACCCTCATCTCCCTCCTTCATCTCACAGTCCTGGAATCCTTCTACCTTCACTCCTCTTGTGCCATGAGGAGCAGAGAAAAGCATGGCGATGGGGCCAAAATCCCCCACTTTTAGAACATCCCTCACAGAAGCCAGCCCCTCTCCCCACTTCTTGGGACCTACAGTCCCTGATGAGCGAAGTGTCAAAGTTGGCCACAACATGAATAGCCTGCACGCTGAGTCATAGCTTGGGAAGATGCCCCCCATCCCTGCCAGCCCTCCAACTCTGGGGAGGATGCCGAGAAGATGAGGCCACGTGCTCCCTCCTTCCCCACAGCACACAGGCACCCCAGATGCAGCGGTAGGGGAGGGTGATGAGGGGGAAACACAAGGGACACCCAAGTTTTCTGCTTTCGTAGTGCTGAGAGAGGAGTGGGATTCTTCCAAGACTTGGGAATGGGGAGCTGGGGGGTGGTGGAGACCCGGCCAGAGAGGGGTACTGGGAAGGAGGCTCTGGGGGTGTGGCCTGTGGGAGCAACTCCTCTCCTCTCAGACCAGCTTCACTACTTTCCTGCTTCTTTCCTTCCTGCTGCAGAGACCCTGCCCCTTCCCCCCACCACGTGGGGAGAGATGCAGGATTTGATTGTAGGGAGACGACAGCTCCCAAAGGCCTCCAGGGGTGTGGGGCACCCTGTATCCTCTGCTCCCCACTGGAGAAGGGCCTCCTGTGTGGTTCCCCTCACTCCAGCTAAGTTCTTTGACTCACATAGCTGCCCTCTGAGCCAGTGAGAAATCAGCTTTTTCTAGGCATCACCCAATGACTAGGTGTGGAGGAAATGTGAAGGGAAGATTATGTGTGTGTGCCCATGCACATGCTCAAATGTGTGTGCCTGCAAAGATGCAAGCTTCTTTGGATAAATACGAGTACATGTATACAAGAAGTGTGTTCATATTTGTATTTGTGGAGGAGTGCACATAAGTACATTTGTCTGTGTACGTGTATTTGTGTGTGCACGCACCCGGTGATGTGCACGGCCTTAGACACAGGGCAACAGGATTTGAAGGTAGGTCAGAGCCCACCTCATGCCCAAGGCTACACTCCAAGCTGAGAGAAGGGCTGAGGGGCCGAGGGAAGGGCAGCTCTCTGCCTGCCAGGTCTCTCTGCCCAGGCTTTGTCGGGCAGGGTGCCTCTCAGTGCGGAAACGCTCTGTCCCTTAGTCCAGCTCCCTTCCATCTCTCGTGGGGTGGTGGCGGGGTATGATGGCTGGTAGCCCCGGAAATTTCTTTCTCTCAGACTCAGAGGAGAATTTTAAGTGTAGGAAGCCAGGAAATGTGTGCGTGTTGCAAGGAGGTGCGGGTCACAGTCCCTTCCCTCCTCACCAGTCAGCATTCCCACCACTCACCCTGCCCTCCTTCCCAACTCCAGCCTCTCTGGTCTGGAAGAACTGGGCACCTGCTAACACCTCTCCTTAACCCTTCGCCTGAACCTGCCCCCTGCACACTCCTCTGTTACCATAGCGCCCTCTCCTGGTTCACCTCGAGTGCCCCACTACCTTTCCTCGCTAACCCTTGTCTCCCTGTGCCCCCCAATTCTTGCCTCAGTGGATTCCACAAACAAACACAACTTGGTAACCAGCACTGAGATCAAGAAACAGGATGTTCTTAGCACCGCAGAATTTCCCCACCATGCCCCTCTGGTCACTACTCCCCCGAGAGTGCCACACTTCTGACTTGTAACACTACCAGTTGACGATTACCAGTTGTCTAGACTCAAACCTCACATAAATAGAATGTTTCACCACATTCTCTTCTGTGTCTGACTTCTCTGCTCCACCCCATGTTAGTGAGACCCATCCATGTTATTGCATATAGTTGTAGTTTGTTCTCATTGCTTTATTTTATTCCACTGTGTGAACAAACCACACTTTATTTAATCCATTCTACCGATGTGAGACATTTGGGTAGTTCCCAGTTTGAGGCTATTATGAGTAGTACTGCTGTGGTGGGTATGTTCCTGGGAGTGGAAATGCCAGGTCATAGGGTTGGCATATAGCTCTAGTAGAGTTGGTAGATTGTGCCAAATGGTTTTCCAAAGTGCTTGTACCATGCAGGCCTGCCAGGATCCACACCTGGCCTGCTCCCTCGTCAGCATCTGCCCCAGCTGCTCTTTCTAACCAACTTACAGCCCCAGACACTGTCCGTGGTCCTAGCCCACTTGGTCCTGTCCTTGGTTCCAGCCCTGATGCTAGTCCTGGGCTTAAGTTGAGCTATGTAAATTGACTAAATATTTATATAGTCAATAAGTATTTATTGAGCACTTACTATGTGCCAGATGCAAGGATATAGCAGCCAAGAAAAGAAGCAGGTGCTATGCCTTCCCCCATGGACCTTACAGTCTAGCAGGCAAGATTGAGTGTGGGCAGGGAAGTAATAAAATAATCCCGCAAATAAATATATGATTATAAGTTGTCATAAATACTACAAATGGGAGTTACACAATGCTGTGATGTCACGTGATAGGGGGAACATGACCTGGGCAGGTAAGGTTTCCTGAGGAAGTGATGTGGGGTTGACACCTGAAGGATGAGGAAGCCAAGGAAAAAGGGAAGAGCATTCCACATAGAGGAAACCATAGATATAAAGGTCTGGGGCTGGGAAGAGTGTGGGGGACTTAAGGCCAGTGAGACTGGAGTGGAGAGAGGGAGGGAAGTCTTATGGGGGATGAGGTGGGAGAGGTCAGCAGAGGCCGAATGATGCAGGGCTGTCTGTCAGCATTTGAAGAGTATTCAGATAGGAGACACTGAAGAGTTTTAGGGGGGGAGGGACATGCTAGTTGCCTTTGCAAGATTATAAGGGGGCAAGAATGGAAGCAGAGCGACCAGCTAGGAGGCAGTTGCAGTTGTCAAGCAAAAGGTAGATAGTAGCTTGGACTATAATGATGCTTAGAGGGAGAGATATAAGCAGATTAAAGAGATGTTTACAATAAAATATGGGTAAATATGATGAAATACAGTGGTGTTGAACAGGCTGTTGGGTTTCTGGCTTGTGAGGCTGGATGACTGAGGCTGCGGCCATGAGCTGCAGTAGAGAACACTGAGAGGGGAGGCAGTACAGGAAGGATGAACGTTGAGTTCAGTTTTAGACGTTGAATTTGAGGTGCCCAAGAGGAGATGCCAAATAGGAGGTTGGATATATTGCTTGGAGTTAAGAGGAGAGAGTTTATATGTTGGGGTATAGTTTGGAAATTAAGTCATGAGTCTGGATGAAGGTACCTGGGTGGACGACTACTGCAGTAGGTCTCAACTCTGGCTGCACATTGCAGTCACCTGGGGAGCTGTTAAAAATACTAAAGAAAATTCAGTCACTCTAGCCACATTTCAAGTGTTCGAGAGTCAGTGATCTCTCCTGTCTACATTATTGACAGCACAGATACAGAATGCTCTAAGATGGAGGATGTGGTCAACAGTATCCAGTGATTTTGAGAGAGATCAAGTAAGGTGAAGACAAATGCCTTTTAGATTTTGTGACACTGAGATCATTGGGAGACCTTTGGGAGGGCTATTTGGTGACCTTTGGGTTGAAAAGAGATCGGGAAGTCAGGTGGGAGCAGATTGAGGCATGCATGGAATATAGGGAAATAGAAATAGCGAGTACAGATAAATCTTTTGACAACTATGGCCATGAAGTGGAGAAGAAAAATATGTGGTGGTTGGAGGGAGTGTGAGATTGGGGAAAAAAAATTTTAAGTATATTTTTGTATATTTTGTGTATTAAGTATATATTTGTGCATATAGTGAAATGCACATATCTTAAGTGTATAGCTCAATTAATTTTTGATTATGTATACATATGTTTAACCACCACCCAGTTCCAGGTACAAAATATTTCTAGTAATTCTATCTTGTATTAGCTCTGCCTGTTTTTGAACCTCATATAAATAGCATCATTCACAACGTTCTTTTTTTGTGTATGGTTTCTTTTGCTTAGTGTTATGTGTGCGAAATTTGTCCATGTTGTTGCATGTAACAAGAGGGTGTTTTTTCATTTTGTTTGTTTATTTGTTTTGTTTTGGTTTTGGCCTCACCGTGCGCCTTGCAGATCTTCCTCGACCAGGGACTGAACCTGGGGCCCAGCAGTGAAAGCGCTGAGTCCTAACCACTGTACCACCAGGGAAGTCCCAAGAGGGTGTTTTTGTATAGTATTCCATTTTATGACCATGCCCCAATTTATTTATCCATTCTACTATTAATGGACACTTGAGGTGTTTCCAGTTTGGGCTAATATGAAAAAATTCCCATGAACATTCTTGTACATGTCTTTTGGAGGATGTACGCAGTCGTTTCTGTTGGATATTTACCAAGAAGTGGAATTGCTAAGTTATAGGCTGTATGCCTCAGTAGAAACTGCTTACTGGTTTTCCAAAGTGGTTGCACTAATTTTTTTTTTTAAATAATATTTATTTATTTATCTATTTTTGGCTGCGTTGGGTCTTCATTGCTGCGCGCAGGCTTTCTCTAGTTGTGGCGAGTGGGGGCTACTCTTCGTTGTGGGGCACAGACTTCTCATTGTGGTGGCTTCTCTTGTTGCAGAGCATGGGCTCTAGGTGTGCGGGCTTCAGTAGTTGTGGCGCATGGGCTCCGTAGTTGTGGCTCACGGGCTCTAGAGCTCAGGCTCAGTGGTTGTGACACACAGGCTCAGTTGCTCTGCAGCATGTGGGATCTTCCCGGATCAGGACTTGAACCCGTGTCCCCTGAATTGGCAGGCAGATTCTTAACCACCGTGCCACCAGGGAAGTCCGGTTGCACTAATATCTGCTCCTGCTTGCAATAAATGAGAGTTCCAGTAGCCTCACATTCTTGCCAATATCGAGCAACAACAGTCCCTTTAATTTTAGCCATGCTGGTGGATATTTAATGGCATCCTGTTGCCGTTTTCATTTGCCTTTCCTTGATTACTGGTTTTGTTCTACACATACATATGTTTATTGTTCATATATTAATTGGCCCTTTGGCTATATTCTTTACTGGAGAGCCTGTTTCTTTTGCCAGTTTAAAAAACGGGTTGGGCTTCCCTGGTGGTGCAGTGGTTGACAGTCCGCCTGCCAATGCAGGGGACACGGGTTCATGCCCTGGTCCAGGAAGATCCCACATGCCGTGGAGCGGCTGGGCCCGTGAGCCATGGCCGCTGAGCCTGCGCATCCGGAGCCTGTGCTCCGCAACGGGAGAGGCCACAACAGTGAGAGGCCTCATACCGCAAAAAAACACAAAAAAACAAAAAACTGGGTGGCCTGCCTTTTGTTTGTTGTCTTTGTTTTGAAGGAATTCTTTAGTTTAGATTTTAATCCTCTCTCTCACTCTCAATAACTGTGTCCTACTCTCCCCTTCATATATAACTTATATACATATATATTCATATTCTGACATATCTCACCTATTTTCTCCCACTCTGTAGCTTGCCTTCTTATTCTCTTAATGGTGTCTTTTGATGACCTCTATGGTTAAGTTTTGTGGTTAGATTTTAAGAAATCCTTTTTTTTTTTTTTTTTTTTTTGCGCGCGGGCTTTCTCTAGTTGCGGTGAACGGGGGCTACCCTTCGTTGCGGTGCGCGGGCTTCTCATTGCGTTGGCTTCTCTTTGTTGCGGAGCACAGGCTCTAGGTGCACAGGATTCAGTAGTTGTGGCGTGTGGGCTCAGTAGTTGTGGCTCACGGTCTGTAGAGCGCAGGCTCAGTAGTTGTGGCACACGGGCTTCGTTGCTCCGTGGCACGTGGGATCTTCCCGGACCGGGGCTCAAACTTGTGGTCCCTGCGTTGGCAGGCAGATTCTTAACCACTGTGCCATCAGGGAAGTCCCTATATATTCATTTTAAATTAATTTCTGTAGGTGGACATAAGGTAGAGATAGATTTTTTTTTCCCATGTGGATCTTCATTTGACCCAGGACCATTTATCACAAAGACAATTCATTCTCCTCTTAATTGCAGTGGTACCTTTTTCATTAATTAGGTGACCACATATGTGTAGGTCTGTTTCTGGACCCTATTCTGTTCTCTCTATCCTTGCACCTTTGTAATGTTTTGATATTTGATATTTGGTAATATAAGTCCTGAGGAAGAGGGGTTTTTTTGTTTTTTGTTTTTTGTTTTAAACAGGAGCTTTTTGAGCTCATATGGGAAGCTGATGGGAAGGATCTAGTTGAGAGTAAGGGGCTGAATAAAAGAGAGAGAGGATAATCTACACCTTAAGGTTTCTGAAAGACAATAGGAGCTGGGATCCAGGTGCTTGTGGAAGGATTAGTCTTTTATATTCATCCACTGATCCATTCAACAAAAATGTGTTGAATAGCCCCCGCGTGCCAGGCACAGGCGTACAGCAGTGCCAGGACAGATGAGGTCCCTGTTCTTATGGAGTTCCCATCCTAGCAGTGGGAGAAAGATAACAAACAAGTAGCCACACAAACAGTTGATTCAGGCAGCAGTAGATGCCTTAAGAACATAAGCAGAGGACCCTGTGCTGGGGAGTGATGAAAGACTGCTCCAACTGGGCATCAAGGAAGACCTCTGGGGCTCAATGACATGTGAGTTAAGATCTGAACAAGAAGGAGACAGCCTCTGAGAGCTCAGTGAAGAACGTCCCAGACGGAGGAGACATATAGTGCAAAGGCCCTTTAGTCTAATGTAATCTTGTAGTGTCTGTGGAACAAGCAAAAAAGACCAGTGTGGGTGGAGGGGGTGGAACAGGGTGATCAAATGATATCAGAAAGCAAGGTAGAGACAGATCTGCCCAAGGAGGGTATCCATTAGGATTGGGCTGAACGTGGATTTTCCAACATGTGAGTTGGGTAGATTAGTTGTGGGTGGTGGGACTATGGGTGTGTGTGTTGAGGAAGGAGGGCATTCATCTTGTCTCCTTCTCTGTGAAGCTGCTCTCATATGTGCCCTCTCTCCCTGCAGCCTCCTGAATGATGCCAGCCCAAGGTTCCCTAACCTCCAGCCTGGCCCTCCTGGTGCTGCTGGGCACAGTCAGAGCAGGGCCTTTCTCTTCACGGTCCAATGTGACACTCCCAGCCCCACGGCCTCCTCCCCATCCAGGAGGCCGCACAGAACAGCCAGGAGGGGGAGGCCCTTCTTCTCAGCTTTATGAGCACACCGTGGAAGGAGGGGAGAAGCAGGTGGTGTTCACCCACCGCATTAACCTGCCGACTTCAGGTAGCTGTGGCTGTCCCCCAGGCACTGAGCCCCCCGTCCCTGCTTCAGAGGTGCAGGCCCTGAGGGTCCGGCTGGAGATCCTGGAGGAGCTGGTGAAGGGGCTCAAGGAACAGTGCACTGGGGGATGTTGTCCTGCTGCTGCCCAGGCTGGCACAGGTGAGCGGATGATCCCAGGAAGGGGCACAGAAAAAGAGGAAGGTGGAGAAGTGGGTTAGGGTTGGGTGGGCATCGCTAGTCCATAAAGGACCTCGGTATGAGTTAGAAAAAGGCATGCCTGCCTCCCCCTTGGGGGCGGTGAGTGCAGCCCAGGGAACAACTCTGAGAGAGGAGCCACATGACTAGATGTCAGCCCTCTCCTCCCCAGCGTATGTTAGGGCACTGGGAGGCCACATATACTGACAAGTTGCAGCTGGAAACTAAGATGGCCTTAGGAAATGAGGCTGGCTGTGCTGGAGAAGCTGACTCAGAGGAGCACGATTCAGGGTCAGCCGCTCCCGCAGAGAGACCGAGGCCCACCTCTTGCTCTTACTCCAGGCCAGACGGACGTGCGGAGCCTCTGCAGTCTCCATGGCGTGTTTGACCTGAGCCGCTGTGCCTGCTCCTGCGAGCCAGGCTGGGGTGGGCCCACCTGCTCAGACCCCGCAGATGCCGTGGCGGCCCCCTCCTCTCCCCCCTCAGCTTCCCGGTCCTGCCCAGATGACTGCAATGATCAGGGTCGCTGCGTCCGTGGTCGCTGCGTGTGCTTCCCTGGCTACACGGGCCCCAGCTGTAGCTGGCCCTCCTGCCCGGGGGACTGCCACGGCCGCGGGCGCTGCGTTCAGGGCGTGTGCGTGTGCCGCGCGGGCTTCTCCGGGTCCGACTGCAGCCTGCGCTCCTGCCCTCGGGGCTGCAGCCAGAGGGGACGCTGCGAGAACGGGCGCTGCGTGTGCAACCCAGGCTACACTGGCGAGGACTGTGGGGTGAGGAGCTGCCCCCGAGGTTGCAGCCAGAAGGGGCGCTGCGAGGACGGGCGCTGCGTCTGTGACCCTGGCTACGCTGGCGAGGACTGCGGCTCTCGGAGCTGCCCGTGGGACTGTGGTGAAGGCGGGCGCTGTGTGGACGGCCGCTGCGTGTGCTGGCCCGGGTACGCGGGCGAGGACTGCAGCACGCGGACCTGCCCCCGCGACTGTCGGGGCCGAGGGCGCTGCGAGGAGGGCGAATGCATCTGCGACCCAGGCTACAGCGGGGACGATTGCGGAGTGCGCAGCTGCCCGGGCGACTGCAACCAAAGGGGCCGCTGCGAGGACGGCCGCTGCGTGTGCTGGCCTGGGTACTCGGGGCCCGACTGCGGCGCCCGCGCTTGCCCGCGCGACTGTCGGGGCCACGGGCGCTGCGAGAACGGCGTGTGCGTGTGCAACGCGGGCTACAGCGGCGAGGACTGCGGCGTGCGCAGCTGTCCCGGGGACTGTCGCGGCCGGGGCCGTTGCGAGAGCGGCCGCTGCGTGTGTTGGCCCGGGTACACAGGCCGGGACTGCGGCACGCGCGCCTGCCCCGGCGACTGTCGCGGGCGCTGCGTGGACGGCCGCTGCGTGTGTAACCCGGGCTTCACAGGCGAGGACTGCGGGAGCCGACGGTGTCCCGGGGACTGCCGCGGTCGCGGCCGCTGCGAGGATGGCGTGTGCTTGTGCGACGTGGGCTACGAGGGCGAAGACTGCGGCGCGCGGAGCTGCCCCAGGGGTTGCCAGGGTCGCGGCCAGTGTCTGGAGGGGCGATGCGTGTGCGACGACGGCTACGAGGGTGAAGACTGCGGCGTGAGACGGTGCACGCGCGACTGCAGCCAGCGCGGCGTGTGCCAGGATGGTGTGTGCGCCTGTTGGGAGGGCTACACGGGCGAGGACTGCAGCCTCCGTACCTGCCCCTCCAACTGTCACCGGCGCGGCCGCTGTGAGGATGGGCGCTGCGTGTGCGACTCTGGCTACACTGGCCCCTACTGCGCCACCCGAACCTGCCCGGCGGACTGCCGGGGCCGTGGACGTTGTGTGCAGGGCATGTGCGTGTGCCACGCGGGCTATAGCGGCGAGGACTGCGGGCAGGAAGGGCCTCCCGCCAGCGCCTGCCCCGGGGGCTGCGGGCCTCGGGAACTGTGCCGCGCAGGCCAGTGTGTATGCGTCGAGGGCTTCCGAGGCCCCGACTGCGCCATCCAGACGTGCCCCGGGGACTGCCGCGGTCGGGGAGAGTGTCGTGAGGGCAGCTGCGTCTGCCAAGATGGCTATGCAGGGGAGGACTGCGGGGAAGGTGAGCGGGCAGCCTTTCCCAGGGACTGGAAAACTGGAGCCAGTGGGAAAGCCTGAGTCTGAGGCCTAGGAGCCCAGAGAATTGGAGGAAGAGTGAAGGCGGGGGTGGG
>NW_006786873.1:322299-369342 GCF_000442215.2 Lipotes vexillifer
CATATATTGGGGTGGGGGGCGGGGCAGTCAGAGGAGCCAGGGAGCCACTGTCCACCAGGGGCTGCAGAACCGTGGGGGCACGCCTGCAGGTGGGACCTGCCTTCAGATCTCTGATGAGCAGATTGGGGGCCCCTTTCGTTGCTTTTAGGGAGATTTTGTGTTCCTGGAGATGGAGGGCAGTAAAGGAGACCCAAGGTCTGTTCAGGCTGCTGCCGGCTTTGCCCCACCCCCAGAGAGGAGTCAGAGCTTGGGTGGATCTCTCAGAGCGGCCCTGAGTAGGAGGGGCCTGTGATGGTGGAGGTTGGGGTGCCTTGGGCTAAGCAGCTTCTCATATCCTATTCTCCTGGACAGAGGTGCCAGCCGTTGAGGGCCTGAGGATGCACCTCCTGGAGGAGACGATGGTTCGGACAGAGTGGACCCGGGCTCCTGGCAATGTGGATGCCTATGAAATTCAGTTCATCCCCACGGTGAGAGCCAAGCTCCAAGAGGGGGCTGAGTGGGCAGGACTGAGGGGAGGGGGCTCCCTCCTGCTCACCTCAAGCAGGAATCCCAGGTAACCAGTGCTTGCATCCAGCTGGCTGATTCCCGAAGCTGTTCTAAAGGCCCGCTCATCCTGCCCCACACCCGGTGCAGAAGCCTTTGCAGCATTGGCCCACTGCTGCTGGAACATCTCTGGTGACCTTGAGCTCAGACTTCCTGAGGCTGCCGACTCCAGTTTTGTTCATCACTGTAGTCAGTTCTTTTTGTTATTGCTGGATGCAAATCTGCCCCATTCTAACATCCATCCATTGGCCCTAGCTGGGCCTTCGCCAGCCGTCAGAACGTGATTTTTGCTTTCCCTGTGTCTTACACCATAGGCTTTCAAGTATTTGGAGGCATCAACCATCACGTCACCCTTCATTCCCTCCAGGCCAAATCCACTGGTTTCTTCTCCCCTTTTCTTAATGCTTTGTTCTCTGAATCCTTCACTTTTTGGTTTTCCTCCTCTAATACCTCCTGCTTTTTGCATGTGCCCCACCCCATCAAAATGTGGGAGCAAAGAGGACCCCAGTGGTTCCCCCAGCTCACTCTGGCTACCCTGGCACTTTTCTCAGAGTTGACATATATGAACTTGTGGTCAGTTCATAACTGAGAAACTGTCAGTTATTTTGATCACATTTGATTTTTTTAAGTAACTTTTAACAATAAAAGTCATATAGGCTCAGTGTAGAAACTTTAAAAAATATAAACAAGGAAAAAAGAAAGAAGGAAGGAAGAAAAGAAAGGAAAAAAGAAGACATTCAACTACATACTCTTTTTTTTTTTTTTTTTTTTTTTTTTTGCGGTACGCGGGCCTCTCACTGTTGTTGCGTCTCCCATTGCGGACGGAGCACAGGCTCCGGACGCGCAGGCTCAGCGGCCATGGCTCACGGGCCCAGCCGCTCCGTGGCATGTGGGATCTTCCCGGACCGGGGCACGAACCCGTGTCCCCTGCATCGGCAGGCAGACTCTCAACCACTGCGCCACCAGGGAAGCCCCATACTCTTTTTTTAAGCCTAAATTTAAGCCTTTGCATTTGGCTCTCTTCAGTGTTTCATTTTTGCTTTGGGCCAACCTGTCTAGGCTGTTGCAATTATTTGAGTCCGTGAGCTGGTTCCCCTACCTCCGTGTCATCGGTGCATTGCAAAACCTCCTTTCTCTGTCTCCTTCCAACTCACTCTTAAAATATTTGGGGACACCCTAAGGACAAAGACTGTGGCCTCTCATTAGCGATTTCCCTTATGCAGATTGGGCCTTTATGATGTGTTTGGTCTCCTAGTTTCAAATCATCTGACATTTCTACTGTCCAAATGTCTTCCTGCATCATCCCACAAATGCCATTGGTGGGTAGGCCATGTCGTTCTCATCTCTACCCAGTCAGGACTCTGGAAAAATAAATAAGTCCCAGGGCCTAAACCTAGGAAGCCTCTAGGACAGAAGGGACAGCTCGGAGGTGCTGGCTGTCACCCCCACCCCAACTGGCCTAGTCATTCTAAGTCTTCTTATTATCCCCTCAAGCCCAGAGCCCTGCCGTGTTCTGTCTCTCCTTACCCCCTGGTAGGAGCAGAGGCAGAAATCCCTACTTTGCTGCACAACCAAGAGAGCTTGGATTTTTCTTCTGTTTAAAAAAAAAAAATATTTTCAGTTATAAAAATAATGTAATCACAAGACAAGAATTTGGCAGCTAGAGAAAAAAAACAATCGTTGGCTGTTTCACACTAAAACAAGCACTGTTCACATTGTAAAGTGTTTCTCCCACTCTCTTCTGTGTGTATATTATTTGCATAGTTTTAATCTTGAGAGGGTAGGACTTTTAAACAGAACTTTTCTAAGGAGCTTCAGGGAAAGAAGAAGTAAAATAAACACTTGAGATAGAAGGAGCTTACAGGGTAGCATCATCTCCCGCTCTTAGTAAATATGAACTTATCCTTGGTGTTCTCAAGGGGTGCAGCCTCCCCGCTGCAGCCCTAGGCTTTCTCCCTCTCCGTGGGGCCAGGCTGGTGTTGAGCTGGCCTGGGTCCAGCTTGGCCATGCTCTTAGCTCATCTGCTTTGCTCTGGGTATGGGTCTCTGTCACATTCTGGGTTCTCTCTGAGCCTGGGTGTGGAAAATGCTCCCGTAAGATTGGTCCCCAGACTTCTCCCTTGGACTCCACATCAGCCTGTGCTACTGGCCCTCTGACTATGCTTTCTATGCTTTTTGTGGCTGGCCCCTAGGATTGTGCCTCTTGCCTTGGCCAGCACTCCCTATCCATTTCTGTTGGCACAGAGTACATTCAGTAGCTGGCTGTCCTCTGGCCACTGCCATCTTCCTAGAAGCCTCTCTCTACCTTATCCCCTCCCCTTTTCTAGAACCACTTCTCTCTCAAAGCCCAAACTCTACTATCCCTGGCTAAGGGACACGCCTAGTTATTGGAATGATTTTCAGAACACAGAAGAGGAACATTCCTCCTTTCCCTGCATATGTGGCATTGTTCCTCTGACTCAGTGGTTCTCAAAGTGTGTTCCCTGGACCTACAGCATTAGCATCACCTGGAGCACTAGACATGCTAATTGTCAGACTCCACCCCCAGATCTACTGAGTCAGAAGCTCTAGGGGGCAGAACCCAGTAACCTGTGTTGTAACAAGCCCTCCAGGTGATTCTGGTGCACCCCAAGCCCAAGGACCACTAACTTAAGAAATGTTGCTATTTTGCAAAAGGCAAGGTCTTCTATGAATGTGAGAGAAAGCATGAAGAAACTGAGGGAGGTGAACCCCCAAACAGAAAGACGTTCAAGTATTCCCTGTCTGGGTGTATTCTGCAGCCTGGAAACTGGGGCTAAGCCACGTTTTCATTGGGACACAGGTCCTTGCAGCCTGAGAAAAGTTTGTTTGGTCTGGTCTGAAAAGCAGGGTGAGGATGAGGTAAGCTCCAGGGACCAGCAAAAGTGGAGTCGCCCACCTGGGGCCATGAGGTTGATATCGAGAAGAGAGTTAGAATCTTGCCAAGGACATCAGTGAAGCAGCCAAAACTCTCACCAAGGGGCAGAACCAGCTGCTAGCATCTGGCTAGAGAGCCTGCATCAGACCAGACAGATGGTGCTGAGAGATGTGGCTTAGACTGACAGTGGGACTTTTCAGGGGACTGTTCCCAAATGGGTCTCAGGAGGGACTACAGAGCGTTTAAAATGTTCATGTAGGTGGTCTGAAGGGAGAAGGAGAACTCTGGGGCTGGGCTTCTCTTGCAGAAAGGACCAGACAGCATCAGGGAGTAAAAGTGTGCACGTGCATGTGTGTGTGTGTATTCGTGTGTGTGTGTTCGTGTGTGTGTGTGTTCGTGTGTGTGTATTCGTGTGTGTGTTCGTGTGTGTGTGTATTCGTGTGTGTGTATTTGTGTGTATTCGTGTGTGTGTGTGTTCGTGTGTGTTCGTGTGTGTGCATTTGTGTGTGTATTCGTGTGTGTGTATGTGTGTGTGTTCGTGTGTGTGTGTTCGTGTGTGTGTTCGTATTCGTGTGTGTGTATTCGTGTGTGTATTCGTGTGTGTGTATTTGTGTGTGTATTCGTGTGTGTATTTGTGTGTGTGTATTCGTGTGTGTGTGTTCGTATTCGTGTGTGTGTATTCGTGTGTGTGTTCGTGTGTGTATGTGTATTCGTGTGTGTGTATTCGTGTGTGTGTGTGTGTGTGTGTGTGTGTGTGTGTGTGTGTGTGTGTGGTGGGGGAATAAGGAGACAGAGAATAAGTTCTGGGAAGGAGGAGAAGCACACGGGTCTTGAGTTGAGACCAGTCCAAGGCCTCCCAGGATGGGGTATCCTAGGGCAGAGTGAGTAGGGGAGGGATGGGGATCCTGTGTGCCCAGGAAAGCTTTTCAGCCAAGAAAACTCTGACAAAGCTTTACTTCATCCTCAACCCAGAAGTCTCTACGTGGACTCTCATCTGGTTTTATACTTTGGTATTTACTATGCTGATTTCCCCACAATTCTCTTGGTTTAGGAGAGTACCTTTTGAAATTTCCAATCCTACTTGGCTGAACGGAGGTGTCCCCATAACGGCCAACATAGCTAAACAGAACAGAACGTCTTTATTAGCTGTCCTAGATAGACAGCCCAGCGAAATGCTGGGCTGTTAGACTACTCACAAATGTCCATTCCTCCTGTTTTCCCAGTGGCTTGCACTCCAGGAGACCCTGCCTAGAGCAGGGGCTGGCAGATTTTCTATGGGGTCACCACACATAATCCTAATACTTTACATGAATACTTGAAGGAAGGTTGTTTTCTTAAAGGCATGTGCTACACACAGAGATTTGTGCTACACACAGAGATCTAATAAAACTTAAGACGTGGCCACACATTTAGCTACTAGGGCATGAGCTATCTGAGGACAGGGATCATATCCTTTATCTTTATGTCTCCAGCCCAAATGATGCCAGGCACAAAATCAGGGAACATATCTGTGGAACTTGGAGCAGGTGGGCCTTGTTTTGGAGGGGCCTACAACCCTGCTGAGGATACAAGAAAAGTACCTGAAAGGAGATGTCGTGACGTGGGTCACAGGGCCAGGTGTCTGTGGGGAGGCTCAGGCTGGGGCAGCTGCTTGAAGGAGGAGGTGAGACTTGAAGTGGCATCCCTCATCGACTTCATCTGTTATGACAGGAACGCGCTTAGGAGAAGCCTCCTCGAGCCCAGGGAGTCAGGGTTGCCGGGGGGAAAGCTAGAAGAGGAGTCCTGGCATGTGTCAGAATTCTGGCAGACAGCCGATGAACAGGCTAAAAAGGTAGTGCCCATGAGAGGGGACTCTGAGGTCACACTGCCTGGGTTTAAATCCCTGCCACTTTCTTGGTGTTGGCGACCTTGGGCAAGCCACTTAATCCTTTTGTACCTCAGTTTCCTCATCTGCCCGTTGGGAGTAATACGACCTACCTCATCAGATTCTTAAGCAGATTAAGTGAGTTCATATCTATAAATCACCTTGAACAGTACGTGGCATGGAGTAGGTGTTCTAGCTGTGTTTGCTGATACCACCCACGCGCCCCAGCTGTATTGGGCCAAGTTCTACACAGTCCCATGTTGACCCTGCCTGGAACTGGAGAAAGAAGGGATAAGGGGGCTTGAGTGGCAGGGGTGAGAGTGGCAGCCCTGATCCACCTGGTGCTTTCTCTCTTGCAGACAGAGGGGCCGAGCCCCCCATTCACAGCACGGGTGCCCAGCTCTGCCTCAGCCTATGACCAGAGAGGACTGGCCCCCGGTCAGGAGTACCAGGTCACTGTCCGTGCCCTTCGAGGGACTAGCTGGGGCCCTCCTGCCTCCAAGACCATCACCACCAGTGAGAGCTGGGGCTGTGGGGTGGGGTCCTGGGTGGAGATCTGGACTTGAGAGGGGTGGCTGGGAATATGCCCTCCAAGAGGGCAGAGGGGAGGGATTGGCTGGGGGCAAGGCTCATAGAAGGAAAGCTGGTGACCACAGATCCAGACTCCCACCTGATCCTTCCTCCCTCTGACCTGGCTAGTGATCGATGGCCCCCAGGACCTCCGAGTGGTGGCTGTGACGCCAACCACGCTGGAGCTCAACTGGCTGCGCCCCCAGGCCGAGGTGGACCAGTTCGTGGTGTCCTACGTCAGTGCCGGCAACCAGAGGGTGCGGCTAGAAGTGCCCTCTGAGGCAGACGGGACGCTGCTGACCGGCCTCATGCCAGGCGTAGAATACGTGGTGACCGTCACTGCCGAGCGGGGCCGGGCAGTAAGCTACCCGGCTTCTGTCAGGGCCAACACAGGTATGGCTGGCCGAGGGTTAGGGAAGTTTCTGAGCATAGGAGCCACTTCCTAGGGAGTCCACATGTCTGGCTCACGGGCTGCTCTGAACGCACTTGACAGGGTGTGTGGCAGTCCCAAAGCACCTGCTGGGGGGCCTTGCTGTGCATCAAGGGCTCTGCGGAGATGGAGTTCTCAGGCGCTTGGAGTAGTGTAGGAAGGCTGTGGGCTGGAGTTTGGGAGGAGCTGCCTCATGGACAGAAGCAGTAAATAGGAGATGCTGTCCGACCCACCCAGATGGGGGAGGTTCTGATCCAAACTTGGACACAGGGACAGCCCTTGAGCTCAGTCAGTGGTCAGATCTTGGAGAGATTGGAATTGGGCAGATTAGAGATCAGCACTCCTGTTGACTTTAGGATTGGGGATTGGGGGACTTAGGTCTCAGCAGTAATTTTCCACTAACCCTCAAGGTCTCTTAACAGATGCCTGGATCTTTCTTTTCTTTTCCTGTGACAGAGGGACGCCCACCTCGCTGTAGCTCGCAGTCTCTCCTCCCACGCCCCTTTTCTCTCCTTCAGACACAGGGCCCCACCCGCTGGTTTCTTCTCTCTAGGGCACCAACAGTGGCGGGCTTGGAGGGCAAGGGGTGAGAGAATCCTGGGACACTAACTCCTTTCTCTCGATTCTCTTTCCAGGTGGGGCTGGGGCACAGGAGGAGGCCTCTGGCTCCGGTGGGAGGGACGGTGGGAGGAGCTGCCACGGGGAGGAGTGCAGGGATTGGTGGGGGGCTGCCACTGACCGGCTCTCCCCCTCCCCCTTTTTCCGCCCCGGCAGCACCAGGCCACTACAGTCACCCGGAGGCGGAGGCGCACGCCCCAGCCCCGTCCCCCAGGCCCCGGCCCCGGCCGGTCCCGGCCCCGCGGCCCCCGCGCCCACCAGTGCCCCCTCGGCACTCGCGGCCGGCGGAGGAGGGGGAGGCGGAGTCTCGGCCCGGGCCGAGCCTACCCCAGCCCCCTCGGCGGGCGTGGGGCAACCTGACGGCCGAGATGGGCCGCTTCCGCGGCACCGCGCAGGACCTGGAGCGCCACCTGCGGGCTCACGGCTACCCACTGCGGGCCAACCAGACCTACACGTCGGTGGCGCGCCACATCCACGAATACTTGCAGCGGCGTCGCCTGGCGGCGGCCATCCCCACCACCTCCCCCGCACCCCCGGCCCGTCGCCCCCACCCCACCTCCAGCCCCGACTCGGGCACCTGGAAGCGGGACTCCAACCAGGGCACCTACGGCCTCTCGCCCGAAGGCGTCGACCGGGTGGCTGCGCCCCGCCACCCCAAGCCCGAGGTGCTGGGCAGTTCCGCCGACGGCGCACTACTCGTGTCCCTTGACGGGCTCCGCGGCCACTTCGAGCGCGTGGTGCTGCGCTGGCGGCCCCAGCCGCCCGCAGAGGGCCCCGGCGGGGAGCTGACCGTGCCGGGCACCACGCGCACCGTCAGCCTGCCAGATCTCAAGCCCAGCACCACCTACCACGTGGAGGTCCACGGGGTGCGGGCAGGGCAGACCTCCAAGTCCTACGCCTTCATCACAACCACAGGTAGTGTGGGTGAGGCCGCGGGACCACCCATCTCCTGCCCAGTCTCACCTGCCACTGGAGTCGGCATCCATGAGTTCCTCCCGCTGCCTCATTGCTCGGGCTGCCACCCCACCGCACGCTCTGTCTTCAAGCCCTACCTGGTCCAGGCTCCAAGAGAACCCCCCAACAAAGCGCACTTTCTCGTGTCCCTAGACGCCACCTCCACCCTCAGGGTCCTGGTGGATACCCAAGGTCAAGGAGACCTGTTCTTTGGGACTGTCTGATTTTCACTTGGGTTCCTAGGACACTTCTGCCAGGAATCCTGTTCTAGGCAACAGAAGGGGCATTTGGTGGGAGGGGCAGTGTCTGGAGCAGTTTGGGTCGGGTAGGGAGAGAAACCAGTGGTTCCCCACTCTGACTCACTGTGGTGAGAGTGGCTGAAGACTGTGGTCATGGTTACTATTTTCCACAATTTGGCCCCAACCTCAAAGGGACACATCGGAGTTGCTTGGAGGTGGCCTTGAAGCCATCAGGCAGCATGTGTGTGTGAGAGGTGAAACCACTGCTTGTTGAGCTGCCTTTCCAACCTCTTGGCTCACTTCACACTTGTCTCTCCCACAGGAACGACGTCCTGGCTCGGGGAAGGGGTGCTCTGTGGCTGTCGTGGGGAGGGTTCTGGACCTCTTCTTCCCCCACAGGGCCCAGATGCCACCTGAGCTGGATGTCCATCCCCCCATCCCCTCTTCCCTCTCTTCTCACTACCCACTCTCTCTGTACCCTCCTCCCCTAACACCACCGTCTCCTCCTTTCTTCCAGGCTTGTCACTGCAGCACTATTGGAAGTCACGACCACCACCCAGTGGGGAAGGGGTTCCTGTGGGGAGGGCCGTGGTGGTCTGTCGGGGCTGGAGGTCACAGGAGCCTTGTGGGACGAGGGATGGCAGACTTTCTTTCTTTTATTTATTACCTGCGGGCCTGTCTGTGCAGGACTGTGGTGCACCTTTGGGACGGTGAGGTGACCCAGGGGGTGATCCAGGAACAGAAAAGGGAGGGTCTGTAGGCTCTTAGAGGCTAGAGGGCAGAGCCTGGGGGCCAGGGTTTCCTTTCTGACTCTCATACTCCACCCTCCTGTTTTTCTCCCCCTGCTTCTTCCCAGGGTCCTCCCCCTCAGACCTCCTGGGGGCCACTGATGAGCCTCTTCCCTCAGGCCCTTCAACGACTCAAGGGGCTCAGGCCCCTGTCCTGCAGCAGCGACCCCAGGAGCTGGCAGAGTTGAGGGTGCTGGGCAGAGACAAGACAGGGCACCTCTGCGTGGCCTGGACCGCCCAGCCTGACACCTTTGCCCACTTCCAGCTGCGCCTACGGGTGCCCGAAGGGCCTGGGGCACATGAGGAACTACTGCCAGGGGATGTCCGTCAGGCTCTGGTGCCCTCACCCCCTCCTGGATCCCCCTATGAGCTGTCACTTCGTGGGGTGCCCCCCGGGGGCGAGCCCTCTGCCCCTCTCATCTACCAAGGCATTATGGGTACATCCTGGATTCTGCTGAAGACCGATGTCCTGAGGTTGGGGGGAGGGGCTGGGCCATTAGAATTTCAGAGGTGGGGTGGAGATTGAAGGGCAGGACTGGTGTTTGGGTCAGGGTGGTAGGAGAAACAAGGAGAGAAAAGGAGTTGAGGGTTCAGAGGCAAGAGGGATGGAGGGGGTCTTAGTACAGTGGTAGGGTGGGCCGGGGAGGGGAGTACTCCAGGCAAAGTAGATGAGAGGTCAGAAGTCAAAGGATGGGAGGAGGATTCAAGGAGAGAGGCTGTTGGCCCCCTGGCCCTCCGCTTACGGCTTTCTTTGTGCAGAATTGCCCTGCCCCCACTTCCTGGTTACTCCTCTGCCCCAGCCCGCCCACTATGTCTCTCAGGGTGGGTGTGGGGAGGCCTGTGGCCCTGAGGATCCTGACCCTCAGCCCTCTCCTCCCTTTCCCTTCTCCCAAGCCCCTGCCATCCCCTCCCTGGACAGGCTAGGACAGTGGCGCTGCCCCTCACCCTGCGAGCCCAGCCTGCAGTGGACAGCACCCCGTGGTCCCATTAGCCAGCTCTCCCTGCAACTCCAGATCAAGCTCACCACTGGGGAGAGGGCGGTAAGGGAGAGAGGAGTTCAGGTGGACCGAGGCGTCTTCAGCCTGCCCTGAAACAGCAATGGCAAAGGTTCTGAACTCTCAGGGAAAACCACAGGGGACCTGAAGCTCCCCCAGAGACCTTGGTGTGCAGAGGGACTGGGACCTTTGTGAGTGGGGAGGCAGTTATCGCAAGGGCAGAGCCAAAGCTTTCACTCCAGAGCAGAGACTGGGGAGAAATGCCCACCTTCTTAGAAAGGCTGGTCCCAGAGAACAGAGGGCGGGGAATGGAGGCTTCCAGGAAGGGAGCTGTCCAGGATGGAGTGAGCCAGTGGGCAGAGGAGAGGGAAGGAGACTGGGGACAAGGCAGTGCTTGAGCCCACGTGCTTTGCTTTGCCCCACACCCCAGACAGGGATGGGGAGAAGGCTGGGCAGCCCTTGGCCCTGCCACGCCTGGGCAAGCTGACGGTGACGGACATGACTTCCAACTCCCTGCTTCTGCACTGGACGGTCCCTGAGGGCGAGTTTGACTCCTTCGTGATCCAATACAAAGACAGGGACAGGCCCCAGGTGGTGCTTGTAGAGGGACCCCAGCGCTCAGCCCTCATCTCCAACCTGGACGTCGGCCGCAAGTACAAATTCGTCCTGTACGGACTCATGGGCAAGAAGAGGCATGGCCCCCTGGTGGCTGAAGCCAAGATCTGTAAGTGAAAGGGGTCACACACACCCCTGCCTCTGCCCTCTGCACAGTCCTGAAGGGGGTCTGCCCAGTGCTTCGGCAAGTCCAGGAAGGCTCCCTGGAGAAGGTGGTGCCAGAGGTGAATCCTCAAGGGAAAATTGTGGTGGTCAGGTAGGGAGGTTGAGGAGGGTAGAGCAAACAGAGGGAGAGTGAGGCAGGAGAGAGTGTGGCCCTGTAAGAGAATCAAAGCCTCTTTCCTCTGGGCGAGGGGCAGGGCACCTGGCAGCTGAGGGCACTGATCTCACTGATCTCATGTGTCCAACTGAGTCACTTGGACCTCATCTGAGGACCCTAGGCGGCCGCCAAAGGGCTTTACGTGAGAGAGTGACATAATTCAATATTTATCTTACAAATAACACTGAGGCTGCCGCATAGGATAGCTGAAGAAGGCAGTCTTCTTCCGTGAGGCAAGGGGCAACGGATGTGAGGAGCAGTGCAGCGGGGGACACTTAGTTGAACATCTTTCGAGCATTCGTTAAGTGTCTAATGTGTTCAAGATGTTCTAAGTGTATCATCGCACTTAATCCTCATAAGCAGCCCTGTGAGGCACGCTCATTTCACAGATGAGGAGAACTGAGGCGCAGAGAGGGCAAGGTCACTCAAGCAGAAAGTGATGGGGCCATAGGGTCATCCCGCTGCCCTCATGGGCCTGGAGAGCAGAGGAAAGGCCTGAAGAGGGGGTGTGGGTGTCCCAAGAGGCAGAAGCCAGGGGGGCAGGGAGAAGAGACATGACCACTGGAACCCTGGAGATGGCTAACACTCAGGGCAAGAGCAGAGGAATGGGTGCCTGCAGGGTGAATTGGAGAGAGGGATGCCAGAATGAAGGGCGCGGTCAGACGTGTCAGATTCCGTAAGAGTGATTCAAGGCTACAGAGTGTCCACAGAACTTAGCAATGGCGAGGTCACCACTCACCCTGGTGAGAGCGGCTGGTGGAGGGTGGAGCTGGGTTGGGAGGGTGGTGTAGGTGAGCACATGACTACAAGCAGTGTAGACATCTCCTTCTGGAATTTGGGCTGGGGCTAGAGAGCAGAGAGGGAGGGTGGAGGCTGGAGGGCGATGCAGCTGAGTGGAGGAGCTTGTGTAAATGCTCACGGCACAGCCGAGGGAGTGAGGGTAGGAAAGGAGGAAGTGGGGCCCAGAGCGCAGGTGTGGGGGGCTCTCCCACGTAAGAACGCGCCAAGGACCAAGCTTCCCTCTCTTGGAGAAGAAAGCAGCTAGTTGTTAGGCCTGGAAACAGTAGAGGCTGTCCTAGAAGACTTCCCTGGCCGTGGAGATGTGGAAGGGGCTGGCTGGGCTCCCTTCTCTCTGAAGCCCTTTCCAGGCTGCAGAATGAGTCAGGGCCACACTAGTCCATACAGTGCTTTTGTGCCCCATCAAAGAAAGCACCCCTTCTTCCAGGTGGGCATAGCCCTTTGCCAGGGTACACAGCTTGGCAAGCAGAGCATTGGCTGGATTTCAGCCCCTCAATGTTCCCTCCACCATGCACCTTTTGTGTAGTGAACGGCCTGCACAACGTCACACAGCATCCCCAGGTGGGAGATAGGTTCCTTCTTATCCTTTGACTTGTGTCCCTCCCTTCTCTCTACCTGCTCTTTCTAGTGCCTCAGACGGATCCCAGCTCAGTGACTCTACCCCGCCTGGGAAAGCTGTGGGTGACAGATCCCACCCCAGATTCGCTGCACCTCTCCTGGACTGTCCCTGAGGGCCAGTTTGACTCCTTCGTGGTCCAGTACAGGGACAGGGATGGACGGCCCCAGGTGGTGCCCGTGGAAGCTCCCGAGCGCTCGGTCATTGTCTCCCCACTGGACCCTGACCACAAGTACAGATTCACTCTGTTTGGGATTGCCGACAAGAAGCGGCACGGCCCCCTCACGGCCGATGGCACCACTGGTGAGTAGCGGCCACCTAAGCCCCCATGTGATCCCTCCCAGTCTCCTGCATGCTTCCCCCAGCCAGGAACCAGCTGGGGCCTCCCAGCGAGATGGCTGACTCCGAATCCTGGTCCTGCTTTTGGGCTCAGGGCCAGCCAGCCTCCCCTGCACTGCTGGGACCCTTTCATCCTGTTCAGCTGCTCCCCAAGGCCCAGAAGGTGTGTCATACCCTGCTTGTGCCAGATTTCTCAGAGTTCATCACTCGTGCTAATTGCATAGAGACTCCCACAGGTGTGACAACCTGTCCAAACCCCAGGCCCCAATCCTGGGGTTCTGCCAGCTCAGCCCTGCCTGGATCCTCTTATTTACAGCCCCAGAGAAGAGAGAGGAGCCCCGCCACCCAGAGTCCCCTGAGCAGCCCCTGCTGGGGGAGCTGACAGTGACTGGCAGTGCCCCAGACTCCCTGTGCCTGTCCTGGACGGTGGCCCAGGGCTCTTTTGACTCCTTCATGGTCCAGTACAAGGATGCGCAGGGGCGGGCCCAGGCAGTGCCCATCAGGGGGCATGAGAATGAGGTCACCATCCCCGGCCTGGAGTCCGACCGGAAGTATAAGATGAACCTCTACGGGCTTCATGGCAGGCAGCGCGTGGGGCCTGTGTCCGTGGTGGCCACCACAGGTGAGTCAGGGCTGCATGGGGCTCCCTCCCTGGCCAACCCCCAGCCCTGTGAGCAGGACCTGACCCGGGATCCTTCACACTTCCCTCCACCTTCTCTTTCTCGGCTCCAGTTCTGCCAAAACCTCCACAGTCTACTTCCCGACATCCCAGGACTTTGCATCCAGCCACCAGCCCCTGACCAAACTTTCTTGGCCCTGCTTCTCCATCTCCAAGAACAGCCCCCATTTCCCACATTCTGAGCACTGGGAATCACCCCTTCACCCCGGGCTGTCCTCCCTGTGGATGTCCTCAACCACTGTGTTCTTCCCCCTCGGTCTTTGCTGGCCTTCTTCCCCTGGCTCAGGTTGTGGTCATTTCTGAGCTTCTGTTGCCTGCTGCCCACACCCTCCCGCCATAGCTGCTCTGTTCAGAGCTGGCAAATCCAAGGGACATGAGCTCCACGTTTCGCCAGCCTCCTCCCAGCCCCCTGATGCCCTGACTCCCAGCCAGCTTGGAGCAGGGCAAAGGGCTCACTTTCAGTCCCCCTGCCCTGCATTCCTCCATGGGCCCAGCCTCCCCCATCCAGCACCATCTCCATGGCTGTGTATCATTGCGGTTGGGAGCGTGGGCTCTAGAGCCAACTGCCTGGATTTGAATCCTAGCTCAGGGATCTTGTGCAAGTTACTGAACCTCTTTGGGCCTCAGCTTTCTCATCTGTTAAATGGGGATGATAATAGTAACAGCTTCACAGAGTTGTTAGAATTAAATGAGTTAATATATACATGGCACCTAGAACAGTGCCTGGCACATCAAAACTGCTGTTGAAGAGTGAGCTACTATTTCTCCCTGACCCTCTCGCTTCCCAGTATCCTTTTTCTCTCCTCACCTCCCCACCTTCCCCATCCTTGCCTGGGTTATCATTCTTGCCTGCTGCCTCCTCAATCTCCTGTCTCCTTAGCAGTCCCCCGTGGACTGTGGAGTGGGTCACAGAAGGGCTGGCTTCCCTGTGCCAGTCTCCCCGCCCCATGGAGCCTCAGCAAAGACCTAGCTGCTGCAGACCGTGGGCAGATGCCTCGGGGCTGTGACTCTAGCCCAGGCCAGGGAAGAGCACGGCCCTCCACAGCCCCCAGCGCCATCTGCAACATCTCCCCCGGCCACGCCCCACTCCCTCTCTTGTCTGAAGTGGAGGGAGGGGCAGGGTTGCCCTGGGAAGCCTTAGCGGAGCACATCCCATTTCCTGTCCTGATCAGTGGAGCTGAAAGGGAGGAACACAGTGGGAAGAAGCCTTACTACACCCTCCTGTGGTCAGCACTGTCCATGAACACAGCAGAGAAGCATCCCTCAGAGTTCCCTCTCTTCCCATCTCGTCTCCTTTCTCAGACGTGAGAGGCAGCCCCCTATCCCCACAGTGCAGTCGTCCAGCACTGACGAGGTTTAGGGGCTGTCTCAGCCCTGTCTCCTTTGATGAGTTACTGATGGCTAATACAAAGGCTATAGGAACCCCTAAGCTGACAGCTTGAAGAGTATATTTGCCAAATGTACTTTATTGTCACAATTAACATCACCACAAAGCACATCACCTGTAAAGTCTAATCTCCTCTCTCAGCCCCGCAGGAAGGCGTGGACGAGACCCCCAGCCCCACAGAGCCCAGCACAGAGGCACCAGAGCCCCCCGAGGAGCCCCTCCTGGGGGAGCTGACGGTGATAGGATCCTCCCCGGACTCGCTGAGCCTCTCCTGGACCGTCCCCCAGGGCCACTTCGACTCTTTCACCGTCCAGTACAGAGACAGGGATGGGCAGCCCAAGGTGATGCGGGTGCCAGGGCACCAGGACGGGGTCACCATCTCGGGCCTGGAGCCAGACCACAAGTACAAGATGAACCTGTACGGCTTCCATGACAGCCAGCGCGTGGGCCCCGTCTCTGTCATCGGGGTGACAAGTGAGTGGATGGTGGAAGCCCCAGGGTGGGACCTCGTGGGAGGATCACCCTCTCTCAGGTGATGGGTGAGTGGGGTGCAGGAGGCCCGTCTACTCGAGGCTGAGCCATGGTGCCCTGTGTGCCTCCTCCAGGCTCCCTGAGGACCAGTGTGTCCCCCTGGGCAGGAAAGGGTCTCTGTGAGCCGTGCTGGTGGCTGCCCTGGTCCCCCACAGCTGACCCCGGAGGCTCCAGGCATGTTTATGAGATGTCAGCTGAGCAGAACCACCCAGCCCCAAGGACGGGCTTCTCTGAACTGACCTCAGGGCCCGGAGCCGGGGCCAAGGCTTGGTAGGAGACCCAAGGACATCACCGGGGACCCTGCCTCACCCTCTCTGCGTCTCTCCTTCTCAGCTGCAGAGGAAGACACCCCCGGCCCCACAGCACCCAGCACAGAGGCCTCGGAGGCCCCCGAGGAGCCCCTCCTGGGGGAGCTGACGGTGACAGGATCCTCCCCGGACTCGCTGAGCCTCTCCTGGACCGTCCCCCAGGGCCACTTCGACTCCTTCACCATCCAGTACAAGGGCAGGGACGGGCCCCAGGTGGTGCGTGTCGGGGGCGAGGAGAGTGAGGTGACCGCTGGGGGCCTGGAGCCCGGGCGCAAGTACAAGATGCACCTGTACGGCCTGCACGGGGGGCGGCGTGTGGGCCCCGTGTCCACCGTGGGCGTGACCGGTGAGTGAGGCCGGGGGCCTTGTTTGTTTTCCTCCCACCAGTGGCCCCCAGCCTCCCTGTGGCATTGCCCTCCCTTGCCTTCCCCACCTGCCTGGGGAAGACCTAGAAAGAACAGTTCACAGGGGACTGGGCTACAACCAGCTGCACAACTTTGAGCAAGTCTTAAACTTTCTGTGCCTGTTTCCTCAGCTGTAAAATGGGGATAGTAACACCTACCTCACAGAACCATTGTGAGATTAAATGAGTTAACAGACCTAAGAAAGGGTCTGGCACCAAGTAAACATTCTGGCAATGTTTGCTGCTATGGTTACTACATTTGTCCTTATGCTGGGGTCTGCTCTGTCCCCTTTGGCTGGTTCAGCTTAGATATTCAGAATGTGCATGAGACATTGCCCTCTGCACCAGGGCAGCTGGAAACTTTCTTTACTGCTCATCCAGTGAGTGGTTATAGCAAGGAAGAATGTCCCTTCCACCCGGGTACAGGGCCACTCAGCCACCACAGAGGACCAGCCTGGGCACCTACTCTCCAGAGCCCCAGCGTGAGGGGCCAGATCACAGACAGGCCTCTGGGACCCTCCTGCTAATCTGCCCAGCTTGGCCCCAGCAAGGGGCATGTCTTTTCCCCTTTTTTCACTGAAACAAAGACACAGCTTTTTCAAAAGCAACTTTTAATATAAAGGGGAAGATTTTAAAAAGCAGAGAAACAGGTTTCCAGAGCACGGTTTCTGTACTTCTCAAAGGGCCTTGGTTGGCTTAGTTTCCAGAAGCTTCCACTCCCGATTTCTTTTCTTTCTTTAGTCAGCACAGAGAGTAGGGAGAGGGGAAATCCTCCCTGAGGTACTTACTGTCCTGCAGGCCTGAAGTAGCAGGATGGAGGCTCATGCCAGGCCCAGAAAATGTGGCTGAAGTTTCTCGTGGAGTCACCCTCAGTCCGTCCGTCTGTCCAGGGCAGCCACACTGGTCCCTGGATAAGGATGGACAGTGTCATGCACTGACTGAGGCGGTGCAGTAGAGGAAAACTGAATCTTGGAATCGGAGAAACTGAGTTCCATTCCTGGCTTCTCAGTTCTTAGCTGTGCGATGGCGCTCATCATCCCAGCAGGAAGGTGATAGGCAGCTGGAGCCCGCTGAGCTGACCCAGGGCCGGTCCCTGGCACACAGCGCAGGGTGAACCGTTGCTAGGAGAAGAACCAGCATGCAGCTTTAGAAACGTGGCTAACTTGGGAAAGGGTTCTGCCAAATGCAGCATAGGGCCTGCGGTACTCATGGGTAGTTATCATTCCGCCTTTCCCAGTTAAGCCAAACCACCAATGATAAGGCTTGATGGTGAGGGACAGTTTCTCTCTCTCATGGAAAGAAGTACAGAGACGCAGGAAATGGATGCTAAGGGAACCAGCAGAGCTAGAAGGCGAATGAAATGAAACACAACGCGTGGCCTGGCACCTGTACCTGGGAGAAGCTCAGTACGTGATGGTTGTTCCGGCCCACCTTCAGCTGCCTGCATCCCTGCCCTCCCCACTCAGACTTATTTCTGTCCTCCTGAGGCCTCATCTCCAGCCTGGCCACACCACACGGCTGGTGGGATCTTAGTTCCCCAGCCAGGGATTGAACCTGTGCCCCCTACAGTGGAAGCATGGAGCCCTAACCACTGGACCACCAGGGAAGTCCCATGCCAGCCTGTTTTTTTTTTTTTTTTTTTTCTTCACCCGGGCCTCTCACTGTTGTGGCCTCTCCCGTAGCGGAGCACAGGCTCCAGACGCGCAGGCCCAGTGGCCATGGCTCACAGGCCCAGCCGCTCCGCGGCATGTGGGATCCTCCCGGACCGGGGCATGAACCCGTGTCCCCTGCATCGGCAGGCGGACTCTCAACCACTGCGCAACCAGGGAAGCCCCCAGCCTGTTTTTAAAGCAGGTTTTATCAGTACAGAGCCTAGTCTTGTCCTCCCACAGGAGCCAGAGAAACAAGCTCTTGGGAACCCCACTCACCCAGCTACCCCTCTGCCAGTTGCCTCTTGGGACCACCTTCTAGGCTGGTCACTAATGAGCAGGGCTTCCAAGACTCAGCTCGTTCTGGGGCAATGGGGTCCTGAGCTTGGCCTTTTCCAGACCTGCAGACCATTCATTAATTTAACAAACATTAGTGGAGCACCCATTGGGTGCCAGTGCTGGAGACACAGCAGCGAACAAGGCCAAGCTCCTGCTGAGAGCTCACATTCTGTCAGAGGGAGACAGGCACCAAATTGCACAAATATGTCAGTGGGACCGTATGTGACAGTGACAAGAGCTGGGGAGAAAAGCAAAGCCCAGTAGGTGAGATGGTGAGTGGGCGGGAAGTAGGCAGGAAAGGGCCTCCCTGGGAAAAGGACCTGCAGGAGGGAGAGGACAAGCCACGCAGGCCTCTGGGGAAGAGCATCCGGAGCAGAGGGAAGGTGCCTGAATGTCTGTGGACCAGTGAGGAATGTTTTGGAATGGGGAGGGTGATGTGAGAGATAAACAGGTGGGGCCTTGGAGGTCATTGTAAGGACCTGGTTTTTTTCTCTGAGTGAGATGGAAGCCATTGCGGGAACAGGCTCTGACTAATGTGTTAACAGTGGGGAACAGAGCAAAGGGGATGAGGGTGGAGGAGGGAGGGGATTTAGGAGACTGTGCTGTAGTCCAGTAAGAGCACGTGTGCTTAGAGATGGTGGCGGTGGAGTTGGGGAGGGGGAAGGGGGTCACCTTCTGAAGGTAGTGCGGACAGGATTTCCTCGCAGGCCGGCCGAGGGGTGGAAGAGAGGACTCAGGGATGACTCCAAGAATGAAGCTGTGGTTTTGCTGAGGTGGGAAAGCTGGGGAGGGAGCAGGTGTGGCAGCAGCCCCTGAGCTCGGTTTTGGACTTGTTGAGTTTGAGACATCAGTTAGGCACCCCAGGAAAATGCTGAGCAAACACAAGTCTGGGGGTCAGCAGGGAGGTCTGGATGGGAGGTCTTTGGAGCCAGAGATGCACAGATGGAACTTCAGCCACTTTCCCAGGATCTCAGTGGTGGCTGACACCCCTCCCCGCAAGCACAGCCCCGGATTCTGGCAGGGATTTAGTGAAGGGTTGTTGGCCAGACAGATGTCGCCAATCAGTGTAGTCTTACATCAGAACCACCCGGTGGGCACCACAAAAACAACACACATAATTACCACAAGGGGAAGAGGGGCTTTTCCTAACAGCCTCCCACCATCTCTATCTCAGCTCCACAACCAGAAGAGACTCCCGCAGCCACCGAGTCCCCCAGGGAGCCACGCCTCGGGGAGCTGACAGTGACAGATGTGACCCCCAGCTCCGTGGGCCTTGCATGGACAGTCCCTGAGGGCCAGTTTGACTCCTTCGTGGTCCAGTACAAGGACAGGGACGGGCAGCCCCAGGTGGTGCCTGTGGCTGCAGACCAGCGAGAGGCCACTGTCCTCGGCCTGGAGCCTGCAGGCAAATACAAGATGAACTTCTATGGGCTACATGGTGGGCAGCGCGTGGGCCCCCTCTCTGTGGTAGCCATGACGGGTGAGTGAGCGTGGGTGAAGGTAGTTCCCATCCCTTGTTACCCAGGGCCACCCCCTCCCCTAGCCTCTCTCTCAGGTCCTGCCTCAGTGGCCCCCGCAGGTCCTCCCCAGTCTATTACCTGAGCCCTTGGCTCCTCTCCTGAGCTGGAACCTTCCCTACCCTCCAGTCTCCACCTCCACTCTGTCTCCTCCCCCAGGCAGGATTGTCTTCCTCCCATCTGACCTGAGTCTAGCCAAACACTGTCTCTCTGACTGTCCACAGCTGTTTCCTTCCCTCTCTTTACAACCCTGCTGTGACTTGGACCCAGCTACCACCTCCCCCTGCTGCCCTTTTTCATTGGGGTTAAAGAACACACATCCCTTGAATCTCTTCTCAGGGGCCCTCAGCCCCCTGGCCTGAGCTGTGTTCCCTTCTGGCCAAGCCAGAATCTCGCTCCCTCAGGGAAGCGGCCCTTGCTCGTGGCTCCCAGCCTCTCCCACCCCTCATGCTTCCTGGGCATAGGTTGCCACCACTTTTGTGCTATGGTGTCTGGCGAGACCAGTGAACCCCTTTCAGAGCAATGTCTTAAAATCCATAAAGTAAAACGCATAGGATTACAAAGTAACCAATTCTATTGATTAACCAATTATCAAAAATATTTTAAAACTCGAATTTATTATTCAGTAATACAGGAACTTCATCATTAGTTCATTAAATAGCAAGACTTAGTGGCATGTTTAATAACCTGCCCACATTTAGAAGCAGTGATGAGTGTAAAGAGTATTTTTTTTAATTTTTTAATTTAATTTTATTTATCTTTTTATACAGCAGGTTCTTATTAGTTATCCATTTTATACATATTAGTGTATACATGTCAATCCCAATCTCCCAGTTCATCCCACCACCATCACCCGCGCCGCCCACCACTTTCCCCCCTTGGTGTCCATACATTTGTTCTCTACATCTGTGTCTCTGTTTCTGCCCTGCAAACTGGTTCATCTGCACCATTTCTCTGGGTTCCACATATATGCGTTAATAGACAATATTTGTTTTTCTCTTTCTGACTTACTTCACTCTGTATGACAGACTATAGGTCCATCCACGTCTCCACAAATCACCCAATTTCGTTCTTTCTTATTGTATATATGTACCACATCTTCTTTATCCATGCGACTGTAGATGGGCATTTAGGTTGCTTCCATGCCCTGGCTATTGTAAATAGTGCTGCAATGAACATTGGGCTGCATGTGTCTTTTTGAATTATGGTTTTCTCATATACTGGGTATATGCCCAGTAGCGGGATTTCTGGGTCATATGGTAATTCTATTTTTAGTTTTTTAAGGAACCTCCATACTGTTCTCCATAGTGGCCGTATCAGTTTACATTCCCACCAACACTGCAAGAGGGTTCCCTTTTCTCCACACCCTTTCCAGCATTTGCTGTTTATAGATTTTCTGATGATGGCCATTCTAACTGGTGTGAGGTGATACCTCATTGTAGTTTTGATTTGCATTTCTCTAATAATTAGTGATGTTGAGCAGCTTTTCATGTGCTTCTTGGCCATCTGTATGTCTTATTTGGAGAAATGTCTATTTAGGTCTTCTGCCCATTTTTGGACTGGGTTGTTTGTTTTTTTAATATTGAGCTGCATGAGCTGTTTATATATTTTGGAGATTAATCCTTTGTCCATTTATTCGTTTGCAAATATTTTCTCCCATTCTGAGGGTTGTCTTTCCGTCTTGTTTGTAGTTTTCTTTGCTTTGCAAAAGCTTTTAAGTTTCATTAGGTCCCATTTGTTTATTTTTGTTTTTATTTCCATTACTCTAGGAGGTGGATCAAAAAAGGTCTTGCTGTGATTTATGTCAAAGAGTGTTTTCCTCTAAGAGTTTGATAGTGTTCAGTCTTACATTTAGGTCTCTAATCCATTTTAAGTTTATTTTTGTGTATGGTGTTAGGGAGTGTTCTAATTTCATTCTTTTATATGTAGCTGTCCAGTTTTCCCAGCACCACTTATTGAAGAGACTGTCTTTTCTCCATTTTATATCCTTGCCTCCTTTGCCATAGATTAGTTGACCATAGGTGTGTGAGTTTATCTCTGGGCTTTCTATCTTGTTCCATTGATCTATATTTCTGTTTTTGTGCCATATTGTACCATATTGTCTTGATTACTGTAGCTTTGTAGTATCATCTGAAGTCAGGGAGTCTGATTCCTCCAGTTATGCTTTTTTCCCTCAAGACTGCTTTGGCTATTCGGGGTCTTTTGTGTCACCATACAAATTTTAAGATTTTTTGTTCTAGTTCTGTAAAAAATGCCATTGGTAATTTGATAGGGATTTCACTGAATCTGTAGATTGCTTTGGTAATATAGTCATTTTCACAATATTGATTCTTCCAATCCAATAACATGGTATATCTCTCCATCTGTTTGTATCATCTTTAATTTCTTTCATCAGTGTCTTATAGTTTTCTGCATACAGGCCTTTTGTCTCCCTAGGTAGGTTTATTCCTAGGTGTTTTATTCTTTTTGTTGCAGTGGTAAATGGGAGTGTTTCCTTAATTTCTCTTTCAGATTTTTCATCATTAGTGTATAGGAATGCAAGAGATTTCTGTGCATTAATTTTGTATCCTGCATCTTTACCAAATTCATTGATTAGCTCTAGTAGTTCTCTGGTGGCATCTTTAGGATTCTCTGTGTATAGTATCATGTCATCTGCAAACAGTGACAGCTTTACTTCTTCTTTTCCAATGTGTTTTCCTTTTCTTTCTTTTTCTTCTCTGATTGCTATGGCTAGGACTTCCAAAACTATGTTGAATAATAGTGGTGAGAGTGGACATCCTTGTCTTGTTCCTGATCTTAGAGGAAATGCTTTCAGTTTTTCACCATTGAGAATGATGTTTGCTGTGGGTTTGTCATATATGGCCTTTATTATGTTGAGGTAGGTTCCCTCTATGCCCACTTTCTGGAGAGTTTTTATCATAAATGGGTGTTGAATTTTGTCAAAAGCTTTTTCTGCATCTATTGAGATGATCATATGGTTTTTATTCTTCAATTTGTTAATATGGTGTATCACATTGATTGATTTGCATATATTGAAGAATCCTTGCATCCCTGGGATAAATCCCACTTGATCATGGTGTATGATCCTTTTAATGTGTTGTTGGATTCTGTTTGCTAGTATTTTGTTGAGGATTTTTGCATCTATATTCATCAGTGATATTGGTCTGTAATTTTCTTTTTTTGTAGTATCTTTGTCTGGTTTTGGTATCAGGGTGATGGTGGCCTCATAGAATGAGTTTGGGAGTGTTCCTTCCTCTGCAATTTTTTGGAAGAGTTTGAGAAGGATGGGTGTTAGCTCTTCTCTAAATGTTTGATAGAATTCACCTGTGAAGCCATCTGGTCCTGGACTTTTGTTTGTTGGAAGATTTTTAATCACAGTTTCAATTTCAGTACTTGTGATTGGTCTGTTCATATTTTCTATTTCTTCCTGGTTCAGTCTTGGAAGGTTATACCTTTCTAAGAATTTGTCCATTTCTTCCAGGTTGTCCATTTTATTGGCATAGAGTTGCTTATAGTAGTCTCTTAGGATGCTTTGTATTTCTGCGGTGTCTGTTGTAACTTTTTCATTTCTAATTTTATTGATTTGAGTCCTCTCCCTCTTTTTCTTTTTTTTTTTTAATATTTAATTTTATTTATTTTTGACTGAGTTGGGTTTTTGTTGCTGCACACGGGCTTTCTCCAGTTGCTGCGAGCAGGGACTACACTTGTTGCAGTGCACGGGCTTCTCACTGTGGTGGATTCTCTTGTTGCGGAGCATGGGCTGTAGGCATGCGGGCTTCAGTAGTTGTGGCACGCGGGCTCTAGAGCGCAGGCTCAGTAGTTGTGGTGCATGGGCTTAGTTGCTCCATGGCATGTGGGATCTTCCTGGACCAGGGATCAAACGCGTGTCCCCTGCATTGGCAGGCAGATTCTCAACCACTGTGCCACCAGGGAAGTCCCACCAGTCTATTTTGTATGTCCCTGATTCTGTTTCTGTTTCATAGACAAGTTCATTTGTGTCATATTTTATTTTGTTTTTTTTTAACATCTTTATTGGAGTATAATTGTTTTACAATGATATGTTAGTTTCTGCTTTATAACAAAGTGAATCAGTTATACATATACATATGTTCCCATATCTCTTCCCTCTTGCGTCTCCCTCCCTCCCACCCTCCCTATCCCACCCCTCTAGGTGGTCACAAACCACCTAGCTGATCTCCCTGTGCTATGCGGCTGCTTCCCACTAGCTATCTATTTTATGTTTGGTAGTGTATATATGTCCATGCCACTCTCTCACTTTGTCACAGTTTACCCTTCCCCCTCCCCATATCCTCAAGTCCATTCTCTAGTAGGTTCCCTCTTTTTCTTGATGAGTCTGGCTAATGGTTTATCAATTTGTTTATCTTCTCAAAGAACCACCTTTTAGTTTTATTGATCTTTGCTATTGTTTTCTTTGCTTCTATTTCATTTATTTCTGCTCTGATCTTTATGATTTCTTTCCTTCTACTAACTTTGGGCTTTGTTTGTTCTTTCTCTAGTTCCTTCAGGTGTAAGGTTAGAGTTTTTATTTGAGATTTTTCTTGTTTCTTGAGGTAGGCTTTTATTGCTATAAACTTCCCTCTTAGAACTGCTTTTGCTGCATCCCATAGGTTTTGGATAGTCATGTTTTCATTGTAATTTGTCTCTAGGTATTTTTTTATTTCTTCTTTGATTTCTTCAGTGATCTCTTGGTTATTTAGTAACATATTGTTTAGCCTCCATGTGTTTGTGTTTTTTTACATTTTTTTCCCTGTAATTTTTTCCATGTAATTTCCCTGTAATTTACCTGTTCTTCTGGCTTAGTTATTCTGCTACTGATTCCTTCTAGTGTAGTTTTCATTTCAGTTATTGTATTGTTCATCTCTGTTTGTTGTTCTTTAATTCTTCTAGGTCTTTGTTAAACATTTCTTGCATCTTCTCGATCTTTGCCTCCATTCTTTTTCTGAGGTCCTGGATCATCTTCACTATCATTATTCTGAGTTCTTTTTCTGGAAGGTTGCCTATCTCCACTTCATTTAGTTGTTTTTCTAGGGTTTTATCTTGTTCCTTCATCTGGTACATAGCCCTCTGCCTTTTCATCTCGTCTATCTTTCTGTGAATGTGGATTTTGTTCCACAGGCTGCAGGATTGTAGCTCTTCTTGCTTCTGCTATCTGCCCTCTGGTGGATGAGGCTATCTAAGAGGCTTGTGCAAGTTTCCTGATGGGAGGGACTGGGGGTGAGTAGAGTTGGGTGTTGCTCTGGTGGGCAGAGCTCAGTAAAACTTTAATCCACTTGTCTGCTGATGGGTGGGACTGGGTTCCTTCCCTGTTGGTTGTTTGGCCTGAGGCGGCCCAGCACTGGAGCCTACCCGCCTCTTTGGTGGGGCTAATGGTGGACTCCGGGAAGGGTTATGCCAAGGAGTACTTCCCAGAACTTCTGCTGCCAGTGTCCTTGTCCTCATGGTGAGCCACAGCCACCCCCCGCCTCTGCAGGAGACCCTCCAACACTAGCAGGTATGTCTGCTTCAGTCTCCCCTGTGGTCATTGCTCCTTCCCCTGGGTCCCGATGCGCACACTACTTTGTGTGTGCCCTCCAAGAGTGGAGTCTCTGTTTCCCCCAGTCCTGTTGAAGTCCTGCAATCAAATCCCACTAGCCTTCAAAGTCTGATTCTCTGGGAATTCCTCCTCCCATTGCCCGACCCCCAGTTTGGGAAGCCTGACGTTGGGCTCAGAACCTTCACTCCAGTGGGTGGACTTCTGTGGTATAAGTGTTCTCCAGTTTGTGAGTCACCCACCCAGCAGTTATGGGATTTGATTTTATTGTGATTGCGCCCCTCCTACCATCTCACTGTGGCTTCTCCTTTGTCTTTGGATGTGGGGTATCTTTTTTGGTGAGTTCCAGTGTCTTCCTGTCGATGATTGTTCAGCAGTTAGTTGTGACTCCGGTGCTCTCGCAAGAGGGAGTGAGCTCACATCCTTCTGCTCCGCCATCTTGAACCAATCTCTGTAAAGGGTATTTTGAAGTTTCTGCAGTAATTCTAAGGTGATGTGACAATCTCTGTGATTCCTATTGGTGACAGGGTTACAAGCACTGCTAGTACCACCGTGGTTGGTTTCCTATATTCATCATTGAAAGAAATGCTACATTTCACTTAGAGATCAGTGCAAAAGAGATGTAACTGTTTCCCATCTCAGTTCAAAGCCCTCTAAGGCCCTCGGAGCCCAGGAGCCCTGTGAGGGGGGATTTCTCCCGCCAGAGGTCTCAGCCATGTTCTTTGTCCTCCTGGATCCTAGCTCCCCTCTCTCCAGCCCCAGGCACAGAGCCCCCCCTTGAGCCACATCTGGGGGAGCTGACAGTGACGGACGTGACCCCGGACTCCGTGGGCCTCTCCTGGACAGTCCCCGAGGGTGAATTCGACTCCTTCGTGGTCCAGTACAAGGACAGGGACAGGCAGCCCCAGGCGGTGCCTGTGGCTGCAGACCAGCGTGAGGTCACCATCGCCGGCCTGGAGCCCAATAGGAAATACAAGTTCCTGCTCTTTGGGATCCAGGACGGGAAACGCCACAGCCCAGTCTCTGTGGAGGCAAAGACAGGTGAGAGGGACCCCCACAAAGCTGAGCCTGAGGCCCCAGCCCTGCTGCCCTTCCTCACGCTGCCCTGTCACCTCTCCCTTCTGCCGGGTCTCCGCTTCATCCACCTCTTCTGTTTTATTTGAAAAGCCACACTGCCTGCCCTGATCCCAGGCAGATGAGAACCAGGAAAATGGGGCCAGTTCCTGGATCAGTTTCCCCTGCTGACTTTTCCCCTCTTCTCATAATTCCTACTTCTGTTGAACGGGGGAGCCTTCTTCAGACCCCTTCCTGGAAGGTGGAACAGGAGAAACAGCAGGGCTAGATACGGGGCAGGGAGTCAGGAGCCGTTCCACCTCCCTTGGCCTGTGAGTCCTCAGCCCTGTGTAGCCATCACCTCCTGAGGAGTCTTCCCTCTGACTCTCACCCAGTTTCCCACCTACTGGCCCAGACACACTGGGTCCCATATCTGCCTCCCCAGAGGGACCCCTTTCCTCCTCTGCCCTCTTCCTGGAGCTTCAGAAACTGGGGACCAGAGGAGCCCAAGACTGGCTGCACAGTCAGACCCAATCCGGCCCAGCCCAGCTGTGCCCCTTTCCTGGGTTTTGGTCCAGGCGCTCCCCTGCCCCTGGGGGCTCCCTGTTGCCAGAACACTCTCACCATAACAATGCCGTCAGCATCCTTGCTGTCCAAGAAGGCAGAAGGCCAGCTGCTTCTCAGGCCTCGCGATGGCTTCTTGGGCAGAGACCAGATCCTTCTCCCGTCTGAGCTCCCCTTCTTCTCCCCATACCCGCCTCACACATAGGCAGCCCCCACTGCCCCACTGGGTCCTATGAGGGTCACCTCCATCATGATATCCTACCTCCCCACCAGCTGTCTGCCCCCGTCAGGGATCCTGTGCCCCCTCTGACATCCCCAGGACCCTTGGATTTCCGCAGGGACCAGTCAGATCACAAAGAGTGGGTTCCTTGGTCAAAGGAAATAAGCAGACCAGGTCTGTGATAAGCTGCACCCTGCTAAGGAAATAGTCTCTACTAGGTGGTTAGAGCCTGGCCAGCAAGAGGAATAAGATAAATAGGTAGCTAGAGAATCTCTTCTCCCAGAGATGTCTCAGGACAGAAGACCCCTCCCTGCGCTGGTTAAGTGGACAGAGGCAGGGCCAGTTGGGGATGCTGGCAGGCATGGGAGGGTGATGGAAATATTGGGGGGAAGCACTGATCATTTGGGCAGTTCTGGGTTTTTCCGTTCTCCAGTGGGAGGCAGTCAAGGAGTCGTTTTGGAAAGAAAAATAAACACAAGAACCTTTCCTCTCTGTCAGTTGCTCGAGGTGACACCAGCCCAGGAGCCCCACCCCGCCTCGGGGAGCTGTGGGTGACAGACCCCACCTCAGACTCACTGCGCCTCTCCTGGACAGTCCCCGAGGGCCACTTTGACTCCTTTGTGGTCCAGTTCAAGGACAGGGACGGGCCACGGGTGGTGCCTGCAGAGGGCCACGAGCGCTCGGTCACCATCGGCCCTCTGGACGCCAGCCGCAAGTACAGATTCCTCCTCTACGGCCTCCGGGGCAAGAGGCGCCATGGCCCCGTCACCGCCGAGGGCACCACAGGTGAGGGCAGCCCCTGCAGGGGGCATCTGTCATCTGGAGGCCCCCCCGGGGAAGGTCCTTGTGGTCAGTTATGGTGGCTGCCATCACGGTTTTTGTTTGGCTCTAGATGTTGTGGCTGGGATCCAGTGCCCCCTCTCCTTGCACAAGCCGGAAGATCCAGCCCTGCAGGTTGCAGCCATGGCACAGCCCTGTCTTTAGATCTCTCAGTCCTTCCCTTCAGTGTCACCCAGCCTTCAAGAAACAACGCAACCATTTCCTCTCTGTGTTTCCATCTCAGAGACCCGGAGAGCTGTGGACGAGGCTGGAACAAAACCACGTCTGGGGGAGGAGCTGCAGGTGACCAGCGTGACATCAGACACCGTGGGCCTCTCGTGGACGGTCCCTGAGGGCCAGTTTGACTCCTTTGTGGTCCAGTATAAGGACAGAGATGGGCAACCCCAGGTGGTGCCCCTGGAGGGCAGCCTCAGGGAGGTCAGTGTCTCAGGCCTGGACCCTGCCCGCAGGTACAAGCTGCTGCTCTACGGGCTGTATGAGGGCAAGCGTGTGGGTCCCATCTCCACCATCGCCATGACCGGTGAGTGCAGCTGGGGGGAACACACTGTGCCTCCTGCACGCCTGGCTCTCCTGGTCTGGTGGAGCCACACGAATTCAGAGCTTCCTACACTCCTTCTTTTGGGGGAAGGGATCAGCTTCATAGAGACATAATTTACATACAATAAAATTCACCCATTTTAAGCTCATAATTCAATTAAACCATTACCACAACAAACATATAAAACATTGACTCCAGAAGTTTCCCTATGCTCATTTGCAGTCAGTTTTCCCACCCCCAGCTTCTGACAATCACTAATTGCTTTCTATCATTATAGTTTTTCCTTTTTAAGCTTTTCATTTAACAGAATCATACAGTACACAGTTTTTTGTGTTTTTCTTGCACTTAACATGATGCTTTTGAAATTCATCACTGTGTATCAGTAGTTGGTCCTTTTTATTACTGACCTCTTGTCTTTACCTCCTCCCCTCCTTCCATCCTCTTGGAGAGTCTTGGTGCAGTGACAAACCAGTCACCCATCTCTACCTGTCTCTCTGAACCAGCCCCCAGGGAAGAAGTCGAAGCTGAGACTGAGGCCCCCAGCCCTCCAGCATCTGAGCCCCGTCTGGGGGAGGTGACTGTGGAGGAGGGCACCCCACACACCCTGCATCTCTCCTGGACCGTGATTGAGGGAGAATTTGACTCCTTCGAGGTCCAGTACACAGACAAGGAGGGGCAACTCCAAGTAGTCCATTTAGGGGGCAACCAGAATGAGATCACCCTCTCTGGCCTGGAATCCGACCACAGATACCTGGTGAGCCTGTACGGTCTCCACAATGGGCAGCGTGTGGGTCCTGTGCACGTCAAGGCCCTGACAGGTGAGCAAAAGAACTCTGCCCACTCGGCTTCCTTCCAGGTGGCTGTGAGGGCCTGGAGGAGGGCAGAGTCCCTGTGGACACTGTGCCCCTCTCTCAGGTCCTTCTCTCTCCGTGTCTGTGTTCAGCCCCAAATGAGGAAGAGAATGAACCTTCAGAATCTCCCTCTACCACCCCTGAGCCTCACGTCACGCCTCGCCTGGGGGAGCTGGCAGTGACGGACGCCACCCCCGAATCCCTGAACCTCTCCTGGACCATCCCTGAGGGCCAGTTTGACCACTTCCTGATCCAGTACAAGAATGGGGATGGACAGCCCAAGGCTGTGAGGGTGCCGGGGTACGAGGACGAGGTCACCATCTCGGGCCTGGAGCCAGACCACAAGTACAAGATGAACCTGTACGGCTTCCATGACAGCCAGCGCGTGGGCCCCGTCTCTGTCATCGGGGTGACAAGTGAGTGGATGGTGGAAGCCCCAGGGTGGGACCTCGTGGGAGGATCACCCTCTCTCAGGTGATGGGTGAGTGGGGTGCAGGAAGCCCGTCTACTCGAGGCTGAGCCATGGTGCCCTGTGTGCCTCCTCCAGTCTCCCTGAGGACCATTGTGTCCCCCTGCGCAGAGAAGGGTCTCTGTGAGCCGTGCTGGTGGCTGCCCTGGTCCCCCACAGCTGACCCCGGAGGCTCCAGCCATGTTTATGAGATGTCAGCTGAGCAGAACCACCCAGCCCCAAGGACGGGCTTCTCTGAACTGACCTCAGGGCCCGGAGCCGGGGCCAAGGCTTGGTAGGAGACCCAAGGACATCACCGGGGACCCTGCCTCACCCTCTCTGCGTCTCTCCTTCTCAGCTGCAGAGGAAGACACCCCCGGCCCCACAGCACCCAGCACAGAGGCCTCGGAGGCCCCCGAGGAGCCCCTCCTGGGGGAGCTGACGGTGACAGGATCCTCCCCGGACTCGCTGAGCCTCTCCTGGACCGTCCCCCAGGGCCACTTCGACTCCTTCACCATCCAGTACAAGGGCAGGGACGGGCCCCAGGTGGTGCGTGTCGGGGGCGAGGAGAGTGAGGTGACCGCTGGGGGCCTGGAGCCCGGGCGCAAGTACAAGATGCACCTGTACGGCCTGCACGGGGGGCGGCGTGTGGGCCCCGTGTCCACCGTGGGCGTGACCGGTGAGTGAGGGCCCTCGGGATGAGGTCTCAGCAAAGGTCTGATAGTAGAGCCTCTTGAGCGTCTTCCACTGAAGACCCAGGACCCTAAAACTCCTGAACCTCTAACCCATCCATTGTCCATTCAACACCTCAGGACAGGTGTGATCTGGGGGCAGGAAGAACGAGTTCCAGGGAGGTGCTTTGCCCATTTGAGAGAGGCCGTTGGGGACTGAGGCCTCCAAGTCAGTCATGCACTGACCTGTTTGTGGCTCTCTGCTTTGCCTGGGAACTCTGAAAAGAGCTCTTTTTGGGTGTTGGGACAAATGCCATGAAATGCTAATTCTCAACAAGTATTTATTACATAAAATTTCAAACATATACCCAAAGAGAAAGAATAGCATAATGAACTCCCATGTGTCAATCACCCTCTGCTTCAACCAAAACTCAACTCCTGGCCAGTCTAGCTCATCCAGACCCCACTCACTTCCCACCCTCCCCGACTAGAATGTTTTCTTTATTAACAGCTTTATTGAGGTATAATTTACATACCATAAAATTCACCTGTTTTAAGGATACAACTTAACAATTTTAGTGTATTTACAGAGTTGTACGACCAGCATCACTTACTAATTTTAGAACTTTTCCATCACCTCAAGAAGAAACCTGGTGTCCAGACCCATTCCCATGCCCAGTTCTGGTCCCCACTAATCTACTTTTTGCCTCTGTAGATTTGCCTTTTCTGGACGCATCATATAACTAGAATCATACAATATGTGTTCTTTTGTGTCTGGCTTCTTTTACCAAGCACGGTTTTTTTTTGTTGTTTTTTTTTTTTTTGCGGTACGCGGGCCTCTCACTGCTGTGGCCTCTCCTGTTGCGGAGCCCAGGCTCCGGACGCGCAGGCTCAGCGGCCATGGCTCACAGGCCTAGCCGCTCCGCGTCATATGGTGTCTTCCCGGACCGGGGCACGAATCCACGTCCCCTGCATCGGCAGGCGGACCCGCGTCCCCTGCATCGGCAGGCGGACTCTCAACCGCTGCGCCACCAGGGAAGCCCGCCAAGCACGTTTTTGAGGTTGATTCATGTTGTAGCGTGTAGCAGTACTTCATTCCTTTATAGCCAAATAATATTCCATTGTATGGATTTACTGCTGCAATATTTTTAAACTTACTCCATACACTCTTCATCATTACATTTTAAAAAATTTTTTGGCTGCATTGGGTCTTCTCTGCTGCACATGGGCTTTCTCTAGTTGCAGCGAGCGGGCTTCGTTGTGCTGCACAGGCTTCTCATTGCGGTGGCTTCTCTTGTTGCAGAGCAGGGACCCTAGGCGCGTGGGCTTCTGTAGTTGTGGCACACGGGCTCAGTAGTTGTGGCACAGGGGCTTAGTTGCTCTGCGGCATGTGTGATCTTCCCGGACCAGGGATCGAACCTGTGTGCCCTGCACTGGCAGGTGGATTCTTAACCACTGCGCCACCAGGGAAGTCCCCATTATTACATATTTAAGTGTACTGCTCTTTTCAAAAAGACTATTTAGAAATAACCATGATACAATGATTATACCTTTAAAAATCAGATATCCAGATAGTGCTACAGTTTCCTGATTGTGTCATAATTGTTATTTTGCAATTTGTTGTTGCAATCAGGTCCAAGTAAGAAAGATAGGATGAAATTGGGAGAATTGGGATTTTAAATAGGGTGGTCAGGGAAGGCCCTAAAGGGACGGTGACATTTGAATGAAAGGAAGTGTGAACATGAGCCATGCAGACATCTGGGGAAAGAATATTCAGGAAGAGGGAACAGTCAGTGCAAAGGCCTTGAGGCAAGAAGCTGCCTGGCACATTTGATGGACCATAAGGAGGCCACAAAGAGATTTTGATGCTCATAAGCAGAAATGCATCTTAAGTTAGGCCCACAGAGCTGGCCCACCTTCTGCCTGAATCCAGGAGAGCAGGGCCTCAACAGTTCCTTGCAGCAACAGGAACGATTCTGTTTGCATCTCTTCCCAGCCCCTAAAGAGGACCCCCCTGCCAGCCCCCCTTTGAAGCCACAGCTGGGAGAGCTGACTGTGACGGACACCACCCCCGACTCCCTGAGCCTTTTCTGGAACGTCCCCGAGGGCCAGTTTGACCACTTCCTGGTCCAGTACAAGAACGGGGACGGGCAGCCCAAGGCGGTGAGGGTGCCGGGGCACCAGAACGGGGTCACCATCTCGGGCCTGGAGCCAGACCACAAGTACAAGATGAACCTGTACGGCTTCCACGGCGGCCAGCGCGTGGGCCCTGTCTCCACTGTCGGTTTAACTGGTGAGTGTACAATAGGACACTGGCCCTGCCCTGAGCTGGACTCAGTTTCCCTTTTATTGCCAGTACTCAGGTGTTTTTCTCCCACTGTTTTTGAGACTGAGCCTCCCAGGCTTCTGGGAGCAGTTCTGTGCCTGTCTGCACTCCAAGCCTTTGGTGTCACCTTAGCTGTCTCACCCTTTACACGTGGGCTTCCTGAGTCCTTGAAGAGGCAGGGTGCCAGAGAAATAGCACAGACTCAGGCAGACCTGGGGCTGGCCCTAGCCTCAGCCCATTAGAGCTGTGTGACCTCGAGGGAGTCACTCAACCTCTCTGTGCCTCCCTTTCCTTATCCATACAGAAGGAATAACCACACCTGTCTGGCAGCGTGGGCATGAATGTGGCTTGTCTCACACACAATGTTTGGTAACTACAGGCTCCCTCCTTCTGAGGAAGAAGATTAGTTCTTGAAAACCCTTGGGGTGAATTCTTATAATTATCATTGATTTCAGTGGGTACAATTGTATTTGTTCCCCAACCCAAACTGATACCCGTGTATGTGCTGTATCAACATGGAATCCTGCTGACATGGATACTATTGCTGCAATAGTTAATATTAGTCACATGTGCAACTTAACAAGGCATTTTCTCTTCATTAATTACTCCCTAACATGGCTGTTGGTTGCTTTTGTTAAGCTCTTTTGTAGCTGTTACCCGCTACATGCTTAAAACCTGGTTCCCAAACACAATGGAGTTATGAAACACGATGATTTTGTAATTCAGCTGTTAAGGCAGGATAAAACCCTATGCAGAACAGAAAAGACAAATAAAATCTGTGGGTGTGATGGGTCATCCCTGCCGTAAGATGGCAAGAGAATTAATACAAGGTCCAAAAGCAACCCATCTACAAAGATGATCTCATGTGGTCTCATCTCTTTGCCCTCAGCTGTGAAATCTAAATTAGTTTCTCAAATGCTCAGAAAAGACTTCTAAACCAGAGGAGGTACTAAAGGAAAATACGAACCTGAGCACACGTACCTTCTGATGTGACGTGTCGGTTAGGTGTGGTGCTATTACAAAGCATTAGTCCTGTCCCACTAAATGAATTTACTCAGCAGCTCCTACAGGTTCCATGCTGCACATGTTGAGGTCATGGGGGTCCCACCCTACCATCTTGACATCTCCACAAGTGTGTGCTCTGTCCCCTAGAAACTGAACATTCAAACCAGGGAAATGATGTCTTTTTTTTTTTTTTTAATAAATATATGTATTTATTTATTTATTTGGCTGCGTTGGGTCTTCGTTGCTGTGCGAGGGCTTTCTCTAGTGACGGCGAGCGGGGGCTACTCTTTGTTGTGGTACGCGGGCTTCCCATTGCGGTGGCTTCTCTTGTTGAGGAGCACGGGCTCTAGGCACGCAGGCTTCAGTAGTTGTGGCACGCAGGCTTAGTTGCTCCGTGGCATGTGGGATCTTCCCAGACCAGGGCTCGAACCCGTGTCCCCTGCATTGGCAGGTGGATTCTTAACCACTGCGCCACCAGGGAAGTCCTGGAAATGATGTCTTAATCCTGGAGCACTGGCTTCCAGGCTGCAGGGTCCCTGGTGTGTCTGGGAGAAATCCATCCCCTGTTAGGAGGGAACCCACAAAGCATGTCCACCCATTCTCTTTGTCTCTTGATCCAGCCTCAGAAAAAGACCAAGAAATGACCCCAGCCCCAACAGACCTGCCCACCACAGCCCCCGAGCCTCCCGTCAAGCCGCACCTGGGGGAGCTGGCAGTGACAGACGCCACCCCCGAATCCCTGAGCCTCTCCTGGACCATCCCCGAGGGCCAGTTTGACCACTTCCTGATCCAGTACAAGAACGGGGACGGACAGCCCAAGGCAGTGAGGGTGCCAGGGCACCAGGACGGGGTCACCATCTCGGGCCTGGAGCCAGGCCACAAGTACAAGATGAACCTGTACGGCTTCCACGACAGCCAGCGCGTGGGCCCCGTCTCTGTCATCGGGGTGACAAGTGAGTGGATGGTGGAAGCCCCAGGGTGGGACCTCGTGGGAGGATCACCCTCTCTCAGGTGATGGGTGAGTGGGGTGCAGGAGGCCCCTCTACTCGAGGCTGAGCCATGGTGCCCTGTGTGCCTCCTCCAGGCTCCCTGAGGACCAGTGTGTCCCCCCTGGGCAGGGAAAGGCCTCTGTGAGCCGTGCTGGTGGCTGCGCTGGTCCCCCACAGCTGACCCCGGAGGCTCCAGGCATGTTTATGAGATGTCAGCTGAGCAGAACCACCCAGCCCCAAGGACGGGCTTCTCTGAACTGACCTCAGGGCCCGGAGCCGGGGCCAAGGCTTGGTAGGAGACCCAAGGACATCACCGGGGACCCTGCCTCACCCTCTCTGCGTCTCTCCTTCTCAGCTGCAGAGGAAGACACCCCCGGCCCCACAGCACCCAGCACAGAGGCCTCGGAGGCCCCCGAGGAGCCCCTCCTGGGGGAGCTGACGGTGACAGGATCCTCCCCGGACTCGCTGAGCCTCTCCTGGACCGTCCCCCAGGGCCACTTCGACTCCTTCACCGTCCAGTACAAGGGCAGGGACGGGCCCCAGGTGGTGCGTGTCGGGGGCGAGGAGAGTGAGGTGACCGCTGGGGGCCTGGAGCCCGGGCGCAAGTACAAGATGCACCTGTACGGCCTGCACGGGGGGCGGCGTGTGGGCCCCGTGTCCACCGTGGGCGTGACCGGTGAGTGAGTGTGGGGCTCAGGCGGTCTCGGGGGAGAGCTACCTTTTCCTCATGGGTGAGCTGGTTGACTGTTCTGCTCTTTCACCAGCCTTTGGTCCCCTTTTATGTCCTCCCTCCATGACCCTGGGCCGTGACCCGTGTGTAGTGCCCTGGCCTTTGCCAACCTACAGCCTCATTGTTCACAGTAACGTGGGCTCCTCTGATGGTCAATCACTGGCTCCCTCCAAGGGTGAAATGTGTCAGGCACAGACCAAGCGTGACGTTACTAGAGTTTTCTTTTCTTTCCATAGTAATCACAAATCACAGCATTCTTTGTTATAACCAAAAAAAGGAAGAGAAAACAACCCAACATCGAACCACATTGAGATGATTAAGTAATTAGACAACATCTCTAAAATGACCTACTATGGCATCATTGAAATGTTTCAGCATACGACAATTACTTTATATTATTACAATAAAGAAAGAGTTTAAAACTTTTGTAAGGAGGCTAATCACAACTACTTGAAAATAACTTGCATGGTAAGACACCTGGAACGAAACGCCCGTGGGATGCATGGTTTGTGAGACAGGATAGAACGTCCCAGTATTTTTTTTTCTGTTTTATTCCATTATGTGTCGTTTACATTTTCTTAAATGACAAGCGTTTCTTTTATAATCAGGGAAAAAAAATTTTCAAAATGTCTTCTCCTCTCTTGTATTCCTTCTGCCTTTCCCCCTCATCATTCTTGCAACTTATTTCTGATTATGAAAAAGTTACAATTTCTAGTCTCTAAGAAATTAGGAGAAAAAAAATCACAAGGTGAATTAAATTCCAAAATTGCAGTCAGGCTGGCTTCTCTAAGTCACTGTCAGCCAGATTCTTATGCCTTGTGACAGTATTTCACCAGAGTTCCTCTGCATGTGGAAGAACACAGCCCCTCTGTGAGTCAGTCTTTTGCGGGGGGAGTCGCTGGCTCTGTGAGGTTCACTCTCCCCTCCTGAAGATACTCCAGACAGAGGAACCCTCTAGCATGCAAATCACAAGCACATGCGAAGCACAGAGGGACCCATGTCCCCATCCACATCCTCCACCGGCTTTTACTAATTTTTATAACTCAGGATTTCTTTTTAAGTCTGTATTTTTCTGTGAAAAGAATATAGCAACATGATGGAAAGTTTGGAAAGTAGGGGAAAAAATCTCTTGTCGGACCACCTCCTGACCCAAGAACCACCATTCACGACAATGTACGTAACACATCCTGTCTTTCTGCATTTTCCGTGCAGCGCGTGTTTTAAGGTGGCAGAATATTCATATAATTCTTGGCTCTTACTTTTTTTGTACGCAAGTTACACTGAGAGCATGTATCCTGTGGCTACACAACCTGCATTAATCATCATTTTAATGGTCATTGGCTGCTTCGTGGCGAAAGTGCCGTAACAAAATTATCTTCTTCTGTGGTTCCTTTGGAGCCCTGACACATTTTGCTGTCATGAATAATCCCAAAATGAACTCGTGTGATACAACTTTTCCTGCTTTTTAATAATTTTCTTAGGATAGCTGCCCAGAAATGAGATTATTGGGTCCAAGGAAATGAGCAGTATTTGGGCTCCTGACATGTATGTTCGAATTGCCTTCTGAAGGTTCATGGTGCCTGCCAGCCAGCATGTGATGGGGTCAAGCCCATCTCAGTCTCTCTAGCATGGGGTCACCAAATGGCGCACCCAGAGGCTGAGCCAGCCTCCAGTCCTGCAGCCTGAGGAGTATATCCTGCTGGATGCAAGCAGGGCAAGCCACCATCTAAGTCTCTGCCCCCAATCTCTCTTCTCAGCCCTCCAGGAGGTTGTGGAGGAGACCCCCAGCCCCACAGCACCCAGCACAGAGGCCCCGGAGCCCCCCAGAGAGCCTCTCCTGGGGGAACTGACGGTGACAGGATCCTCCCCGGACTCGCTGAGCCTCTCCTGGACTGTCCCTCAGGGCCACTTCGACTCCTTCACCGTCCAGTACAAGGATAAGGATGCGCGGCCCCAGGTGGTGCGTGTCGGGGGCGAAGAGAGTGAGGTGACCATTGGGGGCCTGGAGCCCGGGCGCAAGTACAAGATGCACCTGTATGGCCTGCACGGGGGGCGGCGTGTGGGCCCCGTGTCCACCGTGGGCATGACCGGTGAGTGAATTTGGGGGAGCGGGATGCAGGGTGGGGAAGCCAGGTCCTGGAAGAGTTTCCCTTTATTGCCATCTTTGTGAAAACATAAATATTCTAGACAGCACTTCTTCTTTAGGACATCAGGTGGCCTGGGGATCTTGTTAAAGGGCAGATTCAGATTCAGATTTGGGCTAGGGCCAGAGATTCTGCATTTCTAAAATCTTCCATGAGGGACTTCCTTGGTGGTCCGGTGGTTAAGAATCTGCCTTCCAATGCAAGGGACGCAGGTTCAATCCCTGGTCGGGGAACTAAGATCCCACATGCTGCAGGGCAACTAAGCCCACGCGCTGCAACTACCGAGCACACGAGCCACAACTAGAGAGCTCGCGTGCCACAACTACTGAGGCCGCGCACCACAACTAGAGAGAGAAGCCCGTGTGCCACAATGAAAGATGCCACATGCCGCAACAAGATCCCACGTGCCAGAGCTAAGACCCGATGCAGCCAAAAAAAAAAGCAAATAGGGGCTTCCCTGGTGGCGCAGTGGTTGAGAGTCCGCCTGCCGATGCAGGGGACATGGGTTCGTGCCCCAGTCCGGGAAGATCCCACATGCCGCGGAGCGGCTGGGCCCGTGAGCCATGGCCGCTGGGCCTGCGCGTCCGGAGCCTGTGCTCCGCAACGGGAGGCCACAACAGTGAGAGGCCCGCGTACCGCAAAAAAAAAGCAAATAAAATCCTCCATGATGCTGATGCTGCTGGTCCAAGGACCACACTTTGCTAAAACTCCTCACAACAAAGGAATTGGACACTTTCTTAGAATCTATTGAACAGAATCATACTTGCATCCCTGAGTCCTCTCAGAGGCTCAGCCTCTGTGTAGTTGACTGGAGGCTGTGGAGGAAGACAGAGCATGCTCAGAATGCAGTGTCTTGACTGAAACGCCCCCTAGCCTCATCGTTTGGGTATTAACAGACTTAGGACGCCTATGGTTCAACAAAGATGTGGAAGGCCTGAGCCAAGTACTGAGGAAGCTCACTGAGAGAAACCTTGGATACGGCAGAGAAACCAGTTCTTATCCTTTGGGGCTCACAGACAGGCTGTGAGCCAGCAAATGGAGCAAAGAGGGATGTGTATCTGACAGGAAGCCCCGCGGCCAGACCAAGACTGGGCAGCGATGCCTACGCCCACCTGCCTGCCCATGGGTTCCACAGCCGAGACCTGAGGTCGGGCAGGCGTTGCTTGGTGACACCTAGAGATAAGATGAAGGGTGCATCAGATCAACATCACAGCTGGTACAAAGCCTGGAAACTAGGAAGATCACGGCACATGAGAGGATTTTGTGTGAAATCCTCTGAGTGGGGGAGATAGTCTAGGAAGAGATGGGGGTGGGGAGCTCAGGAAGCCAGGGATTTCTCCAGGGGATAAAGAGGGTTGCTGCACAGTTTTAAGCTGAGACTGACACCATCAGATGTGCATCTAAAGGCTCATTCTGGCTTCCTGTGAAGAACAGATGGAGGAGGGAGGCAGAGAGACCCATGGGGAGGTGATAACCCAGGTGACAGGTAAGGGCAGCCCAGACAGGGACGGTGGGGCTGCAGGTGTGGGCAGTGAGGAGACACAGGAGGAACTCGGGAGAGAGAATTGGACGCTCTGAGTCTGATGGCAGCTGGGGACAGGAACAGATCCAGGAAGACTCCAGGTTTCTGACTGGAGAAGTGGGGCAGGGGTTCTGAGCTGATTGGGAGGCAAGACCTTAGCCAGAGGGAGTAAGATGCCAATGAGACCCCAGTGGAGGGGGGCCCAGAGCACAGTGGCCATGTGAGCCTGTGTCCTAGGAGGGGTGCTGGTAGGTAGGGGGTGAGGGCAGGGCGGATGAGGGTAAGGTGACAGGAAGGCCGACATTATAGAGACCAGAAAGAATAAGAGTTAGAGCTACTGTGGACACATCCTGTTCCTTATTATTTTAATTTTGTAATACACCACTTTATATGCTGAACTGAGGACTGAGGAGACCTCACCTGTCCTGTATGTCTCTGTCCAGATCCAGACTACAAAGCCATGACCACCCAAGCCCCGTCCACTGCGGCGCCCGAGCCGCCCGTCAAGCCACACCTCGGGGAGCTGGCAGTGAAAGACGCCACCCCCGAATCCCTGAGCCTCTCCTGGACCATCCCCGAGGGCCAGTTTGACCACTTCCTGATCCAGTACAAGAACGGGGACGGACAGCCCAAGGCAGTGAGGGTGCCAGGACACCAGGACGGGGTCACCATCTCGGGCCTGGAGCCAGACCACAAGTACAAGATGAACCTGTACGGTTTCCACGGCAGCCAGCGCGTGGGCCCCGTCTCTGTCATCGGGGTGACAAGTGAGTGGATGGTGGAAGCCCCAGGGTGGGACCTCGTGGGAGGATCACCCTCTCTCAGGTGATGGGTGAGTGGGGTGCAGGAGGCCCGTCTACTCGAGGCTGAGCCATGGTGCCCTGTGTGCCTCCTCCAGGCTCCCTGAGGACCATTGTGTCCCCCTGGGCAGGGAAGGGCCTCTGTGAGCCGTGCTGGTGGCTGCACTGGTCCCCCACAGCTGACCCCGGAGGCTCCAGCCATGTTTATGAGATGTCAGCTGAGCAGAACCACCCAGCCCCAAGGACGGGCTTCTCTGAACTGACCTCAGGGCCCGGAGCCGGGGCCAAGGCTTGGTAGGAGACCCAAGGACATCACCGGGGACCCTGCCTCACCCTCTCTGCGTCTCTCCTTCTCAGCTGCAGAGGAAGACACCCCCGGCCCCACAGCACCCAGCACAGAGGCCTCGGAGGCCCCCGAGGAGCCCCTCCTGGGGGAGCTGACGGTGACAGGATCCTCCCCGGACTCGCTGAGCCTCTCCTGGACCGTCCCCCAGGGCCACTTCGACTCCTTCACCATCCAGTACAAGGGCAGGGACGGGCCCCAGGTGGTGCGTGTCGGGGGCGAGGAGAGTGAGGTGACCGCTGGGGGCCTGGAGCCCGGGCGCAAGTACAAGATGCACCTGTACGGCCTGCACGGGGGGCGGCGTGTGGGCCCCGTGTCCACCGTGGGCGTGACCGGTGAGTGAGGGGGCAGGCCCTGACTCCCAGGTTTCCCTCTGTTGCTCTCGTTTCCCCCTTTGGATCTCAGCACTCCTCACAAATGGGCCTCTGGGTCCCTTTCTTTTCTCACGTGGTGCTGACTATCCCGCCTCATCCTTGAATTGAGTGACGGCTGATGGACAGTGTGTTCAGGGTCAGCTGGGCAAGTAGCCTGTGCCTCATACGTTTCAGCTTTCTTCCTGTCTTCTTGATCTGGCAGCTCAAACTTGCTCAGTTGTTCATGTGTGGCTTCCTCAGTCTCCCTAACCAAGCATTTTAGTGGCTCGGAGTGTGGCTACAGAATCAGATTCTCTAGGTTTAAATCCTGCTCTAAGGCACTGTGTGATTTTCAAAATTTTCTTAACCTCTCTGTGCCGCAGATGCCTGTCAAATGAGGGTGATAAGGATAAAAGCACCTACTTCATCTGTTGTGTGAGGATTAAGTGTACTGTTTGTGAACTGCTTACAGCAATGCCTGGGACATGTTAAGCAGTTAGAAGAGTTTGCTACAAATGTTCATTTCATAGGCAGGGGACAGCCCTCCCTCTCTGGCCCAGGGTCCTGCCATTGACCACAGCCTCGTCTGCTCTGTTCCAGCCTCCCTGAATACAGAGCCCCCCGTGGCACCCCGCCTGGGGGAGCTGGCTGTGGCAGCCGTGACCTCAGACACAGTGCACCTCTCCTGGACAGTGGACCAGGGCCCCTTCGACTCCTTCCTGGTCCGATACAAGGATGTGCAGGGGCAGCCCCAGGCAGTGCCCGTGGGTGGACACCTCCGAGAGGTCTCGGTTTTGGGTCTGGCCCCGGGCCACAAGTACAAGTTCCTACTCTTCGGACTCCAGGATGAGAAACAACACGGTCCAGTCTCTGCAGACGCAAAGACCCGTGAGTGAGGGCTGGAGGCCGCCTTTAACCCTGGAGCCCCCTGACCATCCTCCACTCCCTTGTGGAATTTCACGTTTCTGTGCTCCACACTCCAGACCCATTTATTTACTGGGTCCAGTGAAATCCAGGTCCTGAGTACCCCCGTTACCCCCTCATTCCCATCCTACTCCTCCTACATCCCGAGGGACACTTGCTTTCTTGCCTGGCTCCTCTTTTATCCCTACTCCTCTGCCTTCCCTCTTCCTGACATGTGACCTGGTCACCCCCTCCCAGCACTCAGGACCAGCGCCCAGAGCCCTAGCGCCCCAAGGAGGCTCTGTCGGCTTCATTTCTGTCACATTCCATGCACCTCTCTCTTTTCCAGTCCCAGACACTAAACCTTCTCTCCGCCTGGGGGAGCTGACAGTGACGGACGGGACCCCAGACTCCGTGGGCCTCTCCTGGACGGTCCCCGAGGGCGAATTTGACTCCTTCGTGGTCCAGTACAAAGACAGGGACGGGCAGCCCCACGTGGTGCCTGTGGCCTCAGACCAGCGCGAGATCACCATCCCCGGCCTGGAGCCCAATAGCAAATACAAGTTTCTGCTCTATGGGCTGCTGGCAGGCAGGAAACGACTGGGCCCCATCTCTGCTGAAGGCAGCACGGGTGAGCCCGGGCCCTGCCTCCACCCCACTCCCTGCCCCCCGGCCCCCTGGCCTTTTTCCAGAGCTTCCTTTCATCTGAGCCCCCAGGGTTGGCCCCGGGGCCTTCCCGCAAAGTTTATTCTCCTCTCTTCAGCCTGGGCATGACAATCCTGACACCAAAAGCAAATATTTATTGAGTCCCTGCTGAATGCCAGGCACTGTTCCAAGCGTTTATTTCCTTCGTTCACTGATTGGCAGTACACTAGAAAGAACTCAGACTTTGGAGCCAAGCAGGCCTGTGTTCAAATTCCGTTGCCAGCTGTGTGGCCACTTCTTTTCCTTGAACCTCAGTTTCCACACCTGCACGACGGTTATGACTAACATCTGTTGGGGTTCAATAAACGTTCACGTCCTTTTCCCCTCATTCCAGCCCTATGGCAAGAAGTGGAAAATACGGGAGGGTTTGGCTGCAAAAACACTATGGAAAAATCTGGAGTCTTGTGCCCAATACTCAGCCCCCGAGGACGGGATGGAGGTGGGTCACTGACCCTTACCCCGCCTCCAGGACCATGAGTCACCCTGGCCAGACAAGGATGGGGCGCATGGCCAGTTGGGGCCTGGGGCTCTCAGACTCCGTAATTCTCTTCCCCAGACCTTCATTGTGGAGACTGGATACAGGCTTCTCCAACCCCCATCAGTCAGTACCCATACCCACCTAAGACAAGTGTCTTTTGTGCTCTGCTCTGCCCTTTGTCCACTCAGCTCTGCCCCTGGCTTCTCCCCCTGCCTGACCCAGCCGGCCTGGTCTAGTGCTGTGAGTGCAGGGCTGGGGAAGCAGGTGGAAAGGCGGGCCCAGGCTGTTGGCGAGTGAGGGCGAGTTTATGGCTGGGCAATGGGAGCCCGTGAGCTTGGCTGGCTGTCCCGCCCAGCTCTGACTATTTGGGGGCATGTCCCTGACAACCCAGACACCCTCTGGGAGCCTTTCTCAGCTCTGGCCACACTCCTGCTCTGGGGGACTGGGGGTCAGAGGGAAACTGAGGCCCTTCCTGCAATCCCAGCCGCAACTCTCTCATGCGGTGCTCTTTTATGCATTTACTGCACCCTGATCTCAGAGTGGGGGAGTGGGGGCAGGAAGGAGTTTGGGCAGCAGCCTCCAGAGGAGGAAACTGGGCTCCTTCGTACAAGGCAGGGCTGGAGCAATGTGCCTGTCTACCCAGGTGGCTGACCCTCCCTCCCCCAGAAGCTGCCAGGGCTGAGGTAAGGGCAGCTCTTAACTGGATTTTCTCCCCCCGCCCCAGCACTCCCTGCGGCTGCCCTGAAGAAGGGGCAGCAGCGCCCACCCCGCCTGGGGCAGCTGACAGCCACAGGCGAGACCCCGGAGTCGCTGCGCCTCTCGTGGACAGTGGCCCAGGGCCCCTTTGACTCCTTCGTGGTCCAGTACAGGGACACAGATGGGCAGCCCTCGGTGGTGCCTGTGGCCGCAGACCAGAGGGAGGTCACCATAGAGGGCCTGGAGCCTGGCAGGAAATACAAGTTTCTGCTCTATGGGCTCCTCAGAGGACAGCACCTGGGCCCCGTCTCTGTCCTGGGAATGACAGGTGAGCAGGAGGCTGTCCTGCTTGGTCCTAGCCAGCCGGCCTGAGTGGGTGTCCTCACACCTCTGTGCTGAAGGCCTGGCACGAGTGGGGGAGGTAGAGCGGTAGGGGGGCCCTGCACGGGGCTCGGGGGGGAAGAGCCTCGGAACCAGCGTGATCGAGGGGTCGGTCCGAAGCAGGAGCCAGGACAGGTGGTAAGGCAAAGCCCTGGCAGCGGTCCCTAATCTGCGACCCCCGCCCAGCCCCAGGGCCGCCAGCTGCTCCCCATTACTCTACTGGGGCGGCTCTTACCTCCTGGCACGCTGGCCTTGCCCAGATGAGGGCAAACCCCCTCCTGTGGATGAGTCAGGAGCATTTTCTCAAATGGAAAATTACTGGAAAACAGAGCAGGCCAGGGGCATAGAAACCAACAGGAGTGGCTGCACTGATGGAGTTCCCCTTCCAGATTTCCTAACACCCACCTCAAATCAGCCTGGCGTTGGCGGGGCCGACCTGGCTGGCAGGATGCGCCCTTCAAGTTCACCAGCCAGTTCCATCCTCAGCTCTTCGCAGCAGGGAGGACCACGTGCCCTGAGCTCAGGGAGGGACTGAGTTAGTCCTGCCTCAAGCCATGGCACCAGGCGCCCTGGCAGGTTGGGGAGGGAACAGGGCCCGTGCAGACATCTAGAGTGGGGCGTGCTGAGACATCGGGGTGAAGGAGGAGGAAGCAAGCACTGGATTCAGACAGCAAAGGAGCCCCACAGAGAGGCCATGGGGCCACTGGGCTGGCACTCAAGAGAGACCGAGGGGTGGCAGGAGTCAGTGCCCAAGCAGGGATGTGGCAGATTCAAGAGAAGGAAGATGCTAGGAGAGCCTCAGTCCCTGTCTTCTCTCCACACTGCAGTGGCCGGGACCGTGAGGTCCCCTGCCTCGGCCAGCCCCGATCCCCTCTCTGGAGGGTGAGATGGAGTGGGAGGGCCCCGCTCAGCTTCTCTCTGGGCTTCTCCCACGCAGCCCCAGAAGAGGACATGCCAGCACCCTCGCACATGGCCACGGAGGCCCCCGAGCCCTCTGAAGGGCCCCGCCTAGGGGCGCTGGCAGTGAAGGACGTGTCCCCGGACTCCCTGCGCCTCTCATGGAGCGTGGCCCAGGGCCCCTTTGACTCCTTCGTGGTCCAGTATCAGAGCACAGGTGGGGAACCCCAGGCCTTGCTCGTGGGTGGCGACCAGAACAAGGTCCTCGTGTCAGACCTGGAGCCCAGCACCTCCTACAAGTTCCTCCTCTATGGCTTGCGTGAAGGGAAGCGCCTGGGGCCCGTCTCAGCCGAGGGCACCACAGGTACCGTCAGGGTAGGGCCCGGCCTTGCCTGCCTCTGGTTTGGGGCTGAAGAGGCGAAAGGGGGCACCCAGAAGCGGTGACCATGGGGAAGGAACACCGCGAGGGCGCCACGGAGGGAGGAAGGGGCGCGTGCACAGCCTTCGGCTCTACACCTACATGCTGTCATTATGTCAGACCCGTGGGTGCCAGCCCCTCATTAGCTCCATTTTGCAGATGAGGAAATGAGGGCCAGGGTGGGGTGGGGGAAGGGATCTAGCCCCAGGTCGCCTAGCTGGTGTGCTTCAGTCTCCAAAGCCTTCTTTCCCACCCACTCTGCAGGGCCAGCTCCTGCTGGGCAGACCCCCGGAGAGCCAGGGCCCCGCCTGTCCCACCTGTCGGTGACTGATGTCACCACCAATTCGCTGCGGCTCAGCTGGGAGGCCCCACCCGAGGCCTTTGACTCCTTCCTGCTCCGATTTGGGGTCCCGTCACTGAGCACCCTGGAGCTGCATCCACGTTCCTCGCTGCAGCGGGAGCTGATGATGCCAGGGACACGGCGCTCGGCCGTGCTCTGGGACCTGAGTCCAGGGACCCTGTACACCCTTACGTTGTATGGGCTGCGCGGGCCTCACAAGGCCGACGGCATCCAGGGCACAGCCCGGACCCTCAGCCCAGGTAAGGCCCCATGCTGGGCACATACACATGCTGCCCCAAAGTAGGGGGGTCTCTGTACTCCCTAGGGTGGCACCTCAGCCAGAGGGGAAGCTGGTGAGTGGTGACGAGCTTGGAGTCTGCGGAGCGGCTTCCATCTCTAGGCCTAGAGGAAAGGCGGGGTGGTGAGCACATCCGGAGGCCGTGGGGCCCAGGGAGAAGGAGGAGGGTGGGAAGCCCGGGGCAGGAGCCTCCCTGCCCTCTGCCCTCACCATGATTCCTTGGCATATCTGTCCCGTCAGCTCTGGAGCGCCCCCGTGACCTCCAGTTCAGCGAGATCGGGGAGACGTCAGCCAAGGTCAGCTGGATGCCCCCGCCGTCCAGAGTGGACAGCTTCAAAGTTTCCTACCAGCTGGCAGATGGAGGTGATACCCTCTTGCCCGTGTGTCACTTGCCCCATTCCTCCTGCGCCCTGTGCTCTGCCCACCCTGCAGCTCCTTCTTGCTTCCCTGGCCGCCTCCCCAGCCCAATGTGTTTTCAGGGGAGCCACAGAGTGTTCAGGTGGATGGCCGAGCCCGGACCCAGAAACTCGAGGGGCTCGTCCCAGGCACTCACTACGACGTGACCGTGGTCTCCGTCCGTGGCTTTGAGGAGAGTGAGCCTCTCACAGGCTTCCTTACCACAGGTGAGACAGTCCGGGGACCCGGGCAGGAAGCAGCGGGAGGAGACGCGGGCACGGGTGGGAGTTGAGAGCGAACGGGGAAATGGAGAGGGGGTGTTGGAGGCGCCAATGGCAGACGAGAGGTCCAGCAGAGTTTGGGAAGGCGAGGAGTGGGGAGAGCAGCAGGGAACAGCTCTGGGCCCCCTCCCTTCTCCCAGTTCCTGACGGCCCCACCCAGCTGCGTGCACTGAACTTGACGGAAGGATCCGCCCTGCTGCTTTGGCAGCCCCCCCAGGCCCCGGTGGATACCTATGACATCAAGGTCACAGCCCCAGGAGGTGAGCAGGGCTGAGGCCTCTGGAGGGGACTGGTCAGGGTGGGAGAGCAGAGGGCAGGCTGGGCTCCGGCAGGGCAGCCGCTGATGCCCCACCCGCTCTCCCAGCCCCCTCGCTGCAGGACTCAGCCCCTGGCAGCGCCGTGGACTACCCCCTGCAAGGCCTTGTGCTCCACACCAACTACACGGCGACCCTGCATGGCCTTCGGGGCCCCAACCTCACCTCCCCGGCCAGCATCACCTTCACCACAGGTACGGTCTGTGAGGTGCACTGGGGGGCGGGTAAGGAGCGAGAGAGCCAGGATGGGCCTCATCTCCATCTTCTCTTCCTCCCCCTCCCAGGGTTGGAGGCCCCCCAGGACTTGGAGGCCAAGGAGGTGACCCCCCGCACAGCCCTGCTCACTTGGACCGCGCCCCAAGTCCCCCCAACTGGCTACCTGCTCAGCTTCAACACCCTTGGTGGACAGACCCAGGTGCCCTCACCCCTGCCACTCCGGCCAGCTCCCTCCCTGGGCTCCAGTCCGGGAAGTGCTGCCTCTGCCTCCCGGGCGGGGCCCACCTCTCTCTCCCCTGACCTGCCCCTTGTCTGTTCCACAGGAGATCCTGCTCCCAGGAGGGGTCACCTCTCACCAGCTTCACGGCCTCTTTCC
>NW_006786873.1:369403-387454 GCF_000442215.2 Lipotes vexillifer
CCCTCCACCCTCTATAGCGCGTGGCTCCGGGCCATGTGGGACCACAGCTTCACTCCCCCCGTGTCCACTTCCTTCACCACTGGTACTCAGGCACTGGGACCTGACGTCGGGGGCTGAGTGTATAGTGGGCGTCTAGAACCTGGAGGAAGGGCTGGACCCTCACTCTCCTCTCCCCAGGTGGACTTCGGATCCCCTTCCCCCGGGACTGTGGGGAGGAGGTGCAGAACGGGGTCAGCACCTCAAGGACCACCACCATCTTCCTCAACGGCAACCGCGAGCGGCCCCTGAACGTCTTTTGTGACATGGAGACCGATGGGGGTGGCTGGCTGGTGGGTGGCAGTCAGAAGCCCAGGGGTCTGCACAGGGCAGGGTTGCTGTGCCTGGGGCCATAGGCTGATGGTGCCCCCACCTGCTTCCAGGTGTTCCAGCGCCGCATGGATGGAAAAACTGACTTCTGGAGAGACTGGGAGGACTACGCCCATGGCTTTGGGAACATCTCCAAGGAGTTCTGGCTGGGTTAGTGCCTCATAGGGATTGCGGGACCAGGGAAGGGATGGGGGCCCTGTGGACACAAGAACCCCAATGAGCACACATTCCACACCCCCAGGCAACGAGGCCCTGCACAGCCTGACCAAAGCCGGCGACTACTCCTTGCGTGTGGACCTGCGGGATGGGGACGAGGCCGTGTTTGCCCAGTACGACTCCTTCCGAGTAGACTCGGCCGATGAGTACTACCGCCTCCACCTGGAAGGCTACCACGGCACTGCAGGTGAGGTGTGGGCCTGGGGGTGGGGGGCAGGGACGGGGTGGGAGTGGGGAGGAGAGGCCCTCACTGCGCCTTCCACGCCCTGCCCAGGGGACTCCATGAGCTACCACAGCGGCAGTGTCTTCTCTGCCCGTGACCGAGACCCCAACAACTTGCTCATCTCCTGCGCCGTCTCTTACCGAGGGGCCTGGTGGTATAAGAACTGCCACTATGCCAACCTCAACGGGCTCTACGGGAGCACAGTGGACCACCAGGTGAGAGGTCCAGGAGGCAGCACGGAGCGGGGGCTCAGCCTGCCTGGGTGTGACGCACAGTGTGACAAGACAAGTTACTGAGCCGCTCAGAGCCCCAGGGCCCTTGTCTGTGAAATGGAACGGTAATGCCAGTCTCTGCAAGTTTTCTGGAGGAGATGATTTATTGGACGTAAAGGGACAGCTCAGGATTCAGCCTCAGTCCTTTGTAATTGAGGGTTTAAGAAGGATAAAGGGAGGGAGGATCCTTGATTGATTTGTGGGAACCATCTCGCCAGAGGGGAGCAGAGGTGGGAGCAGATGGGATGACAGGCTTTGACTCTCTCTCGACAACCCCTTCCCAGGGAGTGAGCTGGTACTACTGGAGGGGCTTTGACTTCTCCGTGCCCTTCACGGAAATGAAGCTGAGACCAAGAAGCTACCGGCCCCCGGGCAGGGGAGGCTGAGCCGCTGCTCACCCCTCCAGCGCCCTACTATGACTGCCGAGCACTGAGGGGTTGCGCCCAGAGAAGAGCCGGGGGCCACCTTCACCATCCAGCCACCGTAGGAAGCCTTCTCCACCCGCGATCTCACAGCACCATGTTTACAGGGGGGAGGGAAGGGGTTTGTACGGGAGCAATAAAAGGAGAAACCCAGGCCAGTGAGTCCAGGCCCCGTCACTGGTCATTGGCGCTCGCGCGCGGCCCGGCCTCCGCCGCCCCGGGGCTGCAGCCGCACCTGGAAAGGCTGAATCTTGAGATTGACGCCGCAGTAGGGATGGGGCTGCAGCGAGGGCAGGGCGCCCGCGGGCGACAGCAGCGTGAAGGCCTGCAGCAGTTGCCCCAGCACCACGAAGAGCTCGAGGCGCGCCAGCGGCTCGCCCAGGCACACGCGCGCCCCGCAGCCAAAGGCCAGCGCGCTGGGGTTCGCGCCCGCGTCCAGGAAGCGGTCTGCGGGCGGAAGGACGGACCGGAGTTCAGCGGCCGCCGGCTCTCGGCCTCCGCCGCCCCCGCGCCGCGGGCACCCGCCCCGCCACGCACCGGGCCGGAACTCGTGCGGCCGCTCCCACACAGTCTCGTCCAGGTGGGCACCTTGGAGGTTGGGGATGACAACCATGCCCTCGGGGATGTCGTAGCCGAAGATGCTGAGGGGTAGGGTTAAGTTAGAGGCCCGCCAGGACCCCGCTGGGGCCTTTGCCGCTCGGCCCTCCCCCCTCGGGAGTCACCTGCTAGCCCGCGTGGCGCGGTGCGGCAAGGCCAGGGGCACGACGGGCCGCAGGCGCAGCACCTCAGCGATGGTGGCGTTGAGCAAGGGCAGCCGAGCGCGGTCCTTGTATGGGACTCGGGAGCCCGAGGCTCCGGGGCCCAGCTCGCGATCCAACTCCTCCTGCAGTCGCCGCTGAATCTGGGAAAGGGGGGCAAGCCCGAGGTCCGGGGCCCGAGCCCTGCCTCTGGCCGACGCACGGCTGCCCAGCCTCCCACCACTCCGTGGAGCAGCTCACCGGAGAGTCTGTGCCAAGTAGGAGAACCCCCTCCCAGACCACCCCAGACTCACTGCCCCCCAACCCCCTCCCAACACAGCCCGCGGCGGGTTCAGCGAGCTGGGTTCCCGATGCCCTGGCCAAGCTGCCAGGAAGGAGCCTTTCGCCTGCCTCCAGGGCATACCTCAGGGTGGTGAAGCAGGAACGCCACAGCCCAGGAAAGGGTGTTTGCCGTGGTCTCAGTGCCACCGATGAAAAGGTCCACCACGGACATATGCACGTGCCCTTCAAGGAGCTGCCCTGGGCCCTCTTCCACTCTTTGCTTCCCCATCCCCTGGAGCATGTAGTCCGTCATGTCCCTCCACTGGCCTGCCACCATGCTCTCCTGGAGAGGGGAGGAGGAGCCAGCCTGAGTCCCTGGCTTGGGGTGGGGGGGGGGGGGGGGGTGGGGGGGTCAGCAGGGGGCAGCAGGTCCAGGACTGGTGGGGTGTCAAAGAAGCCGCCGAGCTCTGGGGCAGTAGCATCACTGCTGAGAGCTGAGGAGGAGCCCGGTGCACGCACGGTTCCCACCTTGTGCTGCCTCAGCTGCTTCTCTACAATGTGGTCCCTGTTCTCCATGGCCTGCTTCAGCCTCCGGAGCCCGGGGTTGGGGAAGAACTGGGGCAGACAGCAAGAGAGTGTAGCCGCTGGGAAGGGAGCCTCTGCCCACCTCCGCCCTGTCTCCCAGGACCAGGTGTGTCGGGGCTTCACCTCCTCACCCTGAGAAAGGGAACCATGTCCAAAATTTGGATGGACCAGTGGTCCCAGGTTTTCATCAAGTCCTGGACACAGTCGTGAAAGGCATGTACCAAGGTGTCCTCCTGCCGGAAAAGGAGGGAATCCTTTCGGTTCAGGACCAGGAGAGGGTCTGGGAGGGGCTGGGCGGGGGGTGGGGCCCAAGCCTATGTGAGGGCAAGAGAACCTTGACCTTGTCTCCAAAGGTGAGGTAACAGATGATGCTGCAGGTGAGGAGAGAGAATTCCTTCTGGATGGCCACGGGGGCACCAGCCCGGGCTTTCATGCGCTGAGGAGAAGCAGCGTGAACTAAACAGGGGGCTGCCGGGAGGGCTGAAGCCGACCTGGGCCAACTGTGGGAGGCGAGCCTCACCTCACAGAACTCCTGGGTCAGCTGCTCCACCCGGGGCTCCGTGCAGCTGCGGACGCCCAGCAGCAGGGCTGAGCGCGTGAGTTTCTTGTGGGCCTTCCAGAGCAGGGAGTAGTCCCCTAGTGAGATGTCCTGGCAGTGCTGAGACACCAGCTGGTCTGTGAGTAGGGGTTGGGGGCAGGGGGTCGAACTGACCGAGGAAGCCACGGGCCTGACCTTCCCTGCCTCCCATAGCCCCTGCTTCTTCCATCAAGAAACGCCCCCCACCCCTTACAGGATGGTATCTGGGGTCTGCCGGCAAAGTCCACCCACTTCCTGATCAGGGCCTCCTCGATGGTCCTCTTGGAGTTCAGCACCACCACATCTGGGGGAGAGGAAAAGCAGGGTGTCAGCAGGGAGAGGACCCCACCTCCACACCACTGTGGGGCGAGGGGGGGTGGGGCAGACGCTCACCTTGCAGCCCTAGGCGGAGCCTGTAGATGGGCCCGAGTTTCTGAGTCAGGCCAAGCAGATAGACGGGGAGGTTGGGCTGCAGCAGGTGCAGGAAGCCGGGGACAAGAGGTGGGAGGTGGAGGCTCCTGAGCTTCCACTGGCCCCACAGCAGGCGAGTGCCGACTAGCAGGGGCAGCAGCAGCAGCAGCAGCAGTAGCAGCCCTACGAGTACCATGGCTGGAGACGCGGGCAGTGGCCCAAGCCTGGCCGCTTGGAGCTCTTGAGACCTCCAGCCATCTGGCTACTTGGGCTGCTCTGAGGCCTCCCTTGACTCCTTCCCTCAGGCCCTTGCCCACTGTCCCGCCCACAAAATAGTGTATTCCTGGAATGGCACCAACCCTCTTGGCCTTCGAAAATCCACATATCAAAGAGCAGCCCTTTTCCCATTCATCTATCAAGAAGAAAGGAAGGGAGACACAGCCCTGACCTTCAGCAGCCAGAATCAGCTTTCTGCCTCCACATCAACCATGCAAGAAAGAAAACATGTCCACTCTTGGGCCTGAGCCGTCTCCGGATCCCCACCGCACCCCCCAACCCCGCCACCTCGCACCAGCTTACTGCCACGGACTTTGTCTCAGAGAGAAAAATGACAACCCCTGCCTAATACGCCCTCCCAGATTGCCTGAAGAACAAAAGGAGATGAAAGTGATCTGTGTGTTTTTCTTTTCACTTACAGGTAGGGGAACCAGATGTCCTGGTTTGCCTGCGTTATCCCAGTTTATACCTGTAGTCCCAGTGTAATCACTAACAGCGCCTCATTTCACTCTCAAAAGTTGAAGATGAACAAGTAAATGGTCCCTTAATTTGGAGCTCTTACCATGTACCTAATGCTCTTTGGTTGCAAGCAAAAGAGACCCACTTGAGCTGGCTTGAGCCAAAATTAAGAATTGTCATACAAATACAGGGGTATCTCACGGAACCCAAGAGCAGGAAAGTAGAAGGGACCTCGCTGGCCTTGGAAGGCCAGGGATAGGGAACAAAGAAGCTCTAGAGACGGGACTGCTCCCTCACTGTTTGTTCCTCCGTCCTCGTCCTCTTAGTCTGCTGTCTCCTCCCACTCTGCAGTCAAGCTAATTGTGCTTCCAGGTGCAGGCAGAACAGGACTGCCTTCAGGGTTAGAGTCCACAGATTACAGGTTTAGCACCAGGGCAAGTGGGGTTTCCCAGCATGAATGAACATGCCCCCCATAGATTCCAAAGTCCGCAGGAAGGAACTTGATAGCCACAGCTGGGATCAGGGGTCCAGCCCTATTCTGGGACCCGTTGCCACAAGGGGTGGGGTCCTAGTGGACCAAGTAGGGCTATCAGGGGCCACTTTTATGGGTGAGGAGGCAGTTGAGGGGCTTAGGAGAGGTCATGCTAAAGAGGGGAGGCAGGGCTCTGTGAGAGGTTGGGGCACCTAGGGGATGGGATGAGGGCTGGCAGATGACCTGCGGTCCACGCATCCCCCAATTCCCCATCCCTGGCTCTGTGAACCGACCTCAGAGCTTTAACCAGAGCAAGGCTGTGCTACCAGAGAGCCTGAGTCGAGATTCCAGCTGTGCTACACACTAGCTTGAAGAGTTAACTTCTGAGGGTCCTGATGGAAGAGGCTCAGGCTCAGCCTGGATCCACCCACCCCCAGGACTGGGAAGGAGAAAACATGGGACTTCTGGGATTGGGCAGCAACAGCTGGCAACTTCCTCATAGTTGACAACTATAGCTGACTCTTTGGCTCTCATAGGTGGGTTTATGCCACCACCATGCTGACCAGCTTTGGGGAGAGATCTGATGGGCAATGACCAGGCCATGTAGACAATAGCCCTCGGAAGCCTCGGAAATACTGGGGAAAGTCAGAACTTCTCAAAGTTGCATGGAATAGGAGGGGATCCATTCAAAAGGAGAGTGACCTGGAATGCTGCCATGCCTGTGAATGTCCCTTCATAAACTGACACCATTTACCTTGCCAGCCCCATCTTTTCCACACCACCTCCAAATCCAAATTCCAGACATGATGAATGACACGCAGTGCCCCCGAATGTGCTCTGTCCTGCCCCCAGCCTCTGGGTCTTTTATATGCTTTCTTCTACCTCAAATACCCTCATCTACCCCTACTCTCTTTGCTTGACTCCTCAGCCTTCAGAATCCCACTTAGATGTCACCTCCTCCAGGAAGCCTCCCCTGCCCACTTCTCACATTCCCCAAGACTGGGTCAGATGCCCAAACTATGTGCCCCATAGGACTATGTAGCTCCCCGACATTACACCTTTCACAGAGGATGGGAGCCTGGCACAGGGCATGGCACGGAGTAAGAGTTCCACAAATTTCTGTTGAATGATTGAATGGCAGGCTGCTGAGCTGTCTCAGTTTTCATCAAAACTGATCTCAGCAAATTTCTCTAGATGAATTTCTAGGTCAGCCCTGCAGACCCAAGGGGTGCTGCCAAAGAGGGAGAGCTAGGCAGGCGGGTGGGGAGGGTTGACCCCAGTAGAACAGCAGTTGGCCTTTCGATGAAGACATCATCAGATGTGAGGATTGCACAATTCTGGGAAAGTTACCTAATACCGCTGATAAAGGGATCAAGTGTCAAACGGGCTTTCAACAGACCAGGTCTCAGCTACAAGCAAGACCCCAGAACTGCCAACTGCATGAGGACAGAGTGGGAGACACGTAGCTGAATAGCTGCTCACGAAGCAGAAGAGCTGAGGTGCTGGCTGAGCGCCAGCCCCGCCTGAGGCCACAGTGACGGGTTGCATGGGCGCGGTGGGTGCCCTGCAGGCACGGTGAAAGGGAGGCTCTGGTGTGGACACTGGATCCTCGGAGTGCAGGGTGATCTGCCTGGGGTGGTCACTATGAGGGACTGAGCTCCCAGGGGGTCATCTTGGGGAGGGGGAGATTCAGGCAGAGCTGGCCACTGCAAGGGTCACCCAGGCTCTGAGAGCCTAAGATTATGCAAACCCTGGCCTGGGCCCCCCAGACCCTGGAAGGGGCAGTGGTCCCGCCGGTCTCAGTCCTGGAGCTACACACTGACACTTTGCTGCCAAAGGCCTTTATTGAGTCCCTGGGGCTGCCTGGGGCTGCGTGCCGGGGGCCGGGCACGGCAGTGATCCAGGCGTGATCTTTCCCTGGCTCCGGATCCTCCGGGGAAGACGGGAGGGCAGCCCTTACACCTGGCAGCCCTGCATGCCATACTCCTGGATGAAGCTTCTGAGCTGGGCACAGGCTGCCCGCTGGCGGGTGCTCTGGCACAGGCGCTCCGAGGGCATCTCCTCGATCCAGCTGTTCGAGTCCAGCAGGTACTGGGGGCTGCAGGGGCCAAGGGGCAGGCAGCAGGGGTCAGGAGGATGGTCAGGCGGAAGAGCCCGAGGCACCTGGCTTCTGAGGGGACAGGGGATCAGTTCCCTCGTGAGGTGTGAGGAGAGCAAGAGACCAAGGGGCCCAGAGAACTCACTCTCCCTTGAGGTCGTGGGTGGTCCCGTCCAGACCCATGATGAGATATTTTTTCCCAGGTTCCAACTGAAGGCGGCAAGAGGCTCGAACCAGGAAGTTTCTGGTCTGACCAGCAGTGGCCTTGGTATCCTTGGCTGAGGGGAGAGCGTCCACAAGAGTCGTCAGAGGGGGAGAGAAGGGGTCGGACAGCACCGGGACCAGGGGCTTTGCGCCGAGCCTCTCACTTGACTCTCACTGCCCCCGATGGAGAGGTGCGACTGCTTTCCTGTTTATGGACAAGCCCAGAACTTCTAAGAGGCCGAGGGGATTTGGGCTCAGAATGGCTGAATTCTCACTATTCCAGGCACGAAGGCCCCAAAGCCAGAGCTCAGCTCTTCTGTATCCCTCCAGCCCCGCCCACTTATCTGTCTCCTCACTGAAGTGCAGGACTTGGGTGATACTGGTCTCAAAGAGGCGGAAAGCAGCTCTGCTGTCTTCTCGGAGAACCTTAACCTGGAAGCCTGTGGGGGTTTAGGAGAAGGGAAGGAAGGTTGGTTAGCCCGAGGCTGAGAGGGCTGTAAGTCAGTGCAGAGCAAAAAGGCTGCCCGTGGGCCCGAGAGGAGCAGGCACAACCAAGGAGACCCTGAGGGTGGCTCAGGGTCGGGGCCGGGGCCCAGGCGGGAAGACTGACCGTAGTCCACTCGGGGAAAGTAGCAGGCGAACTTCATCCTGTAACCATCCATATCCTGCCGCCCCTGCTCCAGGGCCCGGCGCTGTCGCGGGCACTTCCCTGAAGTCGAGGGCCCAGATGAGCGAGTGCAGGCCCCAGCCATGCCGTCTCCCCACTCCTGCCCCTGGGCCCTGGGTCTCACCCTCAGCACACTGGCAGACGTCACCAGAGCACAAAGTGGACAAGAGTTTGCTCTTAGTTGGTGCCCCGTAAAACACAGAACATTTGTGCTCTGGAGAAAAAGCAGACCGGGGCGTTAGGGCGCAGTCCCCCCTCTCTGCTCTCCAGCCCCATGGAGCCGCAGGACTTCCCTGCCACCCTTCCCTGCCACCTATCCCAAACCTCCCAAGTGTCCCCGGTGTGCTCACCAGGGTTGTAGTAATCATACAGGACGGCGCTGGCTGGCTGCACCAGCCCCACGGCCACATCCTGCACAGCTCCGAAGCCCACGCACTCCTGGGACATGGGGACCTGGTGGGCGGCGGGGAGGGCGGAGAGGTCAGGCACCCACCTCTGGGCTCTGCAGCCTGCTCTGATGTATTTCCTTGGCCTGTTTAGTTCCGGTTGATCTTATCGTCAGTGTCCTTCACAGTTTGTTACCTTCCAGCCTCCGGATTTCTAAAAACTGCTCCCCAAGGTCTCTGGTGACTTCACTGCCCACGTGCTGACCTCATCCCAGTCTCCAGAGCCCTGGGCCCCTCTGCAGAGTCTCACATCATGGACACATTCTCCATGAAACGCTCCCTAAGCTCGAGGTTAGCTTCCGGACCAGCCCTGATTCTGACCTGGTCACTTCTGACATCCCTCTCCCTCCCTCCCAGAAGCACAGTCCCCAGCCCTGGCCCTTCCCCTCCTCTGCGCTCCCCTTTGGAGGTCTCACCACTCCCTGGCTCTCCCCAAACCCTTCAGACTGGCGATTCCCGAACCAAACTTTCAGCCTTACTCTTGCACTGGGATTTTTGCAGGATGTATTCAATCCTCCAAATTCCCTCTGCCTGCCCTCCAAACCCACTCAGCCTCTTGACAGCCTCCCTTCACTGATACAGCTGAGGCCTGCCTTATCTGCCATAACCTGACAGCAGATGCTCCCATGCGGCCCGTCCTCCACGGCCCAGCCATTCATGTCCAGGCCCAGAGCCCTCTCTTCATGCCCACGCTGGTCCAGTCCAGCCTGGTAACCCGCGGGTTTCCCTCCTAAGCTGCATGGTCAGCAACCTGACTTGAAATCCTCCTGGTTCCTCATTTTCCATTGTGTTCAACCAGACTCCTCTGCCTGGCTTCTCAAGCTAATAGGGTCTGTCCCCTCTGCACACACAGGGCAAGGGAGGGTCTCCCCTGACCACAAACACTTGGCTAATGGTATCACAGCATTAACACGCCTTTTTCACATTTTCTCCAAGACGTTACAGTAAATGTTCAAAAAAAACTTCTGAGGGCCATCGGAGGGTTGATAACTTTGTGTTAGCCAAATAAGGCTGCGGAAAAGCAAAAACAACTCGTCTAGGACCAGCATCATTTTAAAAAACAGAATACACTTTAATATCAAAAACAAAACAAACAAACACACACAAAAACCGGGAAGGGAGACAACAACAAAAAAACAAAAGCAGCCCCTCAAGTCGAAAAAGTCCAGCTTTACAAAAGGCTCCACCGCAAGCACTGGCACTGGCCCCCGAGCCACAAGGGGCTCAGCCCCTGACCGCCGACAGGCAGCAGGGAGCCTCCCCGGCCTCTGCTCTGGCCACTCCTGTCCTGTCTCCCTGCTCACATCACGAGTTCTCTCTAAGTGCACTAGACACTGGTACAGCTGCCTCCTGGGGAACCTCTTAACACGAGCTCAGAAAACCCGGTGCCGTATGTGCCCCGCTCTGTCACCCTCCTTGCTCACCGAGTCGAAGTACAGCAGGACGTGGGGCCCCTCGGTCTCAAAGTGACTCACGTACCGGTCAGAGAGGGAGGTCAACTGTGGGGAAGGGGAGCTGGTCACAGGGAGGTAGCCCTGGGCCCCCCTGCACTGAGGGGCTCAGCAGCTGGGGCGCTGCGGGGACGGTGCAGGGCTCCCGAGGGCACAGGCGCCTCCGGGTGTCTGGCCACACCTTCTCCAGGTCTGCCCGCAGGGCGTGGAATCCACTCAGGAGGGTGATGTCTGCAATGGCCATGCCCGACAGCCCCACCTTGCCATTCCGCCTGTGGAGACACATGCCCTGTCGTCCGGGTCGCCCTGTGTCAGGCTGTAGACACCCAGCCCCAGCCTTGGGCCAGCCCACAGCACCTCACTCAGCCAGTGCAGCCCCCAGAGCTCACCAGATGCACACGGTGTACTGCACCCTGGATTCCTGCTCTTCAGCCACCTTGGGGGCCTCCCTCCTGCGGCGGCTCCTCCGGCCATCAAACAGCTGCAGGGGCGTCACGAGCTGGGAGTGGGCCCCCGGGTCATCCCCGGCCGGAATGTCCTCGTACTCATAGTCCTCGTAGTCCTCGTTGGCTTCCACTGCGCGGGGACAGCACCGTGGCTCAGGCCTGGCACCAGCCCCGCAGGGACCCACGGCCTCTGACCCCAACACTCACTTGTGTACTGGACGTGGCCCACGACCGTCACTTCAATCTGCAGATCCTGGCAGGTCGTGTTCTTCACGCCCATGACGTTGTAGGTATGAAGGACCTGGCTCAGCAAGGGGTGAGGGGAGGACACGGGACAGCTGGGGCCACAGAGCTCTCTCCAGAGCCACACCGAAGGGCACCTCCCTGGGCTAAGGGATTTGAGGCCTTCAGCCCCTTCTCGTCCCCATCGCGGACCAGTCCAGGAATGCGAACGGGCCCAGGTGTTGGGTTAGACGGTGAGACGGAGTGGGGAGTGGGGGTCTGGCCTGGGGGTGAGCACTGTACGGGGTGCACAGAGGACGCTGGAATGGAAAGTTCAGGAAAGGCTTCCGACCGAGGCTTGAAGGAGGAGAATGAGTGTGTCATGTGGGACAAGAAGCAGGGGAAGCACATTCAAGGGCAGGAGACCTGTGTAGATGGGTGGATCTGGCTGGCTGGGGAGGTAGGCAGGGCTGGGGTGAAAGCGGAGGAGGGGTTACTGGGGTCACAAGGAGGGGCTGGGGCTGCGGGGGGCACTAAGATGGCCCCCAGAGTGGCAGCTGGGCTCCTGTAGGGAAGGGACTCCATCAGCCAGATAAGGGGACCCAGGAGGAAGGAGTTTGGGGCACAACCATGTCTGAGGTGCTGTGGGACACAGGGGCCCAGAGCTCAGGGGAGAGGCTTGGGCTGAGGCATCATGTGTGTTCAAGCATCAGCACTGAGGGGGGTGAAGGGGACGACAGGCACCCGGAGAGGGTGGAGACCAGAGCGAGGGGGACGTGCCCAGGATGGAGCACAGGGAACGCCAACCCAGGTGTCTCTTCCTCCCTCCCCAGCCGTGAGGTCTGCCGGTAGGTCTCCCACTGAACAGCCCAGCTTCACCCTGCTGGACCCGGGCGGGCAGTGCTGCCAGCTCTCACCTTCAAGGTTCCTTTGCTGTTTCCTCCCACCTTCACATTAATCTTGCTGCCCAAGGAAAACTTTTGGAAACAGAAAAGGGAAAGCGATGTCAGAATGGCACCCTGTTGTTCCGACTTATCTCCTCCCTAAAAACAACCCCACCTCCTCTCCCCAGCTTTCCACAACGTTTCACCTTCACCTGCATTATCTCACTGCCATCTCCTAAAAACCCCTGTCGGGTAGACTCTGCATGTTTCATTTTCGGATCAGAAAAATGAAGCGCAGAGGCTAGGTGACTTTCTACAGGTAGCAGAGCCAGTAAGTCTTCCCACAAAGATATCAGAAAGAGGTGCCGTGGGGATTCTGCAGGGGTGGGGGACAGGGGGTGGCTTCTGGTCTGGCCGAGGTAGGCGCAGGTGTCCTGGCAACCCAGGTGAGGGAATGGTTCACCTGCAGCTCCTCCTCCAGCCCCTGAACTTCGTGGTTGGTCAGCTGCAGCACGTGGGACTTGAGTCCACTGCGGCCCACGGAGTTGAGGGTCACGTTGAGCCCCTTCTCCTCGGTGGTGTGGGACGCGATCCAGTACGCAGACAGGGCATCCAGGGCCATCACCGTGTCCTGGGGAGGATGGGCCAGGACTCAGGCACTTGGTCTCAGGACCACCCACCTCCAGAGCCCCAGGGCAGCCCCTACCTGGGTGCTGCGGAATCCACCTTGGAAGCTGCCCTGGCGGGTGAGCCAGGATGCAGCCTGGTCGGCCAACTCGCCCTTGCCCTCCCAAAGCAGCAGGTGTAGCAGGCCGTAGGCTGTGGTTTCAATCCACAGGGCAGGGGCCTGGGGCACGGGGTCTGCCGGGCTGTGAGGAGCCACGGTGGGTGACAGGACATTGCTCTGAGAACTGGTGACTGAGCCCCAGTACAGGTTATCTGGGAGTGAAAGGAGACCCACAGGTGAACAGGGGGAGGATCTTAGTTGCCTGGCCCTTTGACACTCCCCCCATCAGGCTCGCCTGATTCTACCCCAACCATCCCTGCTTATGCTCTGATCCCCTCCGGGCGTCCTCACTCATTCAGTTTCTCCCTTTGGACACACTCAGGGGTCTCAAGGTTCTCCGAGCCCCAGGCTCACTGCCAAGGCCCCCTTACCGCCAGTCTCCTGGGCCATGGCCATGAGGTTGTTATGGGCAACATCCCGCAGGTCCTCAGGGGCGTCAGTCAGCGACAGGGCGTAGGCCGTGATGGCGGCCGCGTGGGACCCCAGGAGCCCAGAACCTACTTTTGCCCCCAAGAAGGTGTTTGCCCTTGAGATGGAGTCTTCCTAGAAGAAAGTGGAGAGGAAGGTCCGCGGGCTGGACACCTGGATTCCTGAGGAGAAAGGGGATCAGCAAAGGGCACACATGTTGGGTGCCTTACCACTCTCTTCAACTGCTCTGAATTCTTGTCCGGGAAGACAGCCAGCCCATGATGAAGGGCGATGACCACAAAAGCTGTGAGCGCCACGGTCTCATCATTTCCCACTAAGCCCCCCTGGTTGAAGGGGGGAGAAAAGAAGACGTTGACCAGGAGGGGGAGGGGCAGGGAGCGCCTTCCCTCCTGTGCTCCGTGGTCCAGCCTCCCAGCCCTGTACCTGCATGCCCCTGTGAATAACTGGATGTGGGTCGTGGAATGATCCATCAGCCAGCTGCTGCAATAGCAGCCACTTGGCCGTCTCCTGCAGCTTTTCAGGTGAGCCGCCCACCTGTTCCTGGGCCAAACTCAGGATCTTCAGCACAAAGGCCGTGAGCCTAGAGGGGAGGAAGCGAGGGCTAGGAATAGGGACTGGTCCCTGTAGGGAACGTGGTCCCGCTCCCCCAGGCACCTGGTTATTTATTTACCTCCCCCATAATACCCACGTCTGCCCCCACCAGCCCTGGCCCCTCTCAGAAACCCAGAACCACTCTCCCAAGCTCACCAGGTGCTGCTGTCCCGCTTTAACCAAGCCCCATAGGAACCATCTGGTTTTCGAAACTCCTGGATCCGCGTGTAGCCTTGGAGAGGAGAGGCAGCTGCTGAGGTGACACTGACTCTCCTGCTACTTGTGCCGAGGCCACGCTCCCCATTTCCACTGGGTACCCCCTCCCTTCCCCACTCTAGCCATCTAGGCTGCCCATCTTCCATTAATTGCCCTCTCCTGGCCCCCATTCCTGCCTGCCGTGGCACCCAGAACCTTTCTGGATCAGATCCACAGCGTGGTCCTTCATCTCAGGGGGCAGCATGCTCCACTGCTCTGTCTTGTCCAGGTAGCGGGAAGCAGCCAGTGTTGGAGCCAAGAGGACCATGGTTTGTTCCCCGCAGCCCTGGGGAAGCCTCAGGAGGGAGGCCATGCCTCCCGGTGACAAGGCCCCCTCAGAGCCCAAAGTGTCCAATGGATCTGAGGCTATAAGGGAGGGAGAGGGTTAAGGATCAGAGAGCAGGTCTGGGGGCCCAGGGTCAGAGGGTCATAGAGCCATGGGATCAAACAGGGGTCTGCAGGTTTCCCATGAATCCAAGGCTGGCCACTGGGAAGGGACTGGAGGACACTCCCACCTGTGACTCTAACAAAGCTCCTGAAATCTCCATCAGGGATAATATTGGGATCAGAGATGCCAGGAATTTCCAAGCTCCGGCCTCGGGGGTCTGGGGAGATGAGGGAAGTTGGCAGTCTGTCCTGCTGTCCATATCCCCTGCCCGCTACGACCCCCTTAGGACACTGATGGCTGGGCGTGGGTGTCACTCACCCAGGGGGTTGAGTTCATAGACAATCTCCTCCCTCTGAATGGCCCCTTCATTCTGTCTCAGAGGAAACATAGCTGTGAGAGATCACACAGGCTAGAGCCTGCCCCTCCCAGCGCAGACTCCTCAGGACTTAGAGTTTGAACTTCAGGGACAGAGTTGGATCAGAATGGTAGAAGGTGCAAACAGACCAAAGCATTGGGTTTGGGTGTTGAGCCTCTGGCCTGGCCAGCAGGGAGGGTGCCAGAATGGGGGATAAATCTGGAAGCCCGGGGACCTAGATTCAGGGGTGTTCCATTCACCTCAATTTGTAGAACCTTAGATACTGCGTCCCCCACAGGGAAATCCAAGGATCCTCGAGCCACCACTTTCAGGGACACAGCAGCGGCCGCTATGGGCACCACAGAGAAGCCAATGGGCCGGGCAGAGCCCGCAGGGACCAGCACCTGCTGGGCAAGCCCTCCGCCCCCAGCCAGGCACAGCCCCTCCACTGGGGACACGTGGACGCTCACCTGGGGGCAGGAGGACAGTTAGGCCCCCCACCCTTCACCTGCCCCAGGCCCGCCTCCACCAACACCGTGTGCTCAGCCCCCGAGGGGCCTCACGGTCACATCTGTATCCAGGTAGTTGTAGAGGACAGGCCGCAGCTCGAGCTGTTCAAAGCGGCGGACGGAGACGGGCAGGCGCAGGTGCACGTGGAATTCACGGAACACTCGGAGCCGGGCCGGGCTGGCCACACACAAGCCTGATGGACAGAGGGGGCACATACGAGAGGCCTGCGGGCATCCCAGCCGCGGGGTCCCAGGAGTGAGGGCCGGGAGCGGCCCCAGCTCCCCCCGCCCCCGTCACCCCACCCACGCCCGGCCCTCCTCTCTGGCCTCGCAGCCCTGGCGCACATGGGGTGAAGACTTCTCCAGGTCTCTGCTCCTACTAAGAGCAAAGGACTAAGCAGGGAGCCTGGGTCAAGGGGGCATGGAAGAGGGAGGCCATAGGCCCAGGCAGGGTGACCTCACCTGTGCTTTTGGACAGGCTCACGCCATGGATTTCCCACGTGGTCAGGGAGTCCGGGAGCAGCTGTCTCAGTCTGCGTGGTGGGAAAGGTGAGAAGCCCCGTCACGTGCTGAGCTGCCCCGGCCACAGCCCAGAGATGAGGCCGGGCCCGCCACACGCCCTCACTGGGAGAAGTGGTCCACTGCTTCCACTTTCCAAAGCCAGTTCTCAGGGAAGAAGCTGCGCACAGGGACGTCATCCTCATCGATCAGGTCCTCCTCCTGCAGGAGCTCCTTGGCTACGGACCACAGTGAGGGCCATGAGGAGGGCGCCGTTCTGCCCTTCCAGGCGGCCCTGCCACTCCCCCGGCCCCACTCAGCCCCTCACCTCGGGCAAGGCCCGCCTGGCCCCTCGCCCAGGCCTTCTTGCGCAGGCCCTCAGCAAACTGGCAGCAGGACAGGAAGGGCCCCCGGCAGGCCGGCTGCTGCACACGGGCCACCCGCTGCTCACAGGTGCGCGCCATGGGCAGCCGCGTCAGCCCGTCCTGGCAGCAGCGCTTGGCTATGGGGGAAGCGTACTGGCCCACTGCAGGGCCAGGTGAGGGTGGGCACAAGGACACAAAAGTGAGACACACCTCTTCGCCCAGCCTGACCTCTACATACACAAGGACTCACTCTGAGAGACTGGGAACTCAAGAGAGGACAAAGGAGAGAGCCTCTGGCCCACCCACCTTCGACCCCAGAACTTGGATCTCTGGCCCCGACACCACATCCTGGCTCTCTCAGGAGCACAGGAGCCAAAAGGCAGATCCGCACCTGACCCTTGGGCCCAAGTGTGGAGAGCTTCACAGACACCCACAACTCACGCCTCTCATGAATCTCCTTCTGGAAGTTCACGTTTCTCTGTTTCCGGACCTTTGTCTCCTTGGGACATCTTAGACCTGGTAGAGAGCAGGACCGCAGGCAGCTGTGGGGTGCAGGGCCTCCCACCTCCCCTCCTTGTTCCCTGCTCCCAGCCCAGCCCTTCCCACCCCTCCTCTCCCTGTCTTACCCCCTCAGGCCCCTCCTTCTTCATCTTCCCACCACCCCCCCCTTCCTCCTCTGTTCTCACTCTTTCTGACTGGGGTCAGTTGGTCTCCATCAGAAAAGGCCAGACCAGCTGCCTCGAACGTCTGAAGGGCACTGTCCCCACCCCCAGGACCACAGCCAAGGTCATAGCTGTTCACAGCTTCGAAGACCTGGCGAGAAAAGGCAGAGACGTTGCAGAGACAAGAGTGGCTGTAGGCACGACTGGCCACTCAGCTGCAGGTGAGAGGGCAGGGTACGGACAAGTACGAGAGACACCGAGAGTGGGGAAACAGAGGCCACGGGGCCCAAGGCTTCAGGGAGGGCTGGGATGAGTCCGTGAGTGAGATCGACCTGCTGGCCCAGGGCCCAGGGCTCAGGGCAGCAGGAGGGTGAGCCATGGGCGGGAGGGAGGATTAGGGAAAGGGGCTTGACAAACCTTGACCATGTCGAGGGGTTTGTGGGACTTGCCGCCCACAGCATACAGAGCCGTGTCCACGGCTCCCAGGGCCACCAGGGCTGGAGAATCTGTTTGCAGGTTGAGCTTTACAGTGTCCCCAGGATGATACTCCTTGCTACCATCCACGTTCAGCTCCAGCTGGCAGAGGCAGGAGGTGGGGGGCAGTCAGAGTGGGGAGAACTTCCTTCGGTCTTGTGCAACTTCAGTGTACCCCAAACTAAATCCATGCCCTGTTTGCAATCACCCTGTCTTCCTTCTCTCTTAACCCCCCTATGGCATATACACACACCCGAGGCCAGTTACCTTGCCCTCACAGCCCCCAGCCTGGACGTCCACTCGCAGGGAGTTGGCCACCGGGACGCCCCCATGATAGTAGAAGGCCACAAGGTGGAAGGAGGGTGCCAGGTGATAGTCCACAAACACGGAGACAGAGGTCAGGTCCCTCCTGGGCTCTCGATGTACAGACACGATCTGGCCCCGGGATACAATCTGGGGCGAGAGCAGTGTCTTCTTCACTGCACATCCTCAGCCCTGAAACCGCTACCCCACCCCAAGGGTTCTTTCCTGCCTGAGACCCTCCTGCACCCCTGTCCTCCTCTGCAACCCAGCTCATGCACACCATGTAGTAGAAGTGAGAGAAGCTCCCACTGATGCCCACGGCTCGCAGGTTTAGGTTAAGAGTGTCCCTGACTTTAGGGGGTCGAGGATCCAGCCTCTCGATGGACAGAAACCCGGATCTTCTGGACAGGGGGGCTTTCACGGTGAGCCTGCTTATGGCAGGATAGGGGGAGCCTGCAGACACCTGGAGAGAGGGGCAGGGGTGGCAGGGTCAGTGGCAAGGACCCAGGCACCCAGCTTTTCCCCCCAGCCTGGGAACCCTCTCTCCTAGCCCACCCTCTCCCTTGAGGGGGAATCCTACCGAGAGCTGCACTTCTGAGGTGGTCTGAGGGACAATAATGGGAACAATGACTTGGCCGCTCTCGTCTGTGTTCTGTTGAAAGTCCTGGTTTTTAGAAGTAGATCCAGAAGACAACTTGGCAGAAACTTTGACAGGAATG
>NW_006786873.1:387510-391461 GCF_000442215.2 Lipotes vexillifer
AATGCCAGAGGCTGGTGAGCCTGACATGTCACGGACCAGGGCCTAGGTAGGTGGGAGGGGCAGAGGGAAGAACACAGTCAGTGAGACCCTGTGCCCTCCTGACCACCCCGCCCCTTCCCCCCACTGCTCATCCTCCCCCTTCCAGAAGAAACCTGCAGCAGGAAGGGGGCCGCAGGCACAAGGTGTCGCTTGGTTTTGCTTAGATCCAAGGAGAAGGGAGATGACACGAAACGCCAGGATGTGAGCTCTGCCTCCTCCAACTCCCCTCCTGCAAGACACAGGGCAGAGGTGGAGACAGAGACCTGGGGAGAGAGGAAGAGTAGAGCCCGGGGCGGGGGGTGGCGCTCAAGTGTTTCCCACCCACAAGGCTGAACTCTTCAGGGCACAAGACGCCTCCTATCCATCTCTATGTTTGCTGAGGCCAACATAGGACGCAGCACACAGATGGTGCATAACATGTGTCTGCTGGGTGGATGGATGGATGGATGGATGGATGGATAGATGGATGGATGATGGATGGATGGACGGATGGGTGGATGGATGGGTGGATGGGTGGATGGATGGGTGGATGGATGGGTGGATGGATGGTTGGATGATGGATGGATGGACGGATGGGTGGATGGATGGGTGGATGATGGATGGATGGATGGATGGATAGATGATGGATGGATGGGTGATTGGGTGGATAGATGGATGGGTGAAAAAAAATACATTGAGACGGAGGAAGCTCCCCCTTCCCCAGAAACCACCCAGAAATCAGTTGTAGAGAGATAGTCTCCTGGGTCTTTCCTGGCTTTGGGTCTCAGATGAAGGGAAGAAGGGTGGTGCTGGTGCTGGAGAACAGAGGGTCAGCTCAGAGGTCAGAGGCGAGAGTCTGGGGTTATAATCAGGGAAAGCCACTAACCTGGAGACTCAATGATTGCTGCTGCAACATAGAGGTGCAGCCCTGGGAGGTCGTTAATATTAATATTAAGCTTCTCCAGCACACCCTGAAACTCAGCCTTTGGGAGGGAAATTCGGCACTGGCCATCTACCAGCTGGGGCACAGAAGAAGACAGGACAGAGAATGAGACTTGAGTCTCCCACCTCACCTCCTCACCCTCCCTCCCTCTCCTCACCTACCCATGCACCCCCCACCCTCCTTCCTACCTTGGTCTGACTCTCCAGCCCCCGAAGGAAAGTCTTTTTACCGTCCTCACCCAGGAGCCCAAAGCGCACATATGCCACCCCCTGCACTGGCTTCCCGTAGATGTACCTGCCACCACAGAGAGATTCGGAGGAGGCTGGGCTGAGGGCTGGAGGAAATAATGGAATAGAGGGAGGAGGCCTGGGGCAAGGGAGGGAAGTGGGGCTCCATAGCACGTTCATACTGAATAGGGAGCCCTGGGAACAGGGCCCAGCGTGAGGGACCGGAGGGGGAGTTACCTGGCCTGGATGATTACTTGGATTTCACTAAGAAAGCCAGGCGTTGCCAGGATGTAGGGCTTTTCGGGAATGATCTTCACCTCAAAGTTGGGAAGGACTGACCCAGGGCGAATGGAGGGCAGGTCAGACTCTCATGAAAGGACCCTTTAAAACTCCTCTCCCCTTTGGGCTGTGGCAGCCGCATCACCCCTGCCCCTGCCCTGCAACACCCCCTCCTCTCCTCCCGCCCTTTATTCCTTGCAGGAAAGGGGCTGCTTATCCCTCGTGCCTCCAGCTCTCACCATATTTCTTCACCTCAAACTGGGTGCTGCTGTTGGAATCCAGGCCATCTGAGAATCGGGCTGAGATCTTCCAAGTCCCTGGCCTGAGGACAGACAAGGGAGGGACTCAGCCCACTTGTGAAGGAGGCTCACTGAGAGTCAGTGACCCAGGTCCCTAGGAAGAGGACTGCGGGGGTGAACCAGAGGCTCAGGGAGCTCAGGATTGGACCGTGTGTTGGAGGCAGACAGCTGGGGGAAGCGGGAGCTGGGGAGGTGTAGGTGGGGGCGATCTGCAGGAGTGGGGAGCTCACTCTGAGATGTCTGGGATCACAAAGTCATCCTGGAAGATGGAGGAGGGAACATACACCTCCTTCTTCCGCACACGGAAGCCGCGAGAGTTCTGCGATGGGAGTAGAAGGGGTCACGGTTGGAGGTCAGATCAGCAGCTCTCGCTGATCAGGAAGGTCAGAGGTCAGGGACTCACCTCCACCGTGACCGTGAGGGTATCAGTGCACGGACGCATCTTCTGATCCAGAGCAAAGATTCGGTATCGAACTGGAAATGGAGGGCGAGGAGGTGAGCAGGAGACCATGGGCCAAGGGAGGGTGGGCCCTGGGCCCCTCGGCCCTCCCAGGAAGCGACGGGGAAGAGAACAAATATTTGCAAAGCGGCCTTCCTGTGGGGCACCTCGGGGTTTCTCACTCAAGGGGCTGGGAAGAAGTGAAAGGTGAGGGCCCGGGGGCTGAGACTCACCCCGCTGGCCAGGGTTATAAACGGGCTGGTCAGTCTGCAGAAAGAGGTGCCCCCGGCGAGAGGAGAAGAACAGGTTGACACCCTGCCTGTCTGTCTGTCTGTTCGTTAGCCATGGCGACTGGGCCACCAGCTGGACCTCGGGGGCTCTGTGGAGGAGATGGAGGCGACAGTCCTCTGCGCCTTTCAGGGAGGTCTGTCAGGAGAGGGAACAGGAGTGGGTCAGAGCCAGAGCAGAAGGACAGAGACAGAGACTGAGATAGAAACAGGGAAGACAACTCGGGCGGGGGGCGGGGGAGGGGGGCCAGTGAAAAGACAAAGATGTTTACAAGAAGACAGAGGAGGGAGGACGGAGTGGGAGGCGCTGGGCAGCAGCAGGAGGGAGTGGCGGCCAGTTACCGGGAGGCTGAGGAGGATGAAGTCTTTGTCTGAGCTGAGGCTGAAATCCACCTTTGGGGAGCAGAGCTCATGAGCTGTTGTGGATGGGTTTCTCAGGAACACTGATCCACTCACTACCTGTCCCGAAGGAGCATCCTGGAGCTGCACCCCGACTGACAGGGGGACCCCTAGGTGAACCACAGAAGGAGAAAACAGGAGCAACCTGGGAAGAACAGGTGAGGGTCAGCGGCCGGCCTCTCCTCAGGCCCCTCCACCTCCACCCCTGAATCAGGTCCCTCTGCGCCTGCTCTCCCCTCGCCAGCCCTGGCCCAGCTCAAGCTCTCCAGCATCCTGTGTCCGGGACCTGGGCTTCTGCAGAGACAAGGCGAAGAAGCCAGATGCCCAGATCAGCCCCCAGAGGAGCCTCATGGCTGGAGGACCCAAGAGGGATCAGACCCGTCTGTCCGCCTGCTCCTTTCTGGTAAACTTAGGGCTTGGAGCAGAGTTGACTCTGGACCTGGCTCCTCCCCTGGCCCAGCTAAGCTGGGAAACCACGTGACAACCAAGAATTGCAACTGGCCCCAGGCCCAGTATTGGGAGCGGGGCACCCTGGACACCTGGGTCTCTGAGGGACTCTGAAGAAATCATGGCCCAGAGACTCAGTCCTTCCCTGTTAACCCCTCTCACCCCAATGCCCTGGGCACCTCCACCTACTGCATGTATCTGGGCGTGTGTATGCATATAGCATATACACACGTCCATAGGTGCAGGAGGGCCCCACATGGCTCAGCAAGCGGCTGGAGACACGTGGCTCCTTTGTTGGTCCCACCAAACAAGGTACTAAGAGACTTGCCTCTTACTATAACACTCATAAAAATTGAACGCTAGGTTTTTGCTTTTTGAAAGCCTCTAACAGAAATTCTGTGGCTTCGGAGATCAGGCACATCCTCAGCATGCCAGAGGGGGAATTGACCTCAGTGTCCCTTTTTAATCTCTGAACAATGAGCCCAACTTTGGCTTTACCTCTACCCCCAAAACGAGGTGCCCGAACACACGTGTCACATTAAACAAAAGACATGCAGAAAATATCACAGGCAGAAGTACTTTATTTGGCAGTTTCAACCCAACATGTAGGGAA
>NW_006786873.1:391993-397553 GCF_000442215.2 Lipotes vexillifer
GCAGTTTCACCCCAACAGGTAGGGAAAAGAACCCTGTCCTCCTTCGGCAGCCTCACCAGAAACCCCTCCTTCCTACCCCAAGACAGAACAGCGGCAGCACCTTGCTGCATGAAAGGCAGCAGCCATGGCCTTCGCACCGTTTCTGGCTCCACTTGCATGAAAGGGCAGAGAAGCATTGCCCAAACCCCCCACTGGGTCAGAGCCCAGGTAAACAGCAGCAGTCACATCTGACCCTCTGCAGAGACGCGAGCCCAACACTCATCCTGGCTCCCAAGCCTTCCCAAGGTGACCCTGTCTCAGCCAGGGCAGCCAGCACTCCTGGGCCCCTTGCTCCCCACTCTGGGGAGCTGTGCAACGACGAGCAGAATCTTCACGTCTCTGGCAGGCGGAGGAGGGTTCCAGAAGTGGTGGAGACACTGTGCAAGAGAAAGACAAGGCTGGAGCCAGATACCTAGGCCTAAGGCCTGAGGAGAACTCAGAGTCTGGCCGAGGATGTTCCCGGGTTCCAGAGAACGAGAGAGGAGCTGGGCTTTGCTAGTAAATGAAGCACGAGCGGGGAGAAAATCCAACCTTGGGTCATTACGCCGTCATCTGCCAGAGGCTGGGGGGCAAGACTCACCAGTCCACCAGCTGGGCCCCAATGAGGTCATGCACATGGTAAGCGAGGCCGAGTCGCGCCGCGGCAGGTGCCCGCCGGCCCAGGAGCTCTGAAAGGAGTAGCTCCCGGTACTTGGCCTTCCGGACCATGCCGAGTACAGCCTGGCGCCCTGGAGGAGAGGTGGCACGGGAGAGGGGAACGGTGAGTAAGGCCTGGAGGCCTGAGGAGTCACCAAAAAGTGTTCTTGAGGGGTTGCGGGCCTGAGGTGCAGACAGGATACCTTTAACAAAATATTTGATGAACCTCCCAGCTCCAGGCACGGCTAGCCACCAACTTCCAGCATCTCGGACAGTGAGGACCCCGGCATTCACCAGCTGCCTAAGAAGGGGGAGATGAGGCATTGGCTCTGAGAACCCTCTCTCCTCCCGCCCACTAATGTTTGGACACTAAGTCTCCAGAAGCCTGGGCACCCAGGCAAAGGGACTGGATGACAGAAGCCCAGCCTGGAGCAGTTCTCTGCTCACACCACGCTGCTCAGTGCCCCGTGCCCTTGCTTGCTCTGTTCTCCTACCTGACTGCCCTCCCCCAACTCTTTCTTCTGTTATCATTACATGCTCACTAAAACAGCTCCTCCTCTCCGAAGCCCTCCTTGACCACATGCCCTGACACACTCTCAGTCCCACCACCAGGGGAGAAACAGAGGCCTTTCTCCCGAGCTCCTGCCACTACCTACGCACACCCCACCATAGCTCTTCCCACATCTTACCGAAAAAAAAAGTTTATAAGATGCTTTCATGTATACCATGGGTTACAAAGTAGGGAGCTGGAGCCAGACCCAGCCTCCTGAAATGATATTTTTATTTAGCCCTTGCCCGGTTGTTGTTCTTTTGAATGTGAACGCTTTTGGGGCATCACAGCTGCTACCATTCTCTATTCCCTTCGTCTCAGCATGATTCCCATCAGGCATTTATGGCTCCTGCCAAGCCTCTCTCTCTATTTGATTAGCCACCCAGATCTCTTAAATTTTAGTCCAGGGCTCTTTCCAAGGCCCCAGATGGGAGAGGCCTCTTCTCTTGGGGGCGGAGCACAAATTTAGGTCATTTTATTAAAAAGAAGAGTCAGCGTTTTTAACAGGTTCACCAAAAGAAAGAGGACAAGGCTGGATGGGACTGGAGGGAGGTAGGGAGGGGCCAGATGCCTGATTCTGTTGGTCCCGCAGGTCTCACGTGATTTCTGGGTCCCTGAAGCCAAAGGTCTGTGTCATTTGGTCCTGCTGGAAGCTAAGGTCACTACAGGCTGGAAGTACTGAAGCCAGAAACTTCTGCACTGCGCCAGCGTACGGGCGGCCATCACAAACCTTGAGGACCTGGAACCAGAAATGAGACACAAGGTCTGGTCCCACCTTCACCCCCAACTGACCTCTATCCCCAAGACAACATTTCTCTTCCTATGTTTTTCCTTCTAATCAGGTCCTTCTACCTCTCATGCTTTTCCTCTTCCTCTTCTTCCTCTCCCTCATACCAATACTTACCAGAGACCTGTGCCCTCTCTGCGAGATGTGAGATGGGGGACTTGTCTCTCTTCTTTTTATTTCCATTCCCTAATTTCCCTGCACCCCCTCCCCTGGCCCCCATGACACACACAGTCACACGCACTCTGGTCCTATAGTCCTCAGTGAAGATGATTCCTTGGGCGTCCAAGTCGAAGCCTAGTTGGATGATTCTGATCTCCCCCCGCTCTTGAAGCGCCTTCTGTCTCCACAGAGATGACAATGAAAAGAAGGGTGTCAGGGTAGGATGCTCTGCTATACTCTGGACACCTGTGCAGGGAGATTTTGTTTGCAAGTATTGGGGAGTTTTTTCTCTAAAAAACTAAGGAAAAATTATGGGGAGAGAATCAAGTGGATCTCACCAAATACTCTCTTCCAATTAGTCTTTCATCCACCCACCTTATCAGTTATCTGTTAAACAATCAATACGTACTTTCTAAGACCAATCATAGGCAGACACTAAGATAAAATAGTGATTAAGACATGGGCCCTGCCCTCAAGGATTAACAGTCTAGATTTTGGGTGGAGAAGGTGGAGAGGAATATGGGATAAAATGTTTAAAACAAATAAAAATAAACCAGGACTTGTGTTTCTAGGAATATAGCAAGACTAACTCACCCAATGAAAATTAAGTAAAATGCTGCAAAAAATATTATTTAAAAATTGTTTAAGCATTAAAGAGCTCCCAAGATAATAAGGAATTACCAGACTAATATAATACCTAAGTGAAAACAAGAACTCATAGAAGTAACTGGGGGACTTCCCTGGTGGCACAGTGGTTAAGAATCTGCCTGCCAATGCAGGGGACACGGGTTCGAGCCCTTGTCCGGGAAGATCCCACATGCCACGGAGCAACTAAGCCCGTGCACCACAACTACCAAGCCCGCACTCTAGAGCCCTCGAGCCACAACTACTGAAGCCCGTGCGCCTAGAGCCCGTGCTCCACAACAAGGGAAGCCACCGCAATGAGAAGCCCACAATGAAGAGTAGCCCCCCCGCTCGCAGCAACTAGAGAAAGCCCGCGCGGCAACGAAGACCCAACGCAGCCAAAAATAAATAAATAAATGAATGAACAAAATTTTTAAAAAATAAAAGAAAAGAGATAATAAGGTATGGGAAATATTTGAAGAGCCAATAACAAAACCACAATCACAAAAGTACATTAATCCAACTCGTATAAACTCACAGAATAGACAAAATAGTAATCAGTGAGGAAATGAAAGATTTCAATAATTTTAGTTACTAAGAAATTAGTAACTGAATAATGCACATTCTTTTCAAATACATAGAATATTTAGCAAAACTGACCATATAGCACAAAGCATGTCTCAATAAGCTTCAAATGACTGAAATCATATTGTGTACGTCCTCTGGCCATAATATCATTTATGCCAGAAATCATTAACAACAAGGTAATTAGAAAATGTTTAGGAAGTAAGACATACATTTCTAATCAACCCAGTAAGTCAAAGAAAAAAGTCACAAAGGAAATTAGAAGATATTTTGAAATGAGTGATAATGAAAACATATACCAAAACTTGACAGATGATATAGATATATTTCAGAAATTAGGGGGAAACTACAGCCTGACATGCATCTATTAGAAAAGAATAGAGGATAAAAATTAATGGGGAAAAAAAGTAAAATAAACCCAACAGTAGAGGGGAAACATAAATGAGATGGAAAACATGCATGCAAGAGAGAGCAACGAAGCTAAATGATAATTCTTTGAAAGACTATTAAAACTGATAAACCCTGGTGAGACTGACCAAGAAAAAAGGGGGAAAGGGGAACCTAGAAAAAGCAGATAACCAATATAAAGAATGAAAAAAGGATCATCACTCAAGATTCTACAGACAATAAAATGAGATTACAAACTTTATGCCAATAAATTTGAAAATTTAGATAAAATTAACAAATTCTTAAAAAATACAATTTCTTCCACTAGAATGGGCAAAATGGGATATATTCATATAACGGAAATCTATGAAAATGAATTAACATATAACAACTCGGATGAATCTCAAAAATATTCATCTAATGAAACGATGTAAATAAATACATATGGTATGATTTTGTTTATATCAAGTTCAAAAGTAGGTAACTAAGCCATATAGTTTATGGATAAACACATAGATGGTATAAGGAAAACCAAGGGAATGATTATCATACCAGTCAAGTATGTCACCTCCCAGGGGCTTAAGACATTTTGATCAGAGAACGATATATGTGGGTTGTTGGTTGTGCTGTACAGTCTGACTTGGGTGATGGTTAAGTGGGTATTTGCTTTATAAACATTCTTTAAATTGTGTGTGTTTATATTTTCTTTTGTGCAATTTTGAAGCTTTTCTAAAATTTAAGCTAACACCAACAGGTTAAAAACAACAAATACTCTATAAGGAGTGGTTCTGACTTGCTTCCTTAAGAGACTGGAGCTAGTCTCCATCTTCCTTTTCTTTTCTTCTTTCTTCCTGACAGGTTGCCAAGTGATAAATCCAACTGGATATTATTTTACTTGACCTCATCCCAGACCACCGCGTTGAATCACAGGTTCTAACACTGCCACTGAACCACAAATTTTAAGGCACATTAAGAATCACTTGGGGCAGTAGCTTTAAAATGTAGATTCCAAGGTCCTACCTCAAGAAATCTTAATTCATTCGCACTGAGAGAGTCCCAGGAACCTGTAGTTTTGAATAAGCAGTCCAGGTAATTTGGTACATGTAGAACTCAGGACATACTTTGAGAAACACTGCCTTAAATGCTGGTATCTCCCAGCACTGGGAATTTGGCTCTATTATCTGTCACTGCAAACCTGGGGTCCTTAACCTTTGGCCTCAGAGGATCTGTGAAACAATCCCCCGCCCTCCCCATATTGTACATATGCCACATATATATACATATATGCATTTTTCTGGAGAGAGCCATAGCTTTCATTATCTTCTAAAGTTTGTGAAAAGGTTAAAAATTGCTCCTCTCCTCCCTCTTCCTACCAATCTCACCCACACCCAGACTGAACAGCTACTCACATCTCGGTGACTTCCAGTTCTGTATGAGTGGCCCAGAATTCTCCAAACCCTCTCACCCAACTGTCTACTCTGCCCAGTTGCCTTTGGATGCCCCACAAGCACCTCCAACTCAACTTGTGCAAAATCAAACACATCATCTGCCCCCAACAATTCAATGTTCTCCTACTCTATTCACTCCACCAACTACTCAGTCATCCAGAAAATCCGAAAGTTATTCTGGATTCCTCCCTCTTCCCACTCTCCACATTCCTCACGCACCCTCTCCCTCCCTATACACTGCCCTAATTTAGGCCTTCACCTGTTCTCAGCTGCAATATCTTCCTCATTGAGCTCCCTACCTCATCTCACTGCTTCCAATCCATGCAAAACACCGTTCTCTCTCCT
>NW_006786873.1:397563-407862 GCF_000442215.2 Lipotes vexillifer
TCTACCAGCTACGGCCTTCAGTGGAAGATGGAAATACTGACGTACAAGGCCTGTCCTAATCTGACGTCTGCCTGCATTCCTAGCGCTGTAGGCTCGAACCACGCCCGGTGACTCAGTTTCCCCAAAAGCTTCGCTCTTCCACCTTCATGGTTTGGTACGCTCTCTGTAGCATTCTCCTTGGCACCGCAGTGCCTGGCACAATGCCTGGCCCAGAAAGACCCAACGCTTGCTGAATGGCAGAATAGCTGGTGGACCGAGTGAGTGATGGGGAGAACCTCGTAAGTGCCCGCAAGGCACGGAAGCGCCTTCGGTCGGTCTCTCTGACGCCCCTCACCAGCTGCCGGTCAGCCACCGTCCGGTCGGGCACTAGGCTGTACACCTGGCTCCTCAGCGCGATGGGCGGTAGCGCATCCTCAAACAGGACTCGCGGGAACAGCCGCACTAGCTCCGCAACTGCCGCGCGCGCAGACCCTGGGAGGAGAGACCGGGTCACTGAGACGTGAACGGGGGCGGGGAGAAGCGGGGGTACGACCCTGGGGGTGCTGTTGTCCCAACATACAGGGTTACCAGAGGCGAAGCCGCTCCCAGCTGGGGGTCTTTAGCCTCGCCCCGGGGTTGCCATAGTTACCTGACTCTCCCCGCAAAGGATCTGCCTCTACATCCCCTCCTTCCCGCCGCCTCTTCTGTCCGAAGGCCTCCGGGACCAAGCGATGCCTCTTCCGGTTCATATCCCGGGATCCTGTGGATGCGGGGAGGAGGTAGACAGATACTGAAGGAAGAGAACACGAAAACAGTCATCCGGCGCAGAGTAGTGACGCACGGGCTCCCTGGGCGTCCCCCCTTAGAGACCAGTCAGTCCAGTCTTAGTAGGCCGACGTGGTGACGAAAGGGGCGTCAACTTGTCATCCCTTTGGCCCTTGCTGGGAGGGGCGGTGCCAATGCAGATACAAGCGCCACCCTCATTGGCTGAGGCCTCACGTCCGCTGTTGATTGGCTTCTTCTGAAAGCCTCACGTCCGGGGAGGCCTGGGAGGTGCGGAGGGGCGCCGGTGGCCACGCTGTGAGCTCCCTCCTGGTGTAAAGCGCACAGGCCCCACCCCCACCCCAGAAGGGTTAGGCCGCCACTGTCGCTGAGTGATTGCGTCTCGAGAGCGGGGGGGGGGGGGGGGGGGGGGGGGGACACACTGAATGGGAGGCAAGAGACAATTCCCGAAGGCCTTAAACACCTGCTCAGAGTTCATCTTAAGGATGATAGGAGAGCCACTAAAAGTGTTTTAAGCCTGGGGGTAACTGATAAAAATTTGGGTACAGCAGTATCACTTTGGTAGCAATGCATACTAGAGCTGGAAGCAAGGCTGCAGACAAGGAACCTGGTCAGGAAGTCATTACAGTCATCCAAGTTAAGAACTGATAAGAGCCCAAACTGAACTGGCAATGGCCAAGAGGAAGAGTGAGAGACAGATCAAAGAAGGGAGGGCCGCGGGGGCGGGGGGGGGGGGTCGGGGGACGGACCACCTTTGCGTCCCTCTTCGACATGTGACGTAGCTGCCATGACGTCATAGCTCTGTGAAGGTGGAAGTCGAGGTTGGCGGGATTTGAGGTAACCAGATCCTTGATCTGAGCCCAAACATCCTTCCTAACCTCACTGCGTTTGGAGGAACTGGGGGTGGGGGTATAGGTCAAGGGAAAAGGTGGGATGTGCACCTGGCCATGGTTCTGTTTGAGGACATGGGGCCTGCATGTTTCAAAGCCAGAGCCTGGCCTTCAGGAGGCTCGCTTAGTCCTGACTAGAAGTCTCTCTTCTCCAGCCCTTCTCTTTAAAAAGGGAACTTCCCCGTCGTCTCTCAGGACCTCATGGAGTCCAGAGGGACCAAGAGAGGAGCCGGAAAGATAGAGGTAGCTGAGCCTTGGAACAAGCTCCCAGCATCCTCACTGCCCACAGACCCTGCCCTCTACGCTGGACCATTTCCTTTCTACCGGCGCCCTTCTGAACTGGGCTGCTTTTCCCTGGATGCACAACGCCAGTACCATGGAGATGCTCGAGCCTTGCGGTACTACTGCCCACCTCCCACTAATGGTCAAAGCCCCAACTTTGACCTCAGAGACGGATACCCTGATCGATACCGGCCCCGGGATGAAGAGGTCCAAGAGAGGCTGGACCACCTGCTATGCTGGGTCCTGGAGCACCGAGGCCGGCTAGAGGGGTGAGCAAAGCATAGCACACAAGTAGCTCTAGAGACCTACACCTACCCTCTAAAACTGGGAGAGCCAAAGCGGGAGTGGGGTCAGCCCTTATGCTATTCTTTGGGGGAGCCGTGTGTGCCAATGCTTGTGTCAGACCTTCAGCCCTTAACTCCTCCCTCTCAGGGGTCCAGGCTGGCTGGCAGGGGCCATAGTGACGTGGCGGGGGCACCTGACAAAGTTGCTGACGACACCATATGAGCGGCAGGAAGGCTGGCAGCTGGCAGCCTCCCGGTTCCAGGGGACACTGTACTTGAGTGAGGTAGAGACACCGGCTGCTCGGGCTCAGAGGCTTACCCGGCCACCCCTCCTCCAGGAGCTTATGTACATGGGGTACAAGTTCGAGCAGTACATGTGTGCAGGTGAGAATTGCCCCCAGCTCTGTGGCCCACTCCCCCTTCCCCAGAGACTGAGACCCCAGCCCTGCTCCTGTTTCTCCCCTTGTGCAGACAAACCTGGAGGCTCCACAGATCCCTCTGGGGAGGTCAATACCAACGTGGCCTTCTGCTCTGTGCTACGCAGCCGCCTGGGAAACCATCCTCTGCTCTTCTCCGGGGAGGTAGACTGCATAGACCCCCAGGCCCCAACCACACAGCCCCCCACCTGCTATGTGGAGCTCAAGACGTCCAAGGAGATGCGCAGCCCTGGCCAGCGGAAGAGCTTCTACAGGTTGAGGATGGGGGTGGGCAGGTTGCGAGCCGAGGATTGACAGCTGGGAAGGGGACGTGGGGGAAGACGAGGAGGCTGGAGGGTGGTGGAGGGGCCTCACTGACCCCTTCCCTTTCCTGACAGACGGAAGCTCCTGAAATGGTGGGCTCAGTCATTCCTTCCAGGGGTCCCAAACGTTGTTGCTGGCTTCCGTAACCCAGAGGGTTTTGTCTGTTCCCTCAAGACCTTTCGTACCATGGAGATGTTTGAATACGTCAGGGTAAGGCAATGGTGTCACAGCTCCCACCTGTATCCCCCGCCTGTGCCAAGACCACAGGTCCAGTGTCCAGGGATCTGTAGTCCACCTTCCCCTTCTCCCACCCTCGCCCTCACTGCCAGTCTTCTGCATCCTCCTGGGCTTTCTCCAGAATGACCGTGATGGCTGGAATCCCTCCGTGTGCATGAACTTCTGTGCTGCCTTCCTTAGCTTTGCCCAGAACACAGTTGTCCAGGATGACCCCAGGTGAGGCATTCAGCCCTGTCCCTCCCCTCTGGGTCCCAGAAGCTCAGCCTCCAGCCCTCAACTCGGGACTCCATCTGCCCCGCAGGCTCGTCTACCTCTTCTCCTGGGAGCCTGGCAGCCCAGTCACAGTGTCTGAACATCGAGATGCACCCCATGCCTTCCTGCCTACATGGTACGTGGAAGCCATGACCCAGGACCTCCTGTCACCCCCCAAGACACCCTCCCCCAAGGACTGATGCTTCGCAGGGGCTGGTCCTGTTTCTGTGTGCACAGATAAAGGCATATTTCTAGGTGGTTCTCCCTGCTGTCTTTGGAGCTGTCATCCCTGCCCAACACCTCAGGTTCACACAGGTGGTTTGCTGTTTTATTGTTACATTATTACACAGGGGTCATTCACTGGGTGTAGAGGCTGGCTGCAAAGACGATGTCCCTCCGTAGCAGGGTGGCTGCCGTCTCCATCTTGGCACCTAGCACAGGCTCGCCCACCAGGCGGGCCGCCCCCCGAAGCGAGCGACACATCTCGGCCAGGCGTTGGATGCAGCGGACCACCAGGCCCTCGGGGGTCCCTGAGAGCCCTGCCAACTCAGAGAAGGGCTGTGGGGGAAGTAGGGTGGGGACTGAATATGGTAGGGCCTGGGCAGCCTCTCCCCAGTCAGCTGTCCACAAAGCCCCAAACCCCAGCTACTCACCATGCCCCGGGCCCACTCGTACACAACCTCGACCAGGCCAAAATTCAGCTGTCCCACAAATTCCTCCACTGTCTGGTTCAAGCCACAGGCCACCTGCACCTCACCGATCCGCTTGGCCACAGCCCGGACACGTTCCACCCCCTGCAGATGGGGAGGAGAGGTTCATCCCTGCCTTCCTACTCCAGGAAGGAGACCCAGATCAAGGAAGAAACAGTTCCAGCTCTTAGGGGCACTTGCAGGGCTGGATGGGGCACGTGGGGAATACATGGGGACGGGGACTGGAAGTGCCACGGCCGAGGGTGGGACGGGGGTGGGTGCCCCCTACCTGTTTGAGGGTGCTTGGGAGCTGATCACTAGGGTCCCCGGGGCTCTGGCAGACCAGGCCGGAGAGCAGGGCCGCGATCTCCTCGGGCCGAAGGGCGCTCAGCGCGTTGTCAAACATGAGTTCAGTGAGGAGCAGCTCATGGCTGCTCATGGCACAAGCCACCTGCCCTGCCAGCTTCACGGTGCCCACTTCATCTACGTACCCCAGGGTTCGGAGCACCTGGAAGGATGGTGGGTGTTGGGAGCCTGCAGATCTCCTCCTCACTAGCCCCCCAGCCCCATCTCTGCCCTCCTACCTCTACTCGCTGGTGGTACTCAGGGAGCAGCAGAAGCGACTGATCCGACAGCAGAAAGCGCAGCCGCTCCATCTCCTCCTGTATCTGCATCCGCTCCCGCAGCTTCAGGTACTACAGGGAACCACCGGCAGGAGCATGTTAGCCTCCTCGCCCTCAGCAGGGGTGCACTGAGGACAAGGGCTGCGATGGGGGTGGCCAGTCTACAGGGGATGAGAGGAAAAGTCCCCCTCCCAGCTTGGAAGCTGGCATCCAGGGACCTACCTGGGCAGGGAAACGGAGACTGTGTACACACTGAGCCCCCCGGATCAGCTCCTCCAGCTTCCGGACCCGGAGCCCCGCCTCTACCACCGATACATCCTTGAGCTGCAGGTCATTGACAGGGTCAAGGGTAGGGGGTCCTGCTGGGTGGGCCTGAGCCAGACGTAGTAGTTCCTGGACTGCAGTTGTCGTGGCCGCAGAGGGAGGCTCCTTCCTGAGAAAGGAGCAGGTCTTGGGACCTGGGGCACAGGCTTCTCTTCCTCAGGCTGCGGGAGCCTGCCCAACCACACCTCCCCACCCCCCATCACATGTTCCCCCCGCCCCAGCATCTCTGACTTGAATTTTGGTTGCTGCCTCTTGCTGAAGTCCTCCAAGATCTTCTCCCCATTCAGCCGGAGCACCTTGGTGGTGATGGCAGCCACATCTCCTGGCTGGAGCTTGGCCACAGTGTGGCCACAGGGCCCTGTGAAAAGGGGAGAGCAGGGTCAGACCTTGCCGTGGGCCCAGGCATCCCAACTGTGCTGCTGTCAGGAACTCGGCCATCTGTCCCACTCTCACCTTCAGGCAGGAACAGCTTGAATCCCACGAGGTCATCTGGGTAGGGCACAACCAGGGAGGCTGGCCCCCTCTCCTGCGGGTCCTCAGACATGGGCTTATCACACAAGACCAGAGTCGTGAATACTCTGCTGGTGGAGCTCGAGGAGACCTAGGGGAGGCAGGGAGGCGGGGAGGCCAGGACAGGGCAGTGTGAGGAGTGGATGTCAAAGGTAGAGACCAGATCACCAACCTCAGGCAAGGATTGTGGTACAGCCATGCAGAGCCCACCAGTATGGACTGGTAACCAAGTCAAGTGATCAGAGCAGACTCTGGGGGCAGAGCTTGGAGGAAGGACAAGGAGGTGAGCATGACGTGGTGGGGATAGGATGGAAAGGAGGGCTCGAGTCAAAAATGAGAGCACTGGTGAATACAACCGGCCCCTCGCCAAGTGGGGAAGATGGAGATAGGGCTTGCCCCTCCCTCCCTGCCTCTGGGCTTCCAATTCCCATTGCCCTCACCTGAAGGATCACACCCAGTGCATTGCGATGCTTCTGATTCTTCACAATCACCACCCTTCCCGCTGAGAGAGATTTCAGCCCATTCACAGACCCTATGATGCGTCGCTGAAGGGCAGGGACATGAAGAGAGGGGATAAGGGAGGAAGTGTCACAGAGACACTAGGACTAAGTTCAGGAGTACCCAAAGTGTCACAGTCTCTTCCTCCCTGTCTGCCACCCCTGCCCCCAACACTCACACGCACTTACCTGGATCAGGCTCCGGGTCTCTGTCAGTTCCTCCCCGTAGCTGTAATACTCCAGCAGGTCAGCGAGTTGGCCAGTTACATCAGGCTCCTCCAAGGCCCCCAGCCGCTTGGTCAGCTCAGCCAGAGTCTGTTCATGGGCCTGGGAGAAGCCAGTGTGGATGTGCAGCAAGAGTCTCCAGGCCCAGAACCCTCCACTTTCACCCACCGGCCTCTGGATAACTATCTCGTCCAGGCCTGGCTTCCCTTGTCCACATCCTTCACAGCAGCCTGGTCACGCCCACGTCCTCACCTTACTGTCCTTGCGGGACGGAAACTCAGAGAAGCTCCTCTTCATCATGTCCTCCACCCTGAGGGCATCCACCCGCAGCAGGTTGAGGATCATGGTGTACGTGAGGCGGAACTGGGACTGCAGCTGGGACGGCTTCCCCTGGGCCGGGCCAAAGAAGCCAGTGAGGCGAGGGGAGACCTGCTGCTCGGCTGCTCTACTCCCAGCAGCTCTAGTCCCAGCTCCGCAACCACGGGGCCCTAGACAAACTGCTCACTCACCTCTGCAAAACAAGGGAGTGAGACTAAATAGACTCTCCGAGGTCCCACCTAGCTCCATATTCACAGTGAAAAAAGACTAGAGGAGAGGAGATCCAATCTCATCCTTGGATCTGCTCACTCCTACCCTGGCTTCTCCCAGGCAAAAGGAAAGTAGAAAGAGGGGAGAAGAGAAGAGGGTTGGCAGAATCTAGCAGGTGCCCAGAGCTGGCCTCGCGCTGCCCCGGCTCACCATCATCATGCGGTGCAGGTCCGCCATCTCGGGCACACGGCCCTTGCAGAGCAGGATGACGGTGCCTGTGGGGTCCAGGCCCCTCCGGCCCGCCCGGCCTGCCATCTGCACATACTCCCCAGGGAGCAGGTCCCGGAAGGTGGAGCCATCGTGCTTACGCGTGGAGTCAAACACCACTGTCCGGGCTGGCATATTTACACCCATGGCGAAGGTCTCCGTGGCAAACAAGACCTGGGACGGGGGAGAGGATCAGCAAAGGGGCTACACGCAGCTGTGGCCTAGCCCTGGCCAAGCCCACCTCACTTTGTAGCCAAAGCTAAGAAGGCACGGGGCACAGTCCCAGACGGTTCACTCACAGGACCTCATTTAACTCTCAAGGCAAATCTACAGTATGTACTGTCGCTTTCTTTGTTGTATTTATTTAGCTACCTATTCCTTTCCTTTTACCCCTATATCCCACTCCCATCCCCCCACTATCAATCATCCCGCTGTATTTAACGCGTACCTTTTTGCGCGAATGTGTTTTATAAAATGTGTCTTGTTTTGTGTATAATTTACAATTTGCCGTAAAGGCAATTACACATCTCCTTCTGTTTTCTTCTTTTCTTCCATGTAGTGTTTTCAACATCCATCCACGTTCCTGTGGTTATATCTAATCCACTGCTTCCAACTGCTGCAGAACACTTTGTGGGGTGCATGCTGTACATCTACCTGCCGGCTCTCCTAGTGAAGGGGTACCACCAACGCCCTGCCACAAGAGTACAGCCAACAAAGGAAGAGCAGGCGTGTTCCCTCAATGACCAGGGTTGAGAATTTCATTGTGATTTACACTCAGGAGTGGAATTTAGGGACAAAGAGTATGTATATACTTATTTTTGCTTCCAGAGTGCCAGGATGCACTTCAGACAGGCCACACGTGTACAAGGGTTCCTGTAATCCTGCAGTCTCCTACGTCTTGGGCAACACTTGGCATTAGCTACTTTCCTATATTTTACCAGTCTGGTAACTGTAAAGTCCTATCTTGCGAGTGTTTCAATTTGCATTCTTCTGATGACTAATGACCTTCGTAAGTTTGCTAGCTTTTTGGGTTTCTCTTCTGAATACTGTGTGTTCGTACCTCATACACCTTCATCTTAAAATGTGAAATCTACAGTTCAGGGGGCTTTAAGTAATTTGCCCAGGGTCACACAGTGAGTAAGTGGTGGAGCTGGGATTCACACCCAGGCAGCCTGGATCCAGAGCCCAAGTTCTTAACCACTGCACTGCCCTGCCTAAAAGCTTGCCCCTCCCCTAAGTGGGCAACGAATGCCTTGAGGAGTCCCTCTCCCACCAGCAATGTGCACCTTGACCAGGCCTCGGCTGAAAAGCATCTCCACGATCTCCTTGAGGATGGGCAGAATGCCGCTGTGGTGCACACCCAGGCCGCGGTGCAGGAGTTCAGACATGTGCAGAACCTGTTGGGGGCCGAGGCCCAAGATCAGGGTTGGGGTGATGGAACACCCAATCCCCACCAGTCTCTGGGTCCCCCCTCCATACCTGGGGCAGCTGGCGGTCAGAGCCTCGGAGGCGAGCGAGGCAGCGCTGCAGGAAGAGGTGAATCTCACTCTTCTCTGAACTCGTGGTGAGGTCAAGGGAGGTGAGGCCCGAGGCCTGCTCATCACAGCGGCCACGGGAGAAGGTGAACACCACCACGGGCAGCTGCGCACGGGTGCGGAGGGAGGCCAGGAGGGACAGGTACACGCCACGGTCCTGGGGAAGTGGGGAGAAGGGAGTGGAGACTGAGTCCCTGAACCAGTGGGGGCCGAAGTGGCGGGAACTGAAGCCAAGTCACATCGGGCAGTGCTCAAAGCTCAACTCCAAACATCTGGGGGACGAGGGGAGAAAGGACACAGGAGAAACAGGTGGTGGCGAGAACAAAGCCTGCCAGTTCTCACCTGTGCAGGCCCCCCCTGATGCGTGGGCTGCTTGGCCCCAAAGGTCTGGGCGTGTTTGCTCATCCGCTCCTTCCTGGCCTCCACAGCCGCATAGTACCTGGGGCAGGGGAGGGGCAGCGATCAGTCACACCCAGCTGGGCCCAGCCCTGACTCTTCCGACTCAGGCTTACCCCTTTGTGTGGAAGGTGCCTCGGGAGTCCAGCAACAGGAAGAGCTCCCCCTGGGTCTTGGGGCTGTTCCCCGTGAAGAGATGATGCTCCAGGGGGACTGGGCGAGCAACAGTGCTGATCACATAGATCTGGCGACGCTTCAGCCGTCTGAGTGAGGAGGAGAAGACAGAAGATCAGGGGTGGGAGTGCGGGGAGGAACCCACATCCCCACCATCTTCCCCCACTCTGCTTCACCCGGTCTTTCTGGGAGCCGGACTGGAAGGCTGTCCCCGTCATCCTGTCTCTCAACTTGCAAAGCGATCTGGACCCAGGTGGGATCCCTCAGCCTCCCAAGCTGGACACGTTCCCTGGCCGCACCCCTTTCTCATCCCCACCCCCAAGGCCTGACCACTGCCCCTGCTGTGATAGTCTATGCCCCCCGCCCCGACTGAGGAATGCTATAGCCCCCTTCACCCAAGCACCCCAGGACACACGTCTCACCCAATCCAGTCAGCAAATTCAAGGGCGTTGGGGACGGTAGCACTCAGAAGGATGATGGAGACGTGGTCAGGAAGCATGATGAGCACCTCCTCCCACACGACCCCGCGCTGCGCACAGGGAGGGAAGACAGCTCAGAGGGGGCTGCCCTTCCACCCCTAGGAAGGGGCACAGGGTTCCATGTCGGGGCAAAGGAGGCAGTGACGTTCTCGGGGTGTATGGAATAGGGGAGCTGCTGACCCAGCCCCACAGGAGAGGACTGCCAGGATCTGGGGACCCCGTCCCCCTACCTCAGCATCGTTGATGTAGTGAACCTCATCAAAGATGACCCACTCCAGGTCTCGGATGACATCCGAGCCACTGTATAGCATGGAGCTGGAAGAAAGAGACCCAAGGCTGACTTCTCAGTGACTCCTGTCTCTACCCTCAACTCAGCCAACATGCTCTCCAGAGGAGCCTCACCTTCCTGACCAAAAACCCCCCCGTGTTGAGTGCCCATCTCTCACCGAAGGATCTCTGTTGTCATAATCAGGCAAGAGGCCTCTGGGTGCAGCTGCACGTCCCCGGTGAGAAGTCCCACATCCCCAAATGTGTTTCGGAAGTCCCGGAACTTCTGGTTGCTCAGAGCCTTGATGGGCGAAGTATAGATGGTGCTGGAGGAAGAG
>NW_006786873.1:407872-413612 GCF_000442215.2 Lipotes vexillifer
CGTGAAGTTAGCCGGTCCCTCCACGCTGACTCGAGGCCAGCGCCTCCTCTCCCACCCGGGGCCTTCCCAGAAGCCTGCCACAGAGCTCAGGCGCCCCCCTTCACCCTAGCTTCCCTCATGTTCCCCTTCGTGGAATTACCCAGGGAAAATTCTGCCCCCCAATCCCTTCCGAAACTAACTAAACTCCCCACACTTTCTCATTTCCCCCTGGACCCCTGCCTCAAGTTTCTCCCCCAAAACTCACATCTAAAGGAGGAAGCAGGGAGGTGGAGAAGAGATGAGACTTAGAAAGGTTGCAGGAGAGAACAGGGCTAGTGAAGGGGAAGCTAGGGACGGAACTGTACCGCGTCATGTGTTTCTGGGCAAGGGCAATGGCGTATTCAGCCACAACCGTCTTCCCCGCGGACGTGTGAGCCGCGACAAAGACCGAGTCATGCCGTTCCAAGTGTAGGATGGCCTGTTTCTGAAACACATCTGGCTCAAACGCCCACTGTGGGAGACAGAAATAGATGGGGGCTGGGGAAGGGAGAGGGGTCTTCCTGCCTCCAGCTCACGGGACATTCAGGGCAGCAGGGAGAAGGCCAGAGTGAGGCCAGTCTGGGACTGAGGACCAAGCTGGCCTGAAGGCATCTGGCCTCTGGTGGGGAGAGGAGACAGGGAGTGGGCTGGGAGGAGGTGGGGGAGCACGTGAGGACTGGGCCACACTACCCGGAAGGCTGGCTGGGGAATGAGTCGGTAGAAATCATCGACAGGGGAGGTGACATCCACGGGAATGGCCCACTGCTCCTGAGGGGGGGGCTTGGGAGGCTCTGGGGGAGCTACAGCTGTGGACGCTTCCTGGAAGGGGAAAGGGGTGTAGGGTCAATAAAGATACAGTCAGAAACCTCTCTGTTACCACTCCTCCCAAAAGATGCTCCAGTCTTCCCCTTGGACCCAACCAGGCCAGCCCACCCTGTCTGTGACCCTGTCTGTGACAAGACCCTTCTTTCCTGCCTCAACCACCCAGAACCACCAACCTGCAACACTAGGTTCTCCAAGCTGCTTGCTCGGGCCAGGGGAGCACTGCAGGGAGAGGCTGAAGCAGTGTCCCGTCTGGGACCGCCTGGCTGTCCCACTGCCTCACTCTCATCCTCATCGCCCCCACCCAAATCCAGGGGCTCCAGCAGGCGGCTGAGGCTGAGCAAGCCGGGGGCTGGCGCTGGGTGATCTGAGGAGCAAGGCGAAAACGGAGGCCTGGTCATGTCCACCCCTGCTCTGAAGAAGGGCACCACTTCCCCTACACGCCCCCATCTCAAAACTAAAACTCACCCTCTGGTGCAAAGTCCACGCCTTTCTTGAAGCCAGGTGGAACAGTAAGAAGATCTGGAGGACAGGGACAGATAGAATCTGGGCTTCTGCACACTGCCGTATAAGTCACATGGTACATTAACCTAAAGGACGTCCTTCACAGCACAGATGTCGCAGTTGCGGATATTTATCGTGACAATTTTCCAACAGATAACAGTAAAGGTTGTTATGGAAGAGGTACCTTTTCCTAATTTGCTCAGGGAAATGGAAGAGCTAGCAAGGACCCAGTGACAGGCCCGGGCCCCTCTTCCTCAGGGCCCAGACTCAGAGCCCTACCTCCCAAGGGTCCATCCCGGCACCACCTCACCTTTCTCAAAGTCTATCTCCTCCTCAGCCTCCTCTCGAGTGCTCAGATCTGTTATGGTGGGCTCATCCATTCCCCCTGGGGAGGGGTTGAACAAACAGGGATTCATGGGGTGGGAGTGACACAAGAGGGGTGGAGACTAAGGGCTTCCTTCCCTACCATCCCATTTCCACAAGCGTCACCTGGCCAGAAAGGGTACTGTGTTGGATTCCCCCACAGGGACTGGGAGATGGGCCCGGGTGGCCGGCGAAGAGACAAGGAGGTCGTGGCCGACAGGTTTGTATTCTCTAGCAGGACCTGACGCAAGAGATCAGAGCGCCAGTGAGGCTGAGCTTGCCTCTGACTCCCCTTTTCCCAACCCTGCTTCTCGTGGTCCGTGACCTCTTACCTCCTTGTAGCCTAGTATCTGGCCTGTGGTTGGGTGTCTTTGGGCCTGTAGGTCGGAGGGGACTGGGGCCCCCAGTGTGGCCAGGAGAGACCAAGGATCCATCTTCCTCTGCCATTTTCTGGACAGAAGGAAAGTAATTTTCAGGTCTTCTTTCTCCTGTGTCCCAGCTTTCTTCAGGGACCCACCTCCCTAGTCCAGGCTCCTCTAGACCCCTCACCGGGCTGAGTGTTCCACACCGTGCAGAGGCAGCCAGGCGGGAGATGACAGAAACAACTGCTCTGCTTCTTGCTGCAGATCTGGGGCACAGGGAGGGAGGCCGTGAGGTAGCTGGAAAGGGCAAGATGAGACGCATAAGGTAAGAGAAGAGAGTAAGACACAGAGCAAAGAGAGGGTGATAGGATTCATACTTAGATCAGAAATGGGAGCTGTCCCAGAGAGACTAGGACAATCAGGCTGAAGAACTATTTTCCAAAGGTGGTTCTGCTTTACAGGACAAACGGCCTGCAACCGAATTACCTGGGGTGCTGGTTAATAATACAGATTTTGGATTTCAGAACCTATGAACCTAAGAATTTGTATTTTAAAAAAGCTCCCCCACTCAGCTTGGTGCTCTGTAATGACCTAGATGAGCGTAATGGGGGAGGGGGAATGGGAGAGAGGTCCAAGAGGGAGGGGTTATATGTATACATATAGCTGATTTACTCCGTGGTACAGCAGAAACTAACCCAACATTGTAAAGCAATTATATTCCAATAAAAAAATAAAAAATGAAAAAGGTCCCCTACAAATCATGAGGCACACTGAAACTTCAGAATCACTAGTTTTAGGAAAAGGGGTCCCAGACCTAAGGATGAAGAGCCAGGTGCTCAAAGGCTAGCATCTCAGCCACCAACAAGTGCCCTGGAGAGAGAAAAAGCCTCCAAGGAAATAAGACACATTTGAAAGAGCAGTTCTGAGAGTTAAGGTATCCCCAGGGCTTCCAGCTCTGTCCTCCCATGGGCTCTGACCCACAACAGGTCCACTGGGTTGCGAGTCTGTCCAGCATCAGTCTAGGCCCGGACGACAGGCGTCCAGAGACAGGAGAGCCAGGTCAAGTTAGATCCTACTGTGAGGAGGGTGAAGGAGGTTTTAAGTTCAATGAGGGTCAAGGTTAGGGTCAAAAGTCACTCACGGTGCTCTCTGGAGCCCCAGGCACATTCAGCAGCTCCCAACGCCCTGTGCATCCCAGCTCCAAGGCCCGAAGGGGCAGGTCCAGAGGATCTGGGGGAGGTAGCACTACGGGGGAAAAGTCACAGGTCAGGGGTCAAGGCTCATTCCCTGTCTATTCTTCCTTTCCACCCCCTGCCCCTCACCGATTCGCTCCGTCTCCATCATCCTGGAGCCTCGGTAGCTACCTGGGAGCCCGGAAGTGTAGGGAGGAGCCGAAACGGCGGAAGTAGAAGCGACTTCCGGCACAAACCCTCCGGGGGCGGAGATGAGCGCTACAGAGGGGCGGGCCCAAACTGGTGGGATGCCGGGCGGAAGTGTGTGCGCCGCGGGCCGCCTTGGTTACCGCGTTCTCCGCCCTTCGCTACGTCATCGCTCCGAGCCCGCGATCCGCTGGCCGCTTGGGCGCCGCCCGAGACCTTGGGGCTCCGGTTGCCGCCCCCTCAGGTAAGGCCTTTTCCCCAGCCTTCGTCCCTTTTTTCCGAGCTTCTTCTGTCTTCTTGCCCCTTTGGTTGCTCTGAAAGCGCTGCGCAGGTTCCACTGCCTCCTCTGCTTTTCGGACCCCGCGATTGCCATACTAACCCCAGCGAGGTAGGGGGGTCTGGTGCCATCGTCTTGGCGACGGAGGGGGTGTTTCTCCCTTCCTGGGCCACGTGGTGCCCCTAGGCGCTGGTATCCGTGATTCCTGAAGAGAGAAGAGAATGCTGGTTGATCCCGACGAGCGGGGGTTTGGACGGCAGCCTGGTTTAAGCAAGGGGTAGGGAGAGGCAGAAGACAGGAGTAGGCAGGCCTGGAGGGGTGGGGCTGGGGTCAGTGTGCACGGCGTGTGAACCCTGGGCGGTGACAGTGGAGAAAGATGTCTTGGGCCCTGCCCCTGAACCAGGAGCCACCATGTTGGTGATACCCCCCGGACTGAGCGAGGAGGAGGAGGCTCTGCAGAAGAAATTCAACAAACTCAAGAAAAAGGTGAGGGAGTGTGTGCGGGTATGACCCAAACTTTCAAAGACTCTACACTGAGAACACCTGGGGTGAGTGTGAGGGGCTGGGGGGGGGGGTGTGGATTCAGCTAGCTCATACCTGGAGACGTACCACCTCTCAGTGTAGCTTCAGCAATGGACTTTCTCAAGTGTGTACTTTCTTTTCTCTCTTTTCTATGCAGTCTGCCATGGAGTTTTCTTCCTTTTCCATGGCTTTCAGTACCACCTAAGAGCCGGCGATCCCAAGCTTGGTTTTTCCAGTTCCATCTAGTGTTTTACTGATAACTTTCACATATCCAGAGGTGAAGTTATCATCTTGTCTGTTCTAAACTTGGTCTTCCAGATAGGGCTGACTACATTTACTTTTCCCATGTGTTTGGAATGAGAGTCTTATCCCTGTCTTCTGCTCAATTTGCATAGCCAAACATTTGCCAAGTCCTCTTGATTCTTCCCTTGAAGTAATTGCTTCCGTTTACTTTTTCCTGTGTATTCCCTAGATCAGGTCTTTGCTGATGCTCACCTAGCCTGTCCTAATGGTCTCTCAACAAGTTTCTTTTTTTGGACAGACTTCTTCACTCCTATTAAAGCGGTGCATTGAAAACACAAAACACCACCCTTCTTTTTCTCAAAACCCAGTGGTTTCACATTGTCTATAAAACAAAGCCTTAATCAGGCATCCCTTTCTGTAGAACTATTCCTTGATCCCAAAACATGCATTCCCAAAGCTTTCTTATCTCTGCATCTTTGCCACCGTTTTCTTTGTCTAAAATGCCCTTTCCTCTCAGTCTGTGTTATGGAGATTGTATCCAGGACCCGGTTTAATAACCATTTGGCATCAGAAAAATCTTACTTGCTCTCAGCTACAATCTGCACTTATGATCAGTCTTGAAAATTCAGCTTAGTCGTCATCTAATTTCTCAGACTGTAAGCTTCTTGAGGGGAGGATCTGTGTCTCATACTTTTGCATATCCCTGTTCAAAGCAATTGTGTGTTCTTATTAAACATGTAGGGGTGGATGGATGAAGTCCCTAAGAAGGCACGGAGGCTTATACTTAATTGCAACTTACATCCGGGGGCTCTGGTCTATGATTGAATGCCTTGTTTTCAACTTGAAAAACATGAGACTGTGGAAAGCCTCTGGAGGCCATGGTTTGAATAGATTAGGTATGGCTGGCTTTGTAGATGATCTGGGGGACTATGTAAGAGGCAGGGCAGCCTCAATGTACCACTCCAGGGGCACCATTTGCATTGTTTTCTCTCAACAAGGTGTCCCCGGAGTGATGCACCCAAGGGCCTTGGGAGAGGACCTGGCCAGGGATTGGCCCTCACCACCTCCTCTCTTCTCACTCTTTTTCCCAGAAAAAGGCATTGCTGGCTCTGAAGAAACAAAGCAGCAGCAGCACAGCCAGCCAAGGTGGCGTCAAACGCTGTGAGTGACAGGGGAAGCGGGGATAGACTGGAAGTGAGCAGCGCGGGCTGACCTGTGTCACAGCCTGGCCAACATAATGCCTCTTTCCC
>NW_006786873.1:413622-418031 GCF_000442215.2 Lipotes vexillifer
AGAGCAGCCTGTGGTGGACACAGCCACGGCAACAGAGCAGGCAAAGCAGCTGGTGAAGTCAGGAGCCATCAGTGCCATCAAGGCTGAGAACAAGAACTCAGGCTTCAAACGTTCCCGGACCCTAGAGGGGAAGTTAAAGGTGAGCACAGGCAGAAAGATTGTTCAGGGACTCCTTGACTTCAGAGGGCATCCTTCCAAGTTGGAATGGAGGTAAGTTTAGGGGGAAAGTAACGCCAGTTTAATGATGGGCAAGTTTCTATACCATCCTGAGCCTCAGGTTTCTTATCTGTAAAGTGAAACTGGATGACTCCTAGATTCTCCTCCGTTTTACGCATTCTGTGACTCTAATCCGTCATGTAGTAGAGCTCCTGGATTGTGTTGCTCTGAGGAGTTGAACAGGCTGAGAATGCCATCAGGTTTAAGACATTTTTAAGTAAACTAACTGCTTTAAGTGTGTATTAAATCTTTTATGTAAAAGAAAACAAAAGAAAAGAAAAGATAGGCCAGGGGAGCCAAGAAGAGGGTGAGGGAAGAGGACCTCCTTCTGCCCCGTGGTTAGGCAGCCTCCTGCTCCCCACTGAGGTGGGTCTCTGCCGTCTTCCCAGGACCCTGAGAAGGGGCCAGTCCCGACTTTCCAGCCGTTCCAGAGGAGCATATCTGCCGATGATGACCTGCAGGAGGTAATGGTTTCCAGTTGTTTGTCTCTGAGCGGCTCCTGGGGGATTGAGAAAAATGAGCGACCCACATATTTGGGACCACATACCGGCGGCTAGGACTCATCTTAACTGTCCTTGGTTTCCTTTTCAGTCGTCTAGACGTCCACAGAGGAAATCTCTGTATGAGAGGTTAGAGAAAGATAGGACTGGGTCCCATTGGCGGGCGGCAGGGCTGGGGGGATTGCCTGGGTCCTTAGGAGGTTTGGGACTGGAGTGGGTGGAGCTGGGGCTACAGAGGGATTGCTGAGTCTCCCCAGGCTCTGGGAAGGCGAGGTAGAGGCCCCCTTTGATCCTCCCTGTCTACCTCTCCCCAGCTTTGTGTCTTCTAGCGATCGGCTTCGGGAACTGGGGCCAGATGGAGAAGAGGCGGAGCGCCCGGGGGCTGGTGATGCCCCCGCTCGAAGCTTCGACTGGGGCTATGAAGAACGTGGTGGTGCCCGCTCCTCAGGCTCCCCTCCCCGAAGCCGCAGCCGGGACCGCAGCCGTGAGCGGAACCGGGACCGAGACCGGGAACGGGATCGAGACCGAGAGCGGGACCGGGAGCGGGACAGAGACCGCGATCGAGACCGGGACCGGGACCGAGACCGGGACCGGGACCGGGACCGGGACCGGGACCGAGAGGGCCCTTTCCGCAGTGAGTGATCTTGGCTGGTGGGAAAGTGACTTCAGATAAGGTTTAGGTCGGTCCTACTAAAGTGGACTCTTAAAGTGGAGGGTGAGCTAGACTATGTCTCGTTACTGATTTCTGTCCTATAGGGTCGGACTCGTTCCCTGAACGCCGGGCCCCTCGGAAGGGGAACACTCTCTATGTGTATGGAGAAGACATGACGCCCACCCTCCTCCGTGGGGCCTTCTCTCCCTTTGGAAACATCATTGACCTCTCCATGGATCCACCCAGAAAGTAAGGATGACAGTGGGGCAGGATGATAGTCCTTGGAGGACCTGGGGTATGAGACCTGAGGGAGGAAGCTAGCCTGTCTCCACAGCCTGTAACACTGGGTTTGATGGGGTCCCGAGGAGCCCATAGGCCCTCTACTGACCCTGTGTTTTCTCATCCCAGCTGTGCCTTCGTCACCTATGAAAAGATGGAGTCAGCAGATCAGGCCGTTGCTGAGGTTGGGACTTCCCAGATCTGTTCTTCCCATCCCTCCTGCCATCCTTATATCTTCTTTCTAAAATACTGGGAGCCAGGAGGAAGTCATTTCCTCTTGACAGAGATGGTCTCTTCCTATTTATGCAGGAAACCTTGCATTTTCAAGTCCCTACTTAGTCTGTTCCTAGGATGGTAACTCCTGGAAATTCTCCTTTGTTTTGTCTATAATGTTTCCCCCCATCCTCTGCCCCCTCCCCTCTTCTGCCCCAGCTCAACGGGACCCAAGTGGAGTCCGTACAGCTCAAAGTCAGCATTGCCCGAAAACAGCCCATGCTGGACGCTGCCACTGGCAAGTCTGTCTGGGGCTCCCTGGGTAAGAATGGGATTCTTGCTCTCTCATTCTGTCCCCTACAGCTCACCCCTTTTTGTTCCCCGGCATGTCCCTGGGTTCTGTAGAGGTGATAGAGGTCTGGATTTGTGTGGCAGCTGTGGGGATTGGAAGGAGAATCGTCAGGCCTTCTGTCAGTTAGAAGTAGGAGAAGGAGAGAAAAGTATGGAAAACAATTTCCAAGGCACTGACTGGAACGGGGAAGAAGTGGAAGTGACTGAGGTTGGTGAAGGAGGTGAGCATCTCACGCGGCCTTATTCGTTTTGAGTTGCAGTGTAGTTGGTGGTATAAAATAAGCCTTTGAAATTAGGGATATGGAACTCAGGTGTGAGCTGAGGCATGAAAATGTAGACTAGAGTCATCTGTATCACGGGGTAGCTGCAGAGCGATAGCGTTGGCAGGGGAGACTGAATTTCAAGAGAAAATGAACTGGGACTGGGCTTGAGGAATAGTCAGGGGATATGGTGGGAAGCTGGGCTGTGCTCCTCATGCCCCACACGTCCCCAGCCATCCTGACTTGTTAGGCTGTAGTTGAGGATGCTGCAAAGGAGACAGAAGGAGAGGTCATGGGGCCCGGAGCAGCACCCAAGGGGCCTGGGTCATTGCAGCCAAAAGGATACAAGCTTTGAGAAAGAGGAAGTGATCAACGGAGTCAAGATACAAAGCTCCAAGAGAATGGGGGCTTGTGTGTGGGGTTCACTCTAGCCCCAGAGTGGCAGGGATGGAATCCTTGGAGGTGGGGTGAAGAGAGGGGACACACTGGGGGTAGGGAGGAAAGAGGAAGGGGAAGGGACAGCTCGAGGGCCAAAGCTACACCCAGAATGAGTTCTCCTAATGGAGTGGGTAACCCGTTTTACCTGAAATAGATTTTCACGTAAAGGAGTGGGCACAAGGGAGTTCAGAGCAAGAGTGGCCCTCTGTACAAGCAGGAACCAAAAAGGACCAGCACGTCAACAAAGGGCTATAGAGATTTCTCTAATTTTTTAATTTTTGGTGTACTGACTGAAAGTTGTGGGTTAACATTATTCACACGTCTCAACAATAACATTTGGAGTTTTTCTAAGAACAAAACACTCATTACAGTATTTGTATGTGCCATGATAACAGTGTACACTCTTTTTTGCTGGGGACACGGGTTGGTAGCCGCTGGCCTAAGGGGGCTAAAGGTATTAATAGAAAGGCCATCCCGGCCACCAGAGGGCAGCATGGAAACTGGGCATCCAAGGGCCAGAGGCTAGAGTTGAGGTGGTCAAACTCTGGGCCTCAGGTCTCATCAGTGCCCTCCTTCAGACCTTAATGAATACTCTCCTCCCTCCCTAGCTGTCCAGAATAGCCCTAAGGGTTGCCACCGGGACAAGAGGACCCAGATTGTCTACAGTGACGACGTCTATAAGGAAAACCTTGTGGACGGCTTCTAGGGAGTGGAGCTGGATTCCGTGTGCCTCATCTGCCCCAGCGCTGGTCTCAGTAAAACACTGAGGTGGAAGCTCACACATCTCCCTCAGCCTCTGGTTTTTCAGCACTTGGGATTGGGGTTGAGCCTTTAAAAACGGCTGTTAGATTTGATCTCAGTTGTAACAACATGGTCAGTGCACGCTCCCCACTCCTTTACCCCAAAAGGATCTTGAACACAGGTGTTGTCGTAGTTGTTTTAATTTGATCTCATGCCCGTTTCCAACAGGAAACCTGTTATAGAAAACCCAGATCCTCATCCTGGAGTTTTTCCTTGAGCCAGGGCAGCACTTGGTAGAGGTTGATGTGAAAGTCTCGGGCGTAAGCAGGTACCTGTTGCTGCCCCTTGCAGACGTCCACAACGCCCCAGCTGATCACACCAACCTGAAGAGGGCAAGGGCATCCCAGGAACCATTTGGTAGAATTCCTTCCTAATCCCAGGGAGCGCAGCTACTCCCAGCTGCATCTGAGCTGACCTGGGAGGGTTAGACTAGGGGCCCAGCTCAGTCCTATCCCCTGGCACACAGATCAGACACACACCCCTAAGTTGGCCAGTTCAAGGAAGAGTCCAAAGGTGAGGCAGGCTCCACCCTCCCCTTTCCAGCCACGTGCAGTGAGCTTTCCTGCTTTGGGGGCCATGCTGACTACTTGGCATCTCCCCACAGAGAGGATAGGGGAAACTCACTTGAATGAAGCGACTCTTCTTGTGAATAAACAGGGGACCACCAGAATCACCTGCAGGGAGGGAGAAGCTGTAGGG
>NW_006786873.1:418209-425378 GCF_000442215.2 Lipotes vexillifer
GCGACTATTCTTGAGAATAAACAGGGGGCCACCAGAATCACCTGCAGGGAGGGAGAAGCGGTAGGGAAAAGACTCTTGGGCCTCAGGAGCTTAGATCACAAGCAAAGAGCCTTCTCTCACCTTTGCAAGTGTTGGGGTCAGCATAGGGAGCCACCCCTCCGGTGCAAAGGAACCTGGGGGTGACGACTTCAGAGACATCCTTGACTTTGTCATAGCCTGTGGCATGTAGAGCATCCCTCTCACAGCCAGTTTTCTGTAGGTGAGGTGGGGATGCACACAGGGGAGGAGTGGTGAACAAAGCTTGCTTGGGAAGAATTGGGGCTTAAAGGACCTCAGGATCCCACATTCCGCACCTTTTCCCCATTCTTGATGTAGACCTCCTTCCGAGTCAGTGTCTTCTTATGATCCTTAGACAGCTCGGACACAAACAGAGCTTTGATATCCTTTGCCGGGAGCAGCTCTTGCACTGGACAAATAGACAGACTGGGTCATTTCAGCACTCTCCCTTCCCCCATTGTCCTTGTCCTTTGTCTTTGTCACTCAGCAAATGTTCCTCCACCCCTTCCTGTGAGCTAGAGACTGGGCTGGGCATCACCTGCCCTTCCTGCAGCTCCCTCTCATGCCTCCCTTGTCTCTCACAACCTCACCCTTACGCTACCCTCCCTGATAATGTCTTACTCTGTTGCTGGCACGTGGTTGACTGTGGAAGCCTCAAAGCTTGATTCGATCCCTCAGTGCAGGGGAGACAAATGGGCCTGTTGAGGAGAGAAGGGAAACTTCAGGGCTGGTGAAGCCTGGACCTGCCCCCGCCTTGCAGCCCTGCCTCCCAGCCTTTTCTCTGGAAATCCAGGTGTGGCTCACCTGACGGTCTCATCGTACTTGAGCTTCTTCTTGAGCTTGATCAGGGCCACGTCATAGTCATAAAATTCAGGAATACCTTTTGCTTTTTTCGCATTGAGGTTGTAGTTTGGGTGGAATAGGACTTCTTGTATCTCCCGCTCCTGCTTCTTCCCTCCTGAAGTAGGGGAGTGGGTACCTCTAGACCACCCACTTCTCTGTAGGCAGTCTCCTGCCCCCATGTCGCCCCTAACTCAAGTCTTCCTCATCCCTAACTGGTCCAGCGTGCAAGGCAAGGGGCTGCGTTGAGGTCGGGTGGAGTGTGTGGCCTCTTGAAGAGAGTGGGAGGTACTGCCCAGAGGGCATGGCTGAAGCTCAGAATTGATTGGTTGCATCCTTACCCAAGCTGACCTTGATTGAGTGTTTCTCGTCATCCACAGTGAAACAGTGTGCTGCTGTCAGCACAAAGTACTCAGACACCACAGCACCCATACAGCTCTCATGTCCCTTCAAAGGACGCTGGGAAGAGAGCGGCAGAGGGAAAGCTCGGCTTTCACAGACAACACCATCTATGAACACTTTGCCCTTCCCCCGACCTTCGTTTCACCCTGACCTCCCCTCCCATAAGTTCCCGCCACCAGGACACTGCACTCACAGTGACTGAGATCTTGGCCTGCCATGGTTGCTTGTGATAGTCAGTACCTTTCTTGTGCTCCCAAACCATGCCGCAAAGACCCAGAGTCCGGGTTTCATCTGGCAAGAAAGGAGATTGTACTGAAAGCCGGGACACTTCATTTCCAAATGGCAGCAGCCTTTCGGGGAGGGACACCTACATGTCTATGGGGACCAGATGCCCATAGGAGGAAAGGGAAGGCAGGGGCACTTGTTTCCTTACTTTGAGGGCAGGGAACCACTGTGGTATCGTGAAAAGAACGGGGAACAAAGATCAGAGAGCTGGATGTTTTCAGGCCCAGCTCTTGCTAACTTGTCGTTCCTTGACCTCTCTTGGCCCCAGTTTCCACATCTGTAAAACGAGGAACTTAAGAAAGATCTCTGCATCATTCAGAACTCTGTGATTCTAAGATCAGGGAGTGGGCAGTACCAGGAAGCAAGAATAGTGACATGGAGGTAGAGAAGGAGGAATGAGAAAGGACTTGCAGACTGCCAGGGCTTCAGGAAGGGTGGAAGAATGAGTGACCTTGAGGGGTCTGGGGAGAGCTGAGTTTCCTGACCATCTCCTTATCCCCTTCTGATATCTTCCTACCAAGCATTTGTATGAAAACATCCTCCAGGTTATCTATGTCCTTGAGTTTGAACACGTGTTGCTCCTTATCCTTCTTGGAAGCCAAAGCATTGATGCTGTCTTGGTCCACCAGAGGCCCAACCCCAAACACATAGATGTCTGGGGGAGAAAAAGGGAGAGTGAGGGTCCAGGCCCTGGGGGGCAGGAGCTAAGAAAGTGGGGTGCTGAGTCCTAGGCAATAAAACTCACCCAGATAATCCTCCCTGGGGTTTTTGCGATTTCTACCAATGTCCAGCAAGTCCCGGATATTGTGAATGACAGAGACTGGATCCCCACCCATGTTGTGCAAGCCTACAGGAGAGACCAGGACCATGAAGGTGGGAGACAAGGAAGGAAGAGGGTCAAGGAAGATAAGCTGGCTAGAAGGAGTGACATATACTGCTGAGTGAGCAGGTTGGGGAGGAGATGGACATGAGAGATGGTGGCAAGAAGGGTCCCTCCGCATAAAGGTTCCCAGGAAAGAGCAGCATTCAGGCCCCCACCCGTGAGTCCAGCGTTACACGTGGACTTCAGGGCCCCACGCTGGTTGGAGAGGGTGGGGAGTCAGAGGCAGGGGGACGGTCCCTCTGACCATCAGTCATGAGGAGGATGACGTGGCGGGTGCGGTTCCAGGCTTCAGGGAGGTCGTTCACTTCCCTGCTCATCATGTTGTATACTTCCAGGAGAGCCTTCTTGGTGTTAGTCCCTGCCTTCAACTTGTGGTCTGTGGAAAGAGAAGAAATCATCACCTCCACCTGGACTTCCAAGCCATCCTTGACCCCAGAGGCCTAGCAGCAACTGAGATCCACATCTGTCAACTTTTTGAGTTAATTGTCACCCCAGTGACTTCCCTTTGACAACAAAGTGACCATCTCAGTTCCAAAGGGTTCCCACCAAAAACCCCCATTTTCCAATGACCCTGCTGCCCATCCATGGATTAAAAAGTAGTCCTCCTTGTCTCACTGCCCTCCCCACAACACTCCTGAAACTTCGGACCTCTCTGACCCCAAAGTGAACCTCCCACCATTCCCTTCCCTGACTTCTGACCTTCGTAGTTGATTTGGTTGAGCTGCTCTGTGACCCAGTCTGCATCGCTGCTCTTTTGGTCAGACACTCTGATCAAAACTTTGGGGTCTGTGGCATATGTCACTAGACCATACTTTGGCCTCACCCCATAACTTGCCACCTGTGGGTGAGGGGAGCAAGGGGTCATGGCATTGAAAGTAGAATATATGGCTGGGAGAATTCAGCAGCTTTACTGGGACAGACAGGGAAGGACATAGTAAGAGACTCATCACCCTGGGCTTCATGGAGGAGCCTGGGTTAAAGATCAAGAAAATGCTTCAAGTAAAAGGAAAGGAAGACAGAATAGGACCTGGAGATTTTCTGGGACCCTGTGGCTCAGAGGGGCTGGGAGCATCAGGGAGCTAGTCCTGGCAGGGCAGTGAGGTCCATTCAGGGTCTCCACGTTCAGGGGGAGGGGGCCCCACCTTCTCAATGAAGTTGCTGAGACAACTCTTGGCCCCTGTGAAGTTGCGGGACCCAATGCTGTCTGACCCATCCAGCACCAGGTAGATGTTCATGGAGCCCGAGGGGTCCAGGATAATCTTCCTCTTCTGTTGTTCCCCTGGGTGCCAACAGAGAGACTCAGGCTCCAGGATGCATGGTTCTCCTGCCCCTTCTCCATCCTCCCCCCACCCCCAATTCCCTGCCCTGCCTCCCCTCTCTATCTTCAAACCTGGGCTGTGCCCATCCTCAGCATCAACTCCTTCTATGGTCTCTGTCAGGGAAGACAGGAAGGCTTCGGCCACCTCTGCAGGGGTATCGTACATAAAGGAGTCTGGGAGAAGTCAGAAAGCAGGTCAAATGTCTGGGCGGGTCGGGGACACAGTGACGAGAGATGGTGGGTTTCCAGGGTGGGAAGGGCTCAGAAGTTCTTTGGGGAGGTTTAGAAGTGAGGAAGGAGCTGGGTTGCAGTAGGGGGAGAAGGCAGTGCTCTGGTGTGGGAATGTGAGGATGGGAGAGCAGGATCTGACGTGAGGGTGCAGATCAAGGGTCACCTTGGCAAGAAGGCTCCGTTCCACTCCAAGAGCCACCTTCCTGACATGTTCGCCGCTGGGAGCCACGTAGGGTGAGGCCCCGGCTGCAGTAGTAGGTGACACTGTCTTCAAGGCGGTACTGGCTGCCCACCTTCCTTGTGCCAATAGGGATGCCCGGGTTCAGGCAGTACCCCGCTGCAGAAGCATGAGACATGGAGGTAAGGGCCAAAGCCTGAGGGCAAGTTAGAGCACAAGAGCTATGGTGCCAGTTCCTCAGGCTGAGGGTGGTCAGGAAGAAGGTACTGTCGTGGGAAAGGGGGACGCTTCTCACCTCCATCATCGCAGATGGCCGTTTCCCCATCCCACCGACCCGTCACTTGGCAGGTGCGATTGGCAGAGCCCCGGAGACTGTAACCATCATAGCAGTGGAAAGAGATCTCGTCACTCAAATTGTAGTAGGGGGCCCGGGGCCAGTACTCCCCGTTCTCAAAGTCCTGTGGTCTGGGACAGCGAATTGCTTTGGGGGAGAAGAACAAGTAGACGTTACTGAGACGGACGGGCTGCCCTTTAGGGTATCCCTCCTGGTCTCAGGGGCCCTGTCACTGAGGAATCCTGCCGCTCCCCCCTCACCATTTCTGGGTGTTCTTTGAACTGCCAGGGCTGCCTGACACGGGGTAAGCGCTCAGTAAAGGTTAGCTCCCCTTCATTCTCCCTTCATCCCACCTCCAGCCCTTGCTCAGCTCCTACCCTTGCTCAGCCCAACTTGTCAGCCTGCCTGGTCTCCACACAAGTCTAATCTTATCCAGGTCTGGACCTTGGCCACCACCTGCTCCGTCCCTCCACTGGCCCAGGCCCATCCTCACTGCCCTCCCACCTTTGCATTCGGCCCTCTTGACGATCTTTTTGTCTTGGGTCTGCAGGGTGCTCCAGGATCCCGTGGATCTGCAGGTGCGAATCTGCACAGGGTATGGGTAGAAGCCAGAAGGACACAAGTACTCCAGTGACTGGCCCGCCTTGAGAAGCCGGAAGGAGCCACCTTTGATCTCTACTCCCTCCAGAGAGCAGGGGCTTTGGGGCCCAGCCTCAGGCAATGGCGTCATGCTCACACCTAAAGAGAAAGGCTGGGTGAAGCCCAGCCTCACAAGGCCAAGGACGGATCCTGGGGGCAGCAGGGGTGGGGGGGAGGTGGGCTGTGACCTCACTTACCTCCAGACAAGAGGCCCAGGATCAAGGGTACCAGGCAGAGGTGGGGGCTGCAATTGCTCCCCATGGTGACGGGAGACAGGAGAGAAACGGGCTGGTGGCAGGATGGCCTCTCCTGGCTTCTGCTGCGTGTCTGCTTGGCTCGATGTCCAAGCTGAAACTCCAGACCTGAGCCTGGTCACACTCCCTTCCCCTGCCCCTCACAGCCTCCAGCCTTTTACGCAATCTGTGTTCTGGCACCTGCTGCCCGCTCCACCCACCCTACCCATGTCACTTTCCGGAATGTCCGAGCGGGAATCCAATCAAGGAAACAGAAACTGCAAAACCCCACCTTTTGCTGCCCAAGGTCCAGGACTCTGCCTGTCAGCACCTCCTCTCAGCTCCAGTTCCTCCCCAACAAGCCCAGACCTCCCCCTTGGGGACTAGATATAAGGCCCTCACTGGCTCCCCTGTTGACTCTGTTATGGAGCAGAGTTCAGCCATTGTTTGTCCAGCAGGGTCTCTGACCTGCCTTCTTGCCGTTCCTGGAATCATTCTGGCCTCTCTCTCCCCCCAGGCCAGCCCCCAGGCAGAGGCACAGACAGATGTGGAAATCACTGATTTTATTAATTTCATAGCCAGGTAATTCCCTGTGAAAGCGGAAGGAGAGTGAGGCAAGTAAAGCAGAGGGTGGGGTCCGCACTGGCAGGAGTGCCAGGGCTTCCCCAGCGTGGATGTGCCGCTGCTTCGGGATCCTGGAAGCAGGCATGCGCTCAGAGCAAGGCGTGCGGATGGGTCATGGAGGCTGAGGGTGGACGTTCGGTGGTAGGAGACGGGAGAGATGGCGGGTCCTGGCAGGACAGCAAAGGGCTCAGTGGCCATGATCAGAGGGGCAAAAAGTTCAAGACACCCTCCAGGTGCTGTCTCAGCCAGGGCTGCACGTGGAAGAGACTGATGTGGAAATCTCGTGGTGGTGGGACCCTGCCACGGGGCGCGCTTTTGCGGGAGTTCTTATCAGAGCTGCCACAGGGGTTGTAGAGACCCCAGCTCACCAGGCCCACCTGGAAGAAGGAGAGGTTGGGGTGGGGACGCTGCCCCGGTCCCAGCCCCAAGCCCCAACCTCCTTAGTTCCTTCGAAGGCCTGCCTCGTGCCTCCGCAAGGCCAAGATCCTGTAACTTCAGTCCTGCGAGCTTCCCCCATCTCTCCTCACCTGAAAAAACCTGAACCTCCGCTCAAGGAAAACTGCTCCCCCAGATTCTCCTGCCAGAAAGGAGGGACAAGAGACTGTCATCCTGACTCTCATCGCCGCATCAGGGTGGTGCACCGTTGTCCTGGCATGCAAGCTGGCCAGAGGGACACAGGTGGCCTTCCCCTCAGGAATCCAGACTCCAGGGTGGGGACTGGGGATGAGAAGTGGGGCGGGGGGGGCTCACCCTTGCAGGGATTGTCATCCCCCTGCATCCCACTGCATAGGAACTGGTCTGTCACCACCTCTCCGACATCTGTCAAGTTGGGGAACGTGATTTTGTCTTGGGAGACCACCTTGACACAGTTTGTCCACTGCAGTAGGGGTGGAATAGGACAGAAGGATGGAGTGAGCAGGCGGGCCCCAGGGACACCTGGCAGTGCAGCTAGGCCTGGAGGAGGGGTGACTTGGAGTCAGATGGAGAAAGCGCTCAGAGCTAGGGGATGAAGAGAGACGTTCCGGGAGTTGCCACAGGGGGATCCCATCCCCCCACAGCATACTGGACCCGAGACCCTCACCTCCGACCCTGTCTTGAGGTTAACGTTCAGCTTGTTCCCATTCAAAGCCACAAAATGAGCAGGA
>NW_006786873.1:425456-438187 GCF_000442215.2 Lipotes vexillifer
AATGCTCAATTTGTCCAGAAGTTCACTCTCTACAGTCAAGGAAAAGGATGTTGGTACTGGTCCCTTTACCCAGCATCCAGACTCGCGACTTGGGAACAGCAGCACAGCCCACGTCATCAACCCCCAAGCCCTGATCCCAGTTCTTCATGCACCCTAAGCCCAGCACTCACTGTGGTCTCTGCAGGTGCTGCCTGGAAGTCTCCGCAGAGCCAGATTGGCCCCCACCGTGCAGGGAAGGCAGATAGGCCTGAGGGGAAGGACAAGGGTCACAGAGGCCCATCCTTAGTCCCCTCCTCCAGCGCTCCCCAGAGCGCTTCTCACCCAGTGGGCAGCCTCCCACCCCAGACTCCGGCACCTGGCGTGGGTGGACATCTTCACTTTCTGGGCCAGCTTTAGCAGAGCGATGTCATCGCCATAGAACTCCGGGATTCCCTGATTCTTCTTGGCAAAGACATTGAACCCCGAGGAGACCACCGCCTTCTCAACTTGGAATTCTTTGCCCCACTGGGAGTTGGGATCCCCTGGAAACAATGTGGCAGATTAGGCTGGACTAGGGCTGCTGAAGGGGCCAGAGGCTAGGGACAAGGTGTGGGAGCCTTGCCCACGGGGTCGGGAAGCGGGTGCAGGCCCTTCCTTACCCACGCTGACCCTCCACAGGGGGTGGGCCTCGGCGTTGCGGAGGCAGTGAGCGGCTGTCAGGACCCACTGGTCCGAGATGAGGGCCCCTCGGCAGGTCTCCTGGCTCTTGGGCTGCAGGGGAACAGGTGATCTTCAGGGACTGCTGTGTCTCTGGCTCATGGCCGCTGTCACCTCTGGGATCCAAGCCCCATCCCTCCTTCCTGGTACCTTAATAGTGACATGCCAGGGTGCCCTCTCCTGGGCAGAGGCATTGGCAGACATGTTCCCTACCCCACAGATGGTGTCTGTGAGCTGGGAGACATCTGTGGGCGTGAGGAGCAGATGGTGAAGGAGGCTGGTGCGGGGCACCACGAGCAGGTGCCAGTGTGGACCCTTGGCCGGCTCCACACTGGCCACACCACTCTGGAGAGGGCAAAGCACACTCACCCAGCATGTGCTCAAAGACCTGGCTCAGAGCCTTCACGTCCTTCAGAATGAAGGCATGCCTCTCGCCATCCTTCTTGGACCCCAGCTCATTCAGTTCTCTCCAGTCCACATCCAGGTTGCCCACGCCGATGGCATAGATGTCTGATGGGGAGGAAATCACCAGAATCTTGTGGCTGAGGGGCTACCCCGTGACAGAAGACTGTAATTCTGAACTCGTTGCATCCTACAAAGCCCTACATGAGCGGGATCCCCCTCCCTCCCCACACGACCTACCTCATTTCCTACCACTCCTCCCCCTTCACTCTCTTCCAGCCACATGGCCTCCTTGAAGTTCCTCAAATTGACAGGCACACTCCCACCTCAGGGCCTTTGTATGAACTGTGTCTCTGCCTGGTTCACTCCTCCTCCCAGACTTCTGCATGCCTCACTTTCTTACCTTTTTAAGTTTCAACTCAAATGTCACCATCTCAGAGAGGCCTTCCCTGGCCTCCTTGTGTAAAACTGCAATGCCCCAGACACTTTGATTCCTTCCCTGCTTCATTTTATACCTTAGCACGTGTCACTATCTACCGTGCCATATGGTTTCCTTACTTATTTTGTTTAATGCCTAGTGTGGGTAGAATTGTGTCTCCCCAAAAGATATGTTCAAGTCCTAACCCCCAGGACCTGTGAATATGCCCTTGTTTGGATATAGTGTCTTTGTGGATATAATCAGTTAAAATGAGGTCCCGCTGGATGGAGGCAGGGGTGGGGAGGGGTGATAATCTGATACCTTTATAACAATAGAGGAATCTGGACACAAACACAGAGAGAGAAAAAACCATGTGACAACACAGAGATACACTCAGGAAAGAAAGTGATGTGAAGACAGAGGCAAAGTTTGAGTGATCCGGGACTTCCCTGGTGGTGCTGTGGTTAAGAATCCGCCTGCCGATGCAAGGGACACGGGTTTGAGCTCTGGTCTGGGAAGATCCCACATAGTGCGGAGCAACTAAACCCGTGTGCCACAAGTACTGAGCCCGTGTGCCACAACTACTGAGCCCGTGTGCCTAGAGCCCGTGCTCCACAAGAGAAGCCACCGCAATGAGAAGCCCGCACACCGCAACAAAGAGTAGCCCCCGCTCGCCGCGACTAGAGAAAGCCCACGTGCAGCAACGAAGACCCAATGCAGCCAAAAATAAATAAAATAAATAAATTTATTTAAAAAAAAAAAAAAGATTGAGTGACCCTACGACAAGCCAAGGAGTGCCTGGGGCTACCCGAAGCTGGACGTGGTAAGGAAGGAGTCCTCCCTAGAGCCTCCAGAGGGAGCATAGCACTGCTGATACCTTGATTTTGGACTTCTGGCCTCCCAAACATGAGAGAATAAATAGCTGTTGTCTCATGCCACCCAAATTTGTATAATTTGTTGCCACAGCCCTAGGAAACTAATACATCGCCCCCTTCCAGAATGACATCCCCATGTAACAGGCATTTTCCTCTGTTTTGTTCACAGCTGTATTCTGAGTGATTCCTAGCCCAGGAGAGACTCTCAGTGAGTACTTTCAAATGACTAAATGAATAAAAAGTACTCATGGGGCTTCTCTGGTGGCGCAGTGGTTGAGAGTCCGCCTGCCGATGCAGGGGACACGGGTTCGTGTCCCGGTCCGGGAAGATCCCACATCCCACTCCGCGGAGTGCGGCGGGGTGGCTGGGCCCGTGAGCCATGGCCGCTGAGCTTGCGCGTCCGGAGCCTGTGCTCCACAACGGCTGGTCTTCCTCTGTAAAATGTCGGCTCTAGGAGAGGACCCTGGAGCCATCTCTTCCCGCAGGAGAACCTGGGCCCACACAGCCATCCTCACCAGCCTCTGAGCCAGCGTGGGTGCCAGTCAGAACTTCCCTGGGGTGGACCATAGAGTCTGGTCTTCTCCCACCCTTTGTACCCCTCATGGGCCTTTTTGCAGTTATGATGGGAACTGGACAGTTATCACGCCCCACATGTTTTCTCTGTTTCCCTGCAGTTCCTGCCTCTCTTTCATGAGGTGTGTTCAAGCATTTAACTCTGGCCCAGGGATGCTAAGGAGTTAGGGAGTGGAGTTTGTGATCTGCCTTCCTTAGGCCAGGGTTTTCAAGAGGAATATGCTTACCTCCGAGGGGCAGGTGAAGTGGGTGGCATGAACAGAAATGAGAGGACCCGGGGGAAAGTAAAACTTGGGGCCTCAAAACCAACTGCCCTCCCTTATCTGGAGCATTTCTCTTTGAAGTTCTTTTCTGGTCAAAGGTCAGTGCAATTTTTGTTTAATCTGAATTAGAGGAACTGTTCTTTCAGAGACTGCAACTGCCAGAGCCTTAGTTATCTGCACTGCTAAGGGAAGAAAGGCCAGGAACAGTCCCTATAAGGAATCCAGGCCTTTTCTTCCTGGAGAGGTTTGTGGAAAATCAGACAGTGAATGAAAACGATGACGATGACGATGGTGGAGGCCGCCACCGCACACCGTGTTTGTCTGTGCCAGGCAATGTTTGAGCATTTGCCCTTATCAACCAGTGAGGTAAGTCCTTGTACTATATCCTTACAAGTAAAGAAACAACCCATGGCCACAGCCAATCAAAGGTGAACCCAAGTTTGAAACCACGGGCAGTTTGACTACTCTTCAGTGTGACACTCGGCTGCCTTCATACAGAACAACACAGCCTGGGGTCTCGATAGAAATACAGCCAAGATGCTAGAAGCCCTGGCTGTGGGCCCTGGGCCCCCCTGCAGGGCAGCACAGATGGGGCGGGGGCGGAGGCTCACCCAGATAGTTTTCCCTCTTCTGGTTGATGTTCAAGACCTCCTTGATATTGTCAACAGCCACCTTGGGAGAGCCACCCATGTTGGACTTTCCTAGAACAAGGAAGGAAAAGAATTGTCCATCTGGGTGATGTATCACGAATCCCCCCAGCCCTGGAAGAGAGGGGAAGCATTCATCCTGGGAACCTCAACACCTACACTCCCTACTCGAGTTTCAAGATACATTTTTTACTGAAGTTCTTTAGCACTGGGGCAGCAGCATCCTACACTTCATCTCATTTGATTCTCATGAAGCCCCAGTAAGTGTGGGTCTACTCATCTTATAGACAAGAAATCTGATTTCTAGAGGAGCCATGTAATTTGGACAAAATCAAGAGATAAATGGCAGAGCCCAGATCCACTAGCCAGTCTGCCCTTCCATCGGTGGACTTCGACATCACTGGTCCAGAGCCACGCCTCCCCATCCAGCTCCCTCTATGTGACCTCCCAGGTAATAACAATAACTAACATTTACAATCATAAAGCACTTTTACATAAAGTACTTAAATTGCTCTTCATAAAAACTGTGTAAGGGGACTTCCCTGGCAGACCAGTGGTTAAGACTCCACGCTTCCACTGCAGGGGGCGAGGGTTCAATCCCTGGTCGGGGAACTAAGATCCCACATGCCGTGCGGCGCGGCCAAAAAAATTTAAAATAATAAACAACAACAAAACTGTGAACGGAAAGGAGGGCAGCTTCCATTATCAATAATTGTTGCGGTTGTCATTACCGTCATCATCGACACTATTTCTACTTTATAAATAAGAAACCAAGGCCCTAAGTGGCAGGGGGAGAATGAGAATGCAGGTCTCTGACCCCACACTGCTTCTCCTTCCACTATGCCAGACTCATTCACAGTGACGACGATACCCACCATCTGTCAGAAGGATGATGGCATGTCGGATTTCCTGCCAGGCCGCCGTGTTCATTCTGAGACGTTGCATTTGGTTATTCATCATGATATAGACAGAATTTAGGGCCTCGTAGATGTTGGTCCCGGTTCCGTTTTCATGGTCTGGAATATGTGAAGACGAAAAACTCTCTTAAGAAACTTCCCACCTACCACCTGGGAGAAGGGAATCACTCTATTTTCCCCAAACACTGGAAATGCATTTATCAATAGATTTGATAAACACAGACTTTTGATATCCAGTTAGAGATTTGGCATCATTGCCCGTTCAGACATTAAAAGCCTTTCCCTTTAGAAATGCTTATTGCATAACCCCACTAAAGGCCATCCTAAAGTCCCAAGATTCAAAGATGGGGTTTCCAAAGAAAGTGGGTTGTTTCAGCCATCTGCTACCTACCACCCAGGTAGTTTCCTAATGACATGAGGAGACTATGAAAACCAGACCATGTGGTTCTGGCATCAGGGAGGAGCCAAAGACCTGCATGATGCATTTGGACACGTAGCACGTGCGAGGAAGCCCGGAGCTGGTAGGAGCTGGGACTCCTCGACCATGAACCTGACTTGGAAGCCACCCCACCTAAGGAACCTTAGTCCCAGAGCCCTGGGACTTGAGTGCCACCAAGAAGCCTCACTCTCTCTCAAACTTGTCCAGTATCTCTGCAGGCACAGAGAGCTCATCCCCTGCCCCCACTTCCATCACCTTCATTTGATGACATCATACCTTTATAGTGGGCGTTTTCCAGACTGTGGGCCACTTCAGTCACATCCTCGGATTTGCTGTCCAGGACAGACATGATGACTTTGGGCTTTGATGCAAAAGTGATGATGGCGACACTAACCTTGACCTCAAAGCTGAAGATCTGTGAAGGGCAAGTGAGAGGTAGTGTGAAAGGCTCCCAAACCAAAGGGGAGTTGGTAAGGGAGCCAGCAAAAGGCCCTGGAGGAGGCAGAGAGCCTGGACAGAGACTGACGGATGCAAGGCCCTTGGAGAGTCCCTTCCTGGGAAACGGTTGCTTGAAGAAGCCAGGAAATTGACATTTGTTGGTCCTCTCCTCTCTTTGACTGGCTCACTCTTCATTTAATCGTCACCTCAAGGCTATGAAGGGTCGTGATGGTCCCGATTATACAGATGAGGAAGCTGAGGCTTGTTTACCTTGCCCCAGATCACACTCCTGGTAAGAGGTGGAGGTAGAATTCAAATATATCGGCACTTGTCTGTCGAGTTTTGCAGCCTCACGGCTTAGTGAGTTACTTAACTTTACGTCTTAAGAGAGACACTAAGGAGCACAAAAGCTGCCTTCTTTCAAACCTAGCTGGGAGGGAAAACCATATATCTACACAAACTATTGTGAAAAGCATAACTACCAAGCAAAGTCCTGGCAAGGAATCTGAACCAAGTGTTTCCAAACTCTTCTGTTCATGCACCTCGTCAGTCGAAACATTCTGAGCATGTACCTCAATATAGGTATATGTATTTATAAAGTATACTCATACTTATAAAGTGTATCACTATTTAAATATATTATACACATTTTAAAACATAGAAAATATTGAAATTTTAAAAGGAAATTATTAAATATTAAGTTCTTAATTTAAGTTAAATTACAATCATTCACCATGGATACCAGTATTTTCCTGCCACACGCCAGAAGATTATTTTGGATACCCCTCTGTGAAGACCACTGTTCTAGATGATGAATTCCTGGAAAGCGGGGTCTCAGCCTTGTTCATCTTTGAGGTCCCCCCACACCCAGAACAGTGCCTGACATAGAGTAGCTACCCCAACAGTGTTTGTGGAATGAAAAATAGGATCCTCTAAATTAAATCCGTGATTCCTGCATGGCATGTGTGTAATCTGGGAAGACTTCTTGGAGGAGGTGGGCTGTGAGTGGGATTCTGAGGAAGGGAAGGAGACAGAGACCGTGAGTGCAGGAAGGCTGCTAGTATGTGCGAGCTCCTATTTCCTGACCCTGTCCACCAGGTGGGAGGTGCTCTTCTTGAAGATTTCAAAGTCCTCTTCCTCCACACTCTGAGATGCGTCCAGGAGCACGTAGAGGTTCAGGTGACCCGAGCGCTGGATTTGTATTTTGCGGCCCACGTTTTCTGGAAGAAATGTGGAAGGGGAAGATTCAGACTCCATCTCCTACCCACTCTCTTGCCAAGGCAATCAGGCCCCTCTACCTCCCCTCCAGTCAGCTCAGCCCCGCTGAGCCCACCGGAGGCTCCTGGCGCCTCGGAAGCTTGCCCCTCCCCTGCACCCACCCAGCACCCTGCCACCCCCACTTCAAGCACTCACGCTTCTTCTTCTGGGTGGGATTGGTGGTTCCAAGTAGGTGGGACAAGGAGGTGCCCAGGGCAGGGGCCACATCCTCGGGAAAGTCATAAGAGTAGGGCTCTGTGGGGAGAGCCACCGGCGTCAGCTGCGGCCAGGGGTGGGGGTCCAGGAGTCTCAGGAGGGTCAGAGCAGCTACTCACGGCGGCAGATGGGCTCCATCCCACTCCAGACCCCATCATCCTGGCACTCTCGCTCCACAGACCCCGTCAGCACCAGATTTGAGGAGCAGCGGTAGCTGACCTTGTCGCCGAGGCCGAAGCGAGACCCCGTCCGCACTGCACCCACGGCAATGCCCGGGTTGGGGCAGTGGCTGGCTGTGAGGAGCAAAGGAAGATGGAGGTGAGCAAGGACCTGCCTCCTCAGCCTCTGGGTGCTGCTCAGACACCCTCTCCTGCCAGGCTCTTCCTCCACTACAGACCCTCAGAGCCTCTGCGGGTCCCTTGGCCTCTCCCTTGGGAGACACCACAGCTGTGCCTCCCAGGTGTGTGGATAGAAAACCTGAAGTAGGGAAAAAGATCTAGAACTCAGTGGCCCAGTTGCCAGCTAAAGCATACCAATCCCAACCCAGGGACTCTGCCTGTATCCATCCCAGAGCCTCAGAGAAGATGCTGGCTTCCTCAGGGAAGGAGCCCTACCTCTCCACAGAGAATACCTGCAAACAATGAAACATCACTACACACCCACCAGAATGGCTAAAACTAAAAAGATGGGTAATTCCAAGTGTCAGAGATGATGTGGGACAACCAGAACTGTTTCATTGCTGGAGTGTCAATCAGGAACCTGTTTGCAGCCTCTTCTGAAAGAAAACATATGCCAACGTGTGACCCAGTAATTCCACTCCTAGATAATGTGCTCAAGAGAAATGTGTCTAGTGCACCCAATCACACATAAGGATGTTCATAGAGTTTTACTTATAATAACCCAAAACCGGAAATAACCCAAATACCCATCAACAGGAGAATGTATAGATAAACTGTAATATGAAATGGAACTACAAAGCAATAAAAAATAACAAACTGCTGATACACAGGAAAACATGGATACGTCTCACAGGCGGAATGCTGAATAAAGGAAGACAGATGCAAAAGAGCACATTCTGTATGATTCCACTTCTATGAGGTGTAAGAATAAGCTAAACGAATCTGTGGAGACAGAAGTCTGAAGAGTGGTTACCTTGTGGGAGGGGACAGGAGGGAACCTCCTGATATAATGGACCCTCGGTCTTGGGTGGTGATTACGTGGGTGGATACACATAAAAGGATACTTGTGGGTATGAAAGTTCATCAAGCTGAATACTTAAGATTTGTATGCTTTAGGTAGTTTAAACCTCAATTTTCAAATGAATTATATTTATGTTTGAATAAATGGCTATTGTCAAAGAATCAAGGACGTAAATAGGGAGCCAACAGCTGGGCACCAGGTGAGGGTATGGTCCTGCCATCTCATGGACTCTAAACCTTCTGTATTGTGTATTTAGAACTGTGATCCAGGAAGCTTCCAAAGCCCACAAGCAAATGTGGCTCCAGGGAATCCCAGGAGCCCCACTTCTGTCAAGCAGAGCCCCCCCATCTTTCACAGAGGCAGTAATGACCATGACAAAAGTATATGAGGCGCTTAGCACATTCCAGGGGCTGTTCCAGATGCAACTCACTTGATCCACATGGCAACCCCATGCAGTCAGTACTCTTACCATCCCCATTTTACAGATGTGAAAACTGAGGCACAGAAAGGTTAAATAACCTGCCCAAAGGCTGTCAAAATCAGAGCCAGGCTTGGAACCCAAACTTGCTCCTGAGGCAAGGCACCTAAGCACGACACTTGATTCCCTTCATCATATCTTCCCTACAATAGCCCAGGGCACCCAAATACCAATCTGGCTTTGAGGCATTTGGAAAAGCTGGACAGAGTATTTGGAGCCTTTGTGTTGGATCTGAAGCTTAGCACCAACTTCCTTGAGCCAGGATCCCCACAGGCCAGAGATGTGTGATTATAGACCTCAACTGACCAAAATCTAGGAATATGATTTTGGCACCAGAAACACCAGGCCCCTGTCCCCACAGAGGCTCCCTGCACACATATCTGGTTCCAGGGCTCCTGGGAGACCCCTGCCCCCATGCAGCCATCTGTCAGGGCACTCACCGCCGTTGTCACACACAGCTGTCTCCCCATCCCACATGCCATTGGGGCGGCAGTGCCGCACCAGCGAGCCCCGCAGTGTGAAGCCATCCTCACACTCGAAGCTCAGGTTGCCGCCCACAGGGTGGGACCCCAGCCGTGGGGTGTATACGCCGTTCTCAAAGGTAACAGGGGCTGGACAGCGAACAGCTGGAGGGAGAGAAGGGCATGAGAATATAAGAATGGAGGGATAACAGCTGGGCTGGACACCAACTGGGTGAAGTTCAGCTTGGATGCATGGGTAGAGCCAGCTGGTTGTCAAAATATTAGGTTGATGCCCATGAAATTGCTACTTTTGGCAGTTGGTTGAATATTGGCAATTTCACACAGTTCAACCTAATAGACTGAGAAACAGCCACTTCTTTCAGCCCCCTGAGGGCCATGTCCACCCCAGCCCCTCCCCTGGGGTCCTCAGATGTCCCATGAGTGGATAACTAGAGGGGTGACTCCTGGTACAACAGGGGATGCCAGGACCATTCAGCATCCATCCCGAATGGTCAGTACTGTGCAGTTAATTGTTCAGTATTCTAACAATCATCCCTGGGCTTCCCTGGTGGCGCAGTGGTTGAGGATCCGCCTGCCAATGCAGGGGACACGGGTTCAAGCCCTGGTCTGAGAAGATCCCACATACCACGGATCAACTAAGCCCATGCGTCACAACTACTGAGCCTGTGCTCTGGAGCCCACAAGCCACAACTACTGAAGCCCGTGTGCCTATAGCCTGTGCTCTGCCACAGGAGAAGCCACTGCAATGAGAAGCCCACGCACCACAAAGAAGAGTAGCCCCCGCTCGCTGCAACTAGAGGAAAGCCCGCATGTAGCAACTAAGATCCAATGCAGCCAAAAATAAATAAATAAATTAATTAATTAATTAATTAATTTTTTAAAAAAAAGAATTCGCCCACCAATGCAGGGGACACGTGTGCCATCCCTGGTCTGGGAAGATCCCACATGCCACAGAGCAACTAAGCCCGTGAACCACAACTACTGAGCCTGTGCTCTAGAGCCCGTGAGCTACAACTACTGAGCCCATGTGCCACAACTACTGAAGCCCGTGCACCTAGAGCCTGTGCTCCGCAACAAGCCACCACAATGAGAAACCTGCACACCGCAACGAAGAGCAGTCCCCGCTCACCGCGACTAGAGAAAGCCCGTGAACAGCAACTAAGACACAACTCAGTCAAAAATAAATAAATAAATTTATTTTTAAAAAAATCATCCCTGGCTTTGGTACCCCACAATCCACATCAGAGCCTGCCTCCGATGCCTTGCTGTTGGGCAGTTAACATTTTCCCACTATTTTGAAAAGCCCTGTGGAAAAGAAGCTTTGCCACCCCATCTAGTCATATTAAGCCCCACCCTGAGTAAACTAAATAGAAGTCCAGGGGTGGCCGCTGGTGGGAAGCCTCACGTTTGCAGACCGCCTTTGTCCGCTGGCTGGATCTCGGGAAATGCCACCGTCCGTCGCTCTTGCACAGGCTTGACGCCACCGGGTATGGGTAAAGGCCCAGGGGGCAGGAGTAGGTGAGGATACTCCCAGGGGCCCAGCCGTTGCTGAGGGTGAAAGTGCCCCCAGAGATATTCACGTTGTGAGGGCAGGAGGGAGTGGTTGTAGCCAAGCCTGTGGGCATGGGGACACGACACAGAAATGAAGAAAAGAAGGAAGGCACGGATAAGAAAAGGAGAGCAGAAGAGACTGCCCATTTCACACATGGAAACTCAATCTGGGTCGCACTGGCCTTGCCCCACAGGACCCCAGCATCCCCCCTCCCCTGCTCCTACCTGGGTACAAGGGCAGCAGGCAAAGGACGGCCATCAGTGGGTCCATGGTGTCTACTTTAGGGGCACGGAGAGGCAGAGAGCCGGGAGAGGGAAAAGGTCATCTGACTTCCCGAAAACCAGAGCTGGCTCAGCAGCTGCTTCGTCTGCTGCCAGAGAAAGAAAACTAGGGAGTGGCAGAAGGTAGGGGGCATGTTCTCTCGTTAGGAGAAAAAATAATCAGGGGTTGGGGATTGAGCTGAGGGGGTGAAACTTCCGGTCTGTCTCCCTAATCCTGACACATCCATAGAGTCAGTTGATCTGCACCACAGGTTCTGCACACTGCCCCCCAATTCCACCGTCTCACAGACACAAGTGCACGCATGCTCTCACATGAAGAGTCTAAAGCACACAAACCCACAAACCAACCGAGATATTGCACAATGTTTTATTTAAGTAAAGTTTCAGTTTTCTTTTGGGTTTTCCCAAGTGGATTTTACTTTCCTCGGAGTCTAGAGTAGTACTGTCTTCTTGAACATAAACCCCCAAGGGATTAAACTAGAAATTCTTAGAAATTCTTGATACTTAGGAGGATTCACCATCTTTTTCTTCCCTGCAGTCCTTCCGCAGAGAGAATCTAGGGAGAAAAATGAAATCAACACTTAGTTTTAGAGACTGGAAAAATATTGAGAATGTTTTTATGGGAAGTCCAGTAGATAAAATCCCCAACTTATAAAATAAATAAATCTGGGGCTGGTGATTCAAAGGAATGAAAGTATTTTTGGATTTGGGATGTGCCTTTAAATTATAACTTGCCCTTTGTATGAAATGCAGAAAGCAAAGAAACTCTAAGCTAGTGTGTTAGCCTCCCTATCCCACAGAAGTCTCTTTAATATTTGTCAAACAATGTGGGGTGTAAGTAAATAAGATCAATCAGAGATGAAGATGAAACGTCTCTGACGTGATCAGTTAAGTTTATGAAAACTCTTTTGATTTACAAACAACTTCTCAGAAATGCACATACACAAAGTGAACATACACAAAGTCAGTTCCTTGGACAGAATCAACTGAATGCAGGAAGACCATGACACCCCTGGTGTTGGGGGTCCCAAAGCTGCCGCTGCGACTGAGCTGCTGGTGCCTCCCCTGCACCCAGTATCTATTCTCCCTCCTTCTACAGTAAGAGATGTTTAGCAGAACACACAGTCACCCAGCTAAAGACTACATTTTCCAGCTTCCCTTGCAGCTAATGGCCAGGTGACAAGACTCTGGCCAATAGAATGTGAGTAGAACTGATGTGTGTAACTTACAAGTAAGGTAAGTAAAGTAACATCCCCACACACACACTCCCATGGGCTGGAATATAAATCTGATGGTGACTCAAGAGCAATATCCTGGAGATGATAGAGCAAAGAGACAGAGGAGCCTGGGTCCCTGATACTGTGTTGATGTCATACCAGCCCTGCCCACCTGCTCGGATTTTTACAAGAGAGAAATAAACTACCTTCAGAGCGGTGAGTATTAGAGACGTTCTGGCTTCATCTCCTTTCAATCACATAGTAGGTTTGAACCTCCCCATCCACTTGCTTTGGCCAATGAAATGTGACTGTAAGTGACATGGACTACTTCTAGATGGAAGCTTTATGAGCCAATGCAGTCTTCCTCGTGCTCTCTTTCC
>NW_006786873.1:438197-446635 GCF_000442215.2 Lipotes vexillifer
CCTCATTATGGCACGTTTGAGATGGTGGCTGCTCTATCAGCCCTGGGTGACGCCAAAAGCAGAACCTTTGCTGACCCTCAGCAGGTATGCAACATGAGCAAAAAATAAACCTTTGTTGTTTTAATCCACTGCATTAGCACTGCTGTAGGAAAAAAAAAATACCACCCCAAATTTAGGGGCTTAAAAAGATGATTTGTTCTTTCTCATGATTCTGTGGGTTGGCCAGGCAGTTCTGGGCTGGGCTCACCCACACAGATACAGTCAGCTGAGGGCTGAGTTCAGTGGGAACAGGAGGACCCATGGTCTATCACCCATAGCCCCTCACAGCATGGCAGTCTCAGGACAGCATTCTAAGAAATCCAAAGCATAAGCTGCAAGGTCTCTTGACGCCTGTCCTCAGAAGTCACATGACATCACTTCCACCATGTCCTATTGGTCACAGCCCAGATTTAAGGTTAGGGGAAACTACCTCTTGATGGGAGGAGTGGCAAAGTCACATTGCAAAGAGGCATGCACACCAGAATAGGAGAGATTTATAGCCATATTTTGCAAGGCACTATGGCAACCAGGATTGGGGGGTTGTCATCAGGACATAATGAATCCTCACCTGACTGAATATTTAAACCGCTGAATTTTGGGTGCCTCTTAAAGCTGCTGCTATGGACTGAATTGTATCCCCCCCCCCCCGCAAATTTGTATGTTGAACACCTAACCCCCAACGTGACTATATTTGGAGATAGCACAGCCTGTAAAGGGGTAATTAACCTTAAATGAGGTCATAAGGGTGGGGTCCTGATCTAACAGGCTAAGTATCCTTTAAGAGATACCAGAGAGATTTCTCTCCCTCCCTCTTTCTGGCTCTCTCCCTTCCTCCTTTCCTGTCTCTCTCTCTCTCCACACACATAACATCCTGCCTGCCCCCACGCAGAGGATTGCCTACAACCCAGGAAGAGAGCTCTTACCAGAAACTGACCACAGTGGCACCTTGATCTCCTCCTTCCAGTCTCCAGAATTATGAGAAGATAAATTTCTGTTTAAGCCACCCAGTCTGTGGTGTGTTTTTTAAATTTATTTATTTATTTATTTATTTATTTATTTATTTATTTATTTATTTATTTTTGGCTGCACTGGGTCTTCGTTGCTGCGCACAGGTTTTCTCTAGTTGTGGCGAGCAGGGGCTACTCTTCGTTGCGGTGTGTGGGCTTCTCATTTCAGTGGCTTCTCTTGTTGTGGAGCATGGGCTCTAGGCACACGGGCTTCAGTAGTTGTGGCACGCAGGCTTGGTAGTTGTGGCTCACGGGCTCTAGAAGGCAGGCTCAGTAGTTGTGGCGCACGAGCTTAGTTGCTCTGCGGCATGTGGGATCTTCCTGGACCAGGGCTTGAACCCGTGTCCCCTGCATTGGCAGGCAGATTTTTAACGACTGAACCACCAGCGAAGTCCCCAGAAGGTACCTTTTATTCTTTCTGCTGCTTTTACTTAATACTGTGTCTTGGACATTTTTCCATACCCCAGTATATCAGCCCTGCCTCATTCTTTTTAACCTCTGCATCATATTCCGTGGCAGGGATGTTCCATAATGTGACCAGTGCCTTATAGGTGGTTTCTACTTGCTTTCTCCCTCCCTCCCTCCCTTCCTTTTCAACATAAACACTGCCTCACTGAATATTTTTGTGTGTATGTATCTATAGGATAAACTGGAAGTTGAATTGCTTGGTTATAGAGCATGTGCATTTGTAGTTAATAAAGACTGCTCAGTTGCCCTCCAAAGACATTGTACCAATTTATGTTTCTACACCAAATGTTATGAGAGTCCCTGTTTCCCCTGCAGCAAGTGTTAAAATTAAAAAATAACTTTCTGAAATTCCCTTCTCTGTGGCCCTGAACTCTCTTAAGCCCTTTAGAGGCCCTGGTTTCAGTACAACAGGCCCTTCAGAGCAGTGTAGATACCTTTTCCCCAGCAGCAAAAGCCTGCTGCTTTTTTTGTTTGTTTGTTTGTTTGTTTGCCTGTTTGTTTTTTTTAACATCTGCACACTTCCCTCCTGTATTGCCTCATAACCCATCAGCCTCCAGAGAATCACTTCTGAGCCCTCTTGTTCTCTGTTCCCAGATCAATGAGGAAATCTCTGTGAAGCACCTTCCATCTACAGAACCCGACCCACACGTTGTCCGTATTGGTTGGTCCCTGGACTCCTGCAGCACTCAGCTAGGTAAGAGGAGGTCAGCCAGGCAATCCAGAGAGTAATAGCTGCCTTGAAAAGAAAGGGCCTTTCTTTCATGAATTTCTCCCAATATTGGTTGAGTTAAATAAACTCTGCAGAGCATGTCAGAATCCACTCTCCCTTCTTTTTTTTTTTTTTAAGATTTTTTTGATGTGGACCATTTCTAAAGTCTTTACTGAATTTGCCACAATATCGCTTCTGTCTTTTTGTTTTGTTTTGTGGTACGCAGGCCTCTCACTGTTGTGGCCTCTCCCGTTGCGGAGCACAGGCTCCGGACATGCAGGCTCAGTGGCCATGGCTCACGGGCCCAGCCGCTCCATGGCATGTGGGATCTTCCTGGACCAGGGCACGAACCTGTGTCCCCTACATTAGCAGGCAGACTCTCAACCACTGCACCACCAGGGAAGCCCTTGCTTCTGTTTTATGTCTTGGTTTTTTGGGCGCGAGGTATGTGGGATCCCAGCTCCCTGATCAGGGATCGAACCCACATGCCCTACATTGGAAGGCGAAGTCCTAACCACTGGACTGCCGGGGAAGTTCCTCCCTTCTTTCTTAAGTAGTAAAACTCTCAAGTTTTTTGCTGGACCCATGGAGTATGCTCTTGAGAAAGGGGTGTGCTCCTCAATTTTTCTTCTCCCCTTCCCACTGGCTAGCTGGAATACAGACAGACTGGTGGAAGCTGGAACAGCCACCCCAAACCACAAGGTGGAAGTCATGTTGATAATGACAAACAATAAAGTTCCAGAAGCCCTGCTCCCCAGTCCTCTAGAGCTCTCATAAATGCCCCGGAATTCTTTTGCTCAGACCATTTAAGCCATTGTTATTCTATCCTTTGTTTTAGCAGCCAAACCTTTGCCTAACAAATATTCTTAGCCAGAAATCAACATGGGAGCCAAAGGCAACACCCAGGGACATGTGTTTATCAGGGTATAATCTAAACAGCTGCAGTAGGGACTTCCCTGGTGATCCAGTGGGTAAGACTTCGCGCTCCCAATGCAGGGGGCCTGGGTTCTATACCTGGTCCGGGAACTAGATCGCACATGCATACCACAGCTAAGAGTCTGCATGCTGCAACTAAAGATCCCGCATGCTGCAACTAAGACCTGGTGCAGCCTAAATAAATAAATATTTTTTAAAAAAATAATAAACTGCTGCAGTAAAGAGAACTCAAAATATAGTGACTTAAATAAGACAGGGGACTTCCCTGGCAATCCAGGGGTTAAGACTTCACCTTCCAATGCAGGGGGTGTGGGTTCTATCCCTGGTTGGGGAGCTAAGATCCCACATGCCTCGCGGCCAAAAAACCAAAACATAAAACAGAAGCAATATTGTAACACATCCAATAAAGACTATAAAAATGGTCCACATCAAAAAAATCTTAAAAAGAAAATAAGATAGAAGTTTACTTCTCTCTCAAAGAAGAGCCTCATTGTAAGCAGGCAGGACTGATACGGCAAAGGGTGGCCCTGGCTGGAAGGGCAGTGTTGCTCATCAGCAACATTCAGGACCCCAGGGCTCCTTCCATCTTGTGGCTTTGCCATAACCATTGATAATTGTCCTTGTCTGTGTGGTTGAAACATGTTTCCATCAAGTCTGCATTCCAGTCCCAAGGAAGTGCCATGAAAGAAGAAGCAGGGGGCAAGTAACGATGTGGAAATTCACTTAACTCTTCCACTCATATTCTGTTGGAAAAAACTTGGTTAAAGGGGAGGCTGAGAAATGTGGTCTCTAGTTTGTCTATCATGAGCTCAGCTAGAACTCTGTTACGATATAAGAAGAGAATGGATTTGGGAAGACAACAAGCAATGTGCAAGAGGAGGTCAACTTTGATGGGAAACTGTCCACGGGAGCATCACATTGCACAGTGGCAAAGCAAGGTGAACAAAGGGAAAGTGAGTCACCAGAGTGGGTCCACTGGTCCAGTTCTCCATGGGGCCCAGTCCAATGTGGAAGGGCCATGACCTGAGAGCCTCTAGGGCTAAAGACACTAGATCTTTATTGCCCTCTCTAGGCTCCCAAGTAGATTTTCAGTAGACCCCCATTAGGTGAAGGTGGCTTATCTATTTTTTTGCCCCATTAAAAAGCCTGGCAGGGCTTCCCTGGTGGCGCAGTGGTTGAGAGTCCGCCTGCCGATGCAGGGGACACGGGTTCGCGCCCGGTCGGGGAAGATCCCACGTGCCGCGGAGCGGCTGTGCCCGTGAGCCATGGCCGCTGAGCCTGCGCGTCCGGAGCCTATGCTCTGCAACGGGAGAGGCCACAGCAGTGAGAGGCCCGCGTACCGCAAAAAAAAAAAAAAGCCTGGCAAATGCAACCTGCATTTTCACTCCAGATGAAAGGAAAAAGGTAAGTAATGCCTAAAATGACAGACCTTCCATTCCTGCCACCTTCTTCCCTCTTGTCCAAATTTCTTCCTATCAGTTCAAGGCTTCTAATATTTACTTCCAGGAGACCAATTCCAAAGAGAAGAAAGCAACATCCACATTCCGCAACTCATCTGCTATTCACAGGTTAGAAAAAGGAAAAGATGGCATGATAGCCTCTCAGGATGCCTTACTACTCCCATGGGGAGCTCCTCGAAGCTGAAAATTTCATAGGAAAAGTGGTTGGTCATTAAGACGGGCAGAGCTACTGTAGTATAGTCTCCACTGGGTCACAGTCTACTCCTTGTCCAGTCTGGACACTTAGACATGGACTTGACCTCCCAGGATCTGCCACCCTCAACCTTCCATGGCAACTGCAGGGCTGAGTCCCATTGCCAGATCAACCCCCAGTTTGGGAAACTAGGCTGACCTGGCCTGGTTCAAAGCCTGCTGCTGAGGATTCAGAGTTACTTAACAAGCCTCTCTGTGTTTGTAGTGGATCCATTCTTGCCCCACTCACATCCCTTGGGCCTCACCATTGGGTTGTGCCTCGGCCTTCCGATAGTAGCATCTCTATCTCTTTGCCTGAGGGTTTCTCCGGTGTCCTGTCCCACCTGTGCACAGAAAGCTGGAAATGCCAGAGAATTAAGGCTCCCTGAAAGCAGCCCTCAGGCTGTGACTGCGTGGAATGGGTATATAAATATCCTAGCCTGCTCTCTCCCACCACAGGATAACTCTGATATTTTGCACGACTCCAGGGTTCCTGAGTGGGACTAATCTCCACTCACCCGCAATGGTAAGTTTGCTTGATAACACACACTTTATTGGCTGCCTTCCTTCCCTATCCCACTTTCCCACTCCCCTACCCATGTTTCCTGGGAGCGCTTCCCAAATGCACTATGTGCACTTGAATCCTTGTCCTGGGGCTGCTTCTGGGGGAGGAAGATGTCATATTAACAGGAACTACTGTGTGCCAGACACTATTCTAAATCCTTTATATGTAGGAGCTCACTTAATCTTCAAATAAGCCTAAGACAAAGGTTTTATCATTACCCCCACTTTACAGATGAGGAAACTGAGGCATAGAAATGTTAAATGGCCCCCCACACCCGATTCACACAGGTACTAAGTGGTAGAGCTGGATTCAAACCAAGACAGCATGGCTCCTGTGTCTACACTCACAGCTCCTGTGGTTTAGTGCCTCTTCCTAACATCTTCTCTGCAATGGCTCTTCTGAGATCCCCAAACTTCCCTCAAGTCCCAGTTCCACCCCCACTCCCTTGCACTGTGCCTTCCTCAGCCCTCTCTCCCCTAAGCGCTTGCCTCTTGCTACCCCTTCCCCTGAAACACCTTCTCCATCCTTCTCAAATCCCTCATCTTCCGAGGAGCTCTCAGTCCTCCAGATTCCTACGGCCCTGTCTACAGGCTGTACTGCCTTCTAGTTATGTGTGTGCTTATCTCAACCTCTCCAGAGGAAGGATCCCAGGAGTTGTTGAAACAATGAGCTCCATGGATAAGGTCAAGGCTGATGTTTATACCCTAGACTCCAGACTATACCCAGCAAAACCTCCTCCCCAGCTCTATCCTCACTCCAAGCTCCTTTAGATCAGCAACAAAAGTGTCTTTGGGGGCTTCCCTGGTGGCACAGTAGTTGGGAGTCCGCCTGCCAATGCAGGGGACACGGGTTTGTGCCCCGGTCCGGGAAGATCCCACATGCCGCGGAGCGGCTGGGCCCCTGAGCCATGGCCGCTGAGCCTGCGCGTCCGGAGCCTGTGCTCCGCAATGGGAGAGGCCACAACAGTGAGAGGCCCGCGTACCACAAAAAAAAAAAAAAATATTTACTTTGGGTCAGACCCCACCCTCTTCTTCTAACACACCCTACTGTTAGAGCACTAGGTACATAACCACCCCCATCCTACTGTGCATCGACCTACTTACTTTGAACCAATTGACCAAATGTGACCTTGAGAAACCTTTTACATTAATCATCCTTAGAGAGCCCAGAAAAGGGTTACGCCCAGCCCCTGGTCCCTCCCCCATCCCCAGGGTCCTCCAGGCCCCTGGGCCCAGAGGCCACCCTACAAGGTCCGACTCTAGGTCGGGACACTAAACCTCCTCTCCTCACCCATCCATGGCACAAACAATGCCTGAGAATTAAGCAAGGGGGGAGAGGGGACCTCCCAAGAAACAGAAAACCTGTCCCAGACCTCTATAAGGGGCCACATCTCCTTCAGATGAAACTTAGCCCCTGGGAACAGCTAGGCCTGGGCTCTGCCAGTGTGCCTGTCTGCCCACAACACAGCCCCTGCCTCACCCATGTCCGTCCTACCCCTCTGGGGTCTTCCAGTCCTGGGGTGCCAGTGGTGCCTGTCATGCCCCCTCCCCCACTTCTTGCCGCCTACGGGGAGGCTGCCTTGTGTAGCCCAAGTGAGAGGGTGATCATGGCCCATGTAGTCAGGGGTCAGCTGGAAAGGGCAAGGGGAGGGATGGCCCCTGGCTGTAACATCCCTGGCTCCTCTCTTATCAACCCCACAATCCTCCCCCCTTGTCTGGACTGAGCTTTGGTGGCAGGGGAGACCTAACGGCAGTTCCTCTGCCCTTTCATTCAAAATGCCTCTCTAATGTTTTCCTCTGTATCCTGGAGTGTGGGGAGGATGATCCGTCTCCTTCCCACCTCTGGATACCAGGTCCCTCCCACCAAAAGGGCAGCCCTGGGCTTGGAAGATGGGCAGCCTCCTGCCCCCACCCCGCAGTGCTGCCCAGGGACAGGGAGAGAACTTTCCAGTGTAACAGGACAGACATTCACGCCTTGCTTTCCTGCCAGACTCAGATGAAAGGTCGCAGCCCAGCAATCTCAGGTTCAGCTTGGAGAATCTATTAGCTGTTTCATAACCTTACTCACCCTATTTTGTCACCTATCACACACAGCAGAATGCACTGCCCTTAAGAGTACCTCTGAGAATTAAATTAGGACTAACAAAATGAGAGGATCTTCTCCCCTACAGGTGTGGAAGGGTAAGGTACAAAGACAGCCACTGCAGCATTCACTGTGACCAAGAGGAAAAGTCTGAGACTAACGCATGTCCATACCAGAGGACTGACACACAGTATGTTGTGGTTTGGAAAATGGAAACTCTGCAGCCTCTGAAAGCTTAAGGCTTATCTGTACATACGAAGTGGAATGTCTCAGGATATTATATGTAATATAACATATACTTTTTAACTAAGTAGACATTCAAAACCGTGTGTATGGGATGCCACCTTGATTGCAAAAGGGGGGAAAAAGAGGATGTAGCCATATATGCTCTTTATATGTGTGAAATTTCTCTGGAAGTTTCTACAGGAAAGTAGACAGGAAAGCTGCCTCTGGGGAGAACTGGGGGCTGGAAAATGGGGTGTGGGGCAAGGAGAGAGTTTTTGGTTTTTGTTTTTTTGGCTGCGTTGTGTCTGTTGCTGTGCGCTGGCTTTCTCTAGTTGTGATGAGCGGGGACTACTCTTTGTTGTGGTGCGCGGGCTTCTCATTGCAGTGGCTTCTCTTATTGCGGAGCGTGGGCTCTAGGCGCACAGGCTTCAATAGTTGTGGCGTGTGGGCTCAGTAGTTGTGGCACACAGGCTCAGTAGTTGTGGTCTGCAGGCTCAGTAGTTGTGGTGCAAGGGCTTAGCTGCTCCGCGGCATTTGGGATCTTCGCCGACCAGGGATCAACCCCGTGTCCTCTACATTGGCAGGTGGACTCCCAACCAGTGCACCACCAGGGAAGTCCCCTGAGATGATTTTTTTTTTTTTTTTTTTTTTTTTTTGCGGTACGCGGGCCTCACTGTTGTGGCCTCTCCCATTGCAGAGCACAGGCTCTGGACGCG
>NW_006786873.1:446701-456368 GCF_000442215.2 Lipotes vexillifer
TTTTTTTTTTTTTTTTTTGGTCATACCGTGCGGCTCGTGGGACTTTAGTTCCCCAACCAGGAATTGAACCCGGCAGTGACAGTGCGGAGCCCTAACCACTGGGAAGCCAGGGAATTCCCAGAGATTTACTTTTCATTAAATCCCCTTTATTATTCTTTGAGCTTTTTGTTGGGTATGAATGGTTCCTATTTAAATAGATGGAGGGAAACACAAGGAGGCCAGGAGAAAGCTCTGGAACCGGGCAGGAGGTTTCTGAGGGAGTTGGCACCTTCTGTGTCCTCAATCTGTGTCTCCAGTGGAAGCCCTGTAAAAGCCTTTTACAGGAAAAAGCAGCTTGAATATCTGCCTACATGTAACCAGGCAACAAAAGAAGCACGCTGCTGGACTACTAACAGGAGAACCTGATGCAGTCTGTCTGCAGACTTTTCAAGTTTTATTTTGTAAAACTTCAAACATATGCAAAAGTAGAGGAAATAGGGCTTCCCTGGTGGCTCAGTGGTTGAGAGTCCGCCTGCCGATGTAGGGGACGCGGGTTCGTGCCCCGGTCTGGGAGGATCCCACATGCCGCGGAGCGGCTGGGCCCGTGAAGCCATGCCGCTGGGCCTGCGCATCCGGAGCCTGTGCTCTGCGGTGGGAGAGGCCACGGCAGTGAGAGGCCCGCATACCAAAAAAAAAAAAAAGTAGAGAAAATAGTATAATGAACCTCCAGTGTGCCTATCACCCAGCTTCAACAATCATCAACCTACAGACAATCCTGGTTTAGTTTATCTCTGTATACCCACCCACTCCTTCCGGGATTATTTTTAAACAAACCCAAGACATCATATTACAGTTTACCTGTAAATATACATCAGTATGTACCTCTATAAGATAAGGACACTTTTTTGAAAACACAATCATAATACAGTTCTCACATTTTTTAATATCAGCATTATCAAATCTATTTTTTTAATTTTTTTATTGTAGTAAAATACACAACATAAAATTTACCATCTTAACCTTTTTTTTTTTTTTTTTGCGGTACACGGGCCTTTCACTCTTGTGGCCTCTCCCGTTGCGGAGCACAGGCTCCGGATGCACAGGCTCAGCGGCCATGGCTTCACGGGCCCAGTCACTCCACGGCATGTGGAATCCTCCCAGACCGGCGCACGAACCCGCGTCCCCTGCATCGGCAGGCGGACTCTCAACCACTGCGCCACCAGGGAAGCCCCATCTTAACCATTTTTAAGTGTGCAACTCAGTGGTATTAAATACATTCATAATGTTGTGGCATCCACAATCAAAAGGGGTGGGGGCAGAGTTGGAAAGGAAAGAGGTTTTTATGTTATTGAAGGTAAGCTGGTATCAATTCAAATCGGAGTATTATAACTTTAGGATATTAAAAGTAATCCCCATGGTAACCACAAAGAAAATAGCTATAGAATATATACAAGAGGAAATGAGAATTTAAACAGTTCACTATGAAAAATCAACTAAACACAAAAGAAGACAGTAATGCAGGAAATGAGGGATGGAAAGTCAGAAAGCCTATAGAAAAGAAATAGCAAAATGGTAGGAGTACCCCTTACAGTACAATGGTGACACTGTGGGCTTTTTTTTAACTTAAATATAGTTGACATAAAATATTATGTTAGTTTCAGGTGTACCACATACAAATAAATATTTAACATTTGCATACATTATGAAATGATTGCCACGATAAGTCTAGTAACCATCTGTCCCCATGCAAAGCTATTACAGTATTATTGATCATATTCCTTACGCTGTATATTACATCTGCGCGGTGATACTGTTTTAAAATTCTTTTGGTGTTAGGTGTGAAAACAGCAGTATTTACAGATTAATTGTTACGATGTCTGGCATTTGCTTTAAAATTCTCTAGTGGGAGGGGGAGGCCAGATGAAGCGAGGTTGGCAAGCTGTTGAAAACTGTTGAAGCCAGGTGACTATACATGAGAGTTCTGTATACTATTCTCCCTACTTTGGTTATGTTTGAAATTTTCCACAATAAAAAGTTAAAAATACAATATTTTTAAACACTCTTTGACCATTAAGTGACTAAGATTAAACACAGAACTAAAAAGACCAAACAAGACACCAAGACCCTGGCACACAATAGGCACTGCCGAACATATCGAATGAATGGCTGATAAATGTAACTCAGGGAACATAAGTATTGAATCATCTTGCAAGTTACATCTACCACTGAAACTAGTAAATGAGCCATTCACACGTCTTTCGTGAGTTTTACTAGCATGGGTCGGTTCCCTGGGGACCAGGCATTCTGCGGACATTTTAAAAATCCCGTTTCTGAGTTCATAAAGCCCTTGGGAAAATGACCATAGAAAAGTAAAACCACCCTGTCAGGGTCACCTGTTGTCCTCCAGATGACATGCTACTGTCTTTCTATAAATTACCACAAAACCTACCTCATAAGGCTGCTGTACTAAGTGAGGGTAAAATGTACTAAATTAGCACCTAGCACAGCAGCTGACAGGAAGCCGTCATGCACATCAGGCCCCTGTAGCAGCCACTTCCGGTACCCTGCATCTCCTCGCCCACCTCTGTTTCCCACACTGGCTGAGGTGTGCAGTTCTTTGCAGCTCAGTTTCACCTTGTGCTAATCATCCCAACCTGGGCCTTCTCCGGCGCTTCGAGGCCCAAAGGACACACACGAGTGGGAAAGGCAGGGGAACTAAGCCCCAGAGTCAACCTGCAATCAGTTGAAGAATGGAAATGGGGGAATAGATGCTCCTGCTTTCATCGTCCTTCAGGTGGACAATTTCTGGAGACATTCTGTTTCTCTGCTCAGAAAGTTCCAGTGGAATCGAATCGCTGTCACTGTCCTAAGTTGGCTTTTCCTCCTTCATGATCTCACACTCCCTCACTTCTGCTTTCGGGAATCATCTAAATTGACTGCCTACACCTCTATCTCAGGCTCTGCTTTCAGGGAACTCAAACTAAGACAGTCCCTTTCCGATCCTTCTCTCCCATATCCCATTGCTCTTCCTTCATGGGCTCCCCCACCAACACCCCAGTCACCCCTGGACTGTAACATTAACACAGAGAATTAGGATCCATCGATTTACTGGTCTCTCCATATTGCTGCAGCACAAACTGCTCAAGGGCAGGGACCCTGGGACATGCTTGGGATCCCTCTGTGTCCACAAGGAGACATGTAAGCTAGTCAGCACTGCACTCGGCCATGGTAGTCATTGAAGCTGTTCACCAGTCTTGCCATTTTCTGCCTTCCAGGCACATAGTAGATGAATTTCTCAGTGCTCTTGAAGTTAGGCATAACCACAGAGCTTGCTTTCACCAGCAAGGCATGAACACAAGCCGAATGTGTTGTTTTCTACTGGCAGAAGCGGTCATTGCCAATGCAGTGTGACACACTGCAGCGCCCTCTTCTGACAGAGCCTCGTTTAATCTGGACCCCGAGCAACTATGACCATCAGAGCACCCCCAGCACCACTCCACTGACCCAATAGGTAGCGCTAGAGCCTGCGAGCTACAACTACTGAAGCCCATGCACCTAGAGCCCATGCTCCATGACAAGAGAAGCCACCGCAATGAGAAGCCCGCGCACCGCAACGAAGAGTAGGCCCTGCTCCCCGCAAGTAGAGAAAGCCCACACGCAGCAACGAAGACCCAACGCAGCCAAAAATAAATGAATTAATAAATTTTTTTAAAAAACATAGTGTTATCAAATAGATAACCAAAAACAACCTACTGTAAAAGTTAATTCATTAATTAATTTAAAAAAATTAGGGACCTCCCTGGTGGCGCAGTGGCTGAGAATCCGCCTGCCAATGCAGGAGACACGGGTACGAGCCCTGGTCCAGGAAGATCCCACACGCCGCGGAGCAACTAAGCCCCTGCGCCACAACTACTGAGCCTGCGTTCTGGAGCCCGTGAGCCACAACTACTGAAGCCTGTGCACCTAGAGCCCTGGAGCCCGTGCTCCTCAACAGGAGAGGCCACCACAGCAAGAAGCACATGAACCACAACGAAGAGTAGCTCCACTCACTGCAACTAGAGAAAGCCTGCGTGCAGCAATGAAGACCCAATGCAGCAAAAAAACAAAACAAAAAAAATTAGGTTGTGTGAATTTCACCTCAATAACATAAAGGGTAGAAAAAAATAACCAATCGGCTGACAATCAGTGAGGCTTCCTTCAATTTTGTTGAAAGTTAAGAAAAAGTATCTGACTTGCAAAATGATGTCACTAGGCCACTCACTTTCTCAGTGAGATTTTGAAACTGTCCCTTTGGTGCCTGGCATTTTTACCCTCCTGGATTCCCCCTTAGGCCTTCTTTCTGTGGTAAGGAAGGGTTGGGCAAGGGGAGGCGAAAGGGATACCTACTCCTTCTTAGGGACCCTCTCGGGCCCACCAGCGTCCCAACTCATATGGGAGTGTCAGACCTGAGAACGGTTCCCTTATATCAGGTCCACCTGACCCTTGGACAGTCCTCTCACATCAGAGATACACATGCCTAGTTTGAAGGCTGTAGCCCTGGAGGAAGTTACCCAGAGAAGAATAAAGAGGGCTCACAGCAGCATTGTGGTGATAACCACCAGTTTAAACAAAAAGAGTGTCCATTGACAGGACAAGGGATTTATAAATTGCAGTGTAAGCATGCAACAGAAAGAAAGTGAATGAATTACAGTCAACACAATCATAATGTTGAGTAAAAAAGCCAGCCTCAGAAAAACACATGGAGTATGATTCCTATGATTCTATCCCCGTGAAGATCAAACAGGCAAAACTGAACAGTATACTGTTTAGGAATACTTACAACATGCATAGACAGTGGAACTATGAAGATAAACAGAGGAAGTGAACCTAAGGAATTCAGAGTGGAGTTCACTCTCCCAGGAGGAGGGAAAGGGATGCAGTCATTGTGGAGCACATGGGACATCTGAGGTCCTGGGAATTTATTTCATTTTGTGTGTGTGTATGTGAATTATGATTTTTTTTTAATTTTATATTGGAGTATAGTTGATTTACAATGTAGTGTTGGTTTCAGGTGTACAGCACACTGATTCAGCTCTAAGGGAATTTGTTTCTTAAGCTGCGATCAGGTACCCAGGGGTTCTGTTACATTCATCCTTAACTATACGTGTTCATTCTATACATGCTTCTATGTGTATAATATGTTCACAATAAATATTTTTAGGAGAGAGGATGAGTGTGAAGAGAGAGTGAAGAGACTGAGTGAGGAACTCAGAACGCTGGCTGTGCTGGGAAGAGGGGAGGAAGCTGGAGAGGGTCCAGGATGAAGAAGCAAGAGCCTCAGTTAAGAGACAGGGCTGCTTGCTGAGCGGGCTGCCTGCAGAGAAGGGGATTCGGAGTGCAGCGGGGGACTCAGGAGAGAGGACAGGGTTGGAAGGGAGCTGTGGGAGGGGGAGGGGCTCTTCCAGGTGCACAGAGAGGCACCCAGAGCCCAGCTGAAGCGATGCACTGTGAGTGGTACCTTGGCTGGACAGGGAAGGAAGGGAGGGAGGGAGAGAGGGAGGAGGGCCTGAAAGAAAAGTAAAGACCTGGTGACTGGAGGTTCCCCTGGGGAAGCGAAGCAGGTAAACTCGCTGCCCTCTAGGAGGGAGCAATCTGAGGGCTACTCAGAGAATGGTATGCTGGCATTTTAAATTTCAGAGAGGATGCAGTTCCAGGTGCTGATATTCACCAGAGTATGATTCTGGGAACAAAGTGGATGAGACGGAGTCAAGATAAAAGTTATTGGAAGGAGGTCAAGAAGCTTTGAAGAAACCAGTAATATAGGGATGGGGTCTGGGTGGGGGTGGGAGGGAGACTTTTGACAATGTACCCTTTTATACTTTTTGAATTTTGAACCATACAAATGATTCTATGAAAACATAAACAAAAAGAAATTTTAATTGGGGTGTGGATTAGATCATTTGCATGCACACTGGCAGGCCTGGAAGCCAGTTGCTCATTGCAACAAGCAGAGGCAGGGAGTAGCAGAGGAGGACTCTTGAGGCTGGAAGGAAAGGGTGTTTGGCATGAAGTGGAAGAGTCCTGTTCCTGGGGTTGACAAGCAGCTAGGAGAATCCGCCATGGCCATCGTTTCCCCAGACCTAGTGCTGAGCAAAGAGGGGGTGGGGGGAGGGAGGAGGGGAGGTGGGAGTGTGACTTGGAGGAGGGGGAAGATCATGGGCTGCAGGGAGAACTAAATTCCCTCTAAAGCAGGAGGGGGAGGGAAGAGCATATCAGAAGGCTGAGGCTGTGAGAGGGTTCCAAAAAGTGGAGGGAACAGGTTATTGGAGAAGGTGCCAGCAATGAGGAAAGGTCGAGGAATGGAGTATGCTGCAGGAGACGGATGGGAGTTTAGGAAAGGTGATTTTACAAATAGAGGGGACTGGTGTGGGCCTTTTGTTTTTATAGGGTTCCTTTTCTCAAGCTGTGAGCCCCTGTCACCATTGCCTGAACAGGCTGCCATTTTCACCAGGATTCCTACAGTGAGGGCAGAGCTGACTGTGGGGCAAAGGAGAAAGTTGGAGCTTTTATTGTAACACAAGAAAGTCTTATCAGCCTATGGATTAAAAAACCCAGGCTGACTTCCCTCCTCCTTTCTCTTGGTTGCTCAAGGAACATAGTTATTTCAGTCTGGGCAAAGTACAATTGTAAAAGTAAACCCACTGCCAAAAAATACTTTGAATGCCACAGGGAAATGTCTAAGCTTTCCTACTGCTTAGACATTTCCTACTAGGCCACTGCTCACCTCCATCAGTAACCAAGAGTGGTGCTCTAAGCCCTGAGTTCGCTAGTCCTTGACCTCTTCTCCCAAACATACACACAAAAATACATACACCTCTTTTCAGATTGAAATTTTGTGGACTGACGGGGCTGGAAGAGACTTCAGAGGACAAACCCTCCATTTCATTAAAGAGAATACTGAAACCTCTGGGGCCTTGAGGACTTCAAAACTGGCCTAGAAGCTAGATCTTCTGTTCCCTAGCTTTTTATTTTTTTGGCTGCACTGGGTCTTCGCTGCTGCACGCGGGCTTTCTCTAGTTGTGGTGAGCGGGGGCTAGTCTTCATTGCAGCTTCTCATTGCAGTGGCTCTCTTGTTGCAGAGCATGGGCTCTAGGTGCGTGGGCTCAGTAGTTGCAGCACACAGGCCCTAGAGCGTGTGGGCTTCAGTAGTTGTGGAGCGTGGGCTCAGTAGTTGTGGCACACGGGCTTAGTTGCTCCATGGCATGTGGGATCTTCCCGGACCAGGGCTTGAACCCATGCCCCCTGCATTGGCAGGCGGATTCTTAACCACTGCGCCACCAGGGAAGTCCCCCTAGTTTTTTCTTGAATCCTTAGTCAGATTTTATTTCTCAATCCCACTAAGAATCCTGAATGTATCTGTTCTTGACACTATGCCAAGGCGTTTGGTACTGCCACCCAAGGATGGGAGGGCCTCTCCTTTTACATTGGCAGAAGTTGGGGGCCGAAGGCCAAGGATCTAGACATCCCTGCATGGGGTATGTGGGAAAGCAGCCCTACATCTCCCCACCAGACTGTACAGGAAGAGACAGGCTTGTGCACTACAGCTTGTTTCCATATAAAACGGCAACTGGGTGGGCTGGGTATTTGAAGGGTTCACCAGCTGTCAACTCTACCTGCCACCTAGGACCACCTGTCTTAAACTCTAAACTGAGATAAGGACCCCTGACCCATTCATACTCCCAGAAAGGAAAAGTAGCAAGAAGGGGACAGGATATAAAACTTTACAAACTTAAATTCTTACCTTGACAACTTTTTAAATTTCTGCTCTCACTGGAGTGTGAACAGTTCTTCTGAGAAGTTTGGCAATGAGGGAAAGAAGAGATAAGATAGGGGAGCAGATTTTTAGTTAAAGTTCTTTTGAAATTTCAGTCTGTCCCCCAATTAGGCAAAGGAGAAGGGAGCTCTTATTGATTCAGCACCTACTATATGCCAGGCTCAGTTAAACTTCACATCAGCCCTGTGAGGAATCAGGGCCCCTCCAATTCAAAGATAAAGACTCTGTGATTCAGAGAATTAAGTAACTTTCCCAAGGGCCCTTTTCATAAGTAGTGGAATATGGCTTTGAGCCTAGGTGTTGTGTCCAACACAAATGCCTGACAACAAAGATATTTCTACAAAGAGGGCATTTTAGAATAGAGAGAACGAGGTGAAGGCGAAAAAATCAGAGAATTTAAAAGGGAAAGGCAAAGCGTAGAGGCACCATCTAAACACTGCCCCCACTCCCCTTCCAGAGGGCATCCCCTGAGTTCAGGATTCAGTTTAAGTCAGGAACAAACTTTTTATGGGTGGATGCTGGCTGAACTGAAGAGGAATGACTTCAACAGTCTTTTATTGTATGACTTTTATTTGCAAAACATAACCCAGGACATAATTCATGCAATCAAGAAGTTTACAATCCAGTGGGGAAACCAGATATTGAACACATTCCACCAAAGTTGATGTGTAAGGAAAATGCTCTAGTCTCCTGGAGAATGTAACAAACAAATCCAGTTGGCAGGAAACAGGGGCTTCTTCACCTGGACTTGGTTGGGTGGGGAAGTGAGGGTAGGTATGAGAGGTGCAAGGAAGAGGGAGGGAAGGGAGCCAGTCTTCAAGGCTGGTGACGAAGCCGTGGAGACTGCAGCTCAGTTTGGGAGTGACAGAGAAAGAGAAGGCAAAGGTGCAGAGTTGAGGGAAAGTTTTGTTTAGGGCAGTGGAGCTCTGACCTTATCAGTCTGGTGGAGGGGGCAGGGATGGGAAGGATGCTAATATAAATATTCACATAATTAGAAGAATTAGTATTAGGTCTATTTATATAGTAGGGGTGAAATAGTCAAGGTCATCGACCTTACGACGGCGTTTGCCTTGGCAAGAAATTGGGATCAATTCTGAGAATGGGGGGAAGGGGAGGATAGGTGTGATTTCATAAAATTTTGAGACAGAGGAGAGGAAGTTGAGGACACTGGATTGTTGGGCCTTGCAGAAAGTTAAAATATCTTTTAGGCCGGGAGTGCTGAGTTGGTTACTAGCTTCAGAAGAGTTGGAAAAATCTGGAAGTGTGGCTGGAGGAACTGTGAACATAATCAACAAGGGATGCAGGCGTGGGCAACAGCAACCAACATCTCGATAGCCACGGGGCGGTCTGGGACTCCGGGAGGGGCGGTGGCTGCAACTCCGGCCCAGCTCCGCACAGCTGGGCCAGAGCAGCACCACCGCCGCGAGCAGGTGGCAGCGCCGCCCGCGGAGAGCCAGGCAGGCGGGGAGCGTCGGGGGCGGCGGCGCGCATTGCGGGGAGAGGAGCAGGCTGCGCCGCGGGCAGCCGGGAGCGGGAGGCGGGCCCGAGTGAGCGGGCCTCCGCGCGGTATTTGGCACGCACGCGCAGACGGGCCGCGGGGCCCCGAGGCACAGAGGAGGGGGAGCCAGAAAGAGGGGGGTGCGGAACGTATTTCCGCTCTGGCGGACAAATAATACCGGCCAAAGGAGAGGCCAGGCCGTCCGACCCTTTAACCGTGTGGGGGGGGCTGGTGAAGAAAGGGGGGTCGGGAAAGGGGGAATCCTGCTCCTTTAATTCCCTCCCCTCTTCCTCCTCCCCGAGTTCTCGTCGACGCCGCCGCGCGCGGGGCCTGGAACACAAGCCACGAGCCGCCCCCGCCCCTCCCCCCTTACGCCC
>NW_006786873.1:456719-457168 GCF_000442215.2 Lipotes vexillifer
CTCCGCGGGCTGTCGGGCTGGGGGGTGTGGACGCCGCTGCCCCGCCCCCGGGAACCACGCCTCCCTCCTTTCGGAGGGACAGCGCCTCCCCGGGGGCTGGGGAAACTGAGGAAGAGGCTTGAAAACTGGATAATCTGATGCTGGGAGGGCCAGGCAAGAATGGGGGTGCGAGGCCTGGAGCCTTGGCCTAAGAAAGCCGGAGACCTTTGTCTCTGACCGGTTTCCTTCCCAACCAGGGTGGCCCACCCCCGCCACAATGGCCTCTGGGGTGGAAGTCCTGCGCTTCCAGCTGCCCGGCCATGAGGCCGCTACGCTGCGGAACATGAACCAGCTCCGCGCAGAGGAGCGGTTCTGCGACGTGACCATTGTGGCCGACAGCCTCAAGTTCCGCGGCCACAAGGTCATCTTGGCCGCCTGCTCACCGTTCCTGCGGGACCAGTTCCTGCTGC
>NW_006786873.1:457178-467382 GCF_000442215.2 Lipotes vexillifer
TGTTGCAGGTCTCCCTGATGCACAGTGCACGCATAGTGGCCGACCTGCTCCTTTCTTGCTATACGGGCGCCCTGGAATTCGCCGTCAGGGACATTGTTAACTACCTGACGGCCGCCTCCTACCTGCAGATGGAGCACGTGGTGGAGAAATGCCGGAATGCCCTCAGCCAGTTCATCGAGCCCAAGATAGGTCTCAAAGAGGATGGGGTCAGCGATGCCAGCCTTGTAAGCAGTGTCAGTGCCACCAAATCCCTCCTCCCTCCCGCCAGGACCCCGAAGCCAGCCCCCAAACCCCCACCCCCACCCCCTCTCCCCCCTCCACTCCTGCGGCCTGTGAAGCTGGAGTTCCCGCTGGATGAGGACCTAGAGCTGAAGGCCGAGGAAGAGGATGAGGATGAGGACGAGGACGTGTCTGACATCTGCATCGTCAAGGTGGAATCGGCCTTGGAGGTGGCACACCGGCTCAAACCTCCCGGAGGCCTGGGAGGAGGCCTGGGCATCGGAGGCTCTGTGGGCAGCCACCTTGGGGAGCTGGCCCAGAGCAGCGTGCCCCCCAGCACTGTGGCTCCACCGCAGGGCGTGGTGAAAGCCTGCTACAGCCTGTCCGAGGACGCAGAAGGGGAGGGCCTGCTGTTGATCCCAGGAGGCCGGGCCAGTGTGGGGGCCACCTCAGGCCTGGTGGAGGCAGCAGCGGTGGCCATGGCTGCCCGGGGGGCGGGGGGCAGCCTGGGGGCGGGGGGCAGTCGGGGACCCCTGCCCGGAGGCTTTTCCAGTGGCAATCCCCTAAAGAACATCAAGTGCACCAAGTGCCCGGAAGTGTTCCAGGGCGTGGAGAAGCTGGTCTTCCACATGCGGGCGCAGCATTTCATATTCATGTGCCCGCGCTGCGGCAAGCAGTTCAACCACAGCAGCAACCTCAACCGCCACATGAACGTGCACCGCGGCGTCAAGTCGCACTCGTGTGGCATCTGCGGCAAGTGCTTCACACAGAAGTCCACGCTGCACGACCACCTCAACCTCCACTCGGGAGCGAGGCCCTATCGCTGTTCCTACTGCGATGTGCGCTTCGCTCACAAGCCTGCCATTAGGCGGCACCTCAAGGAGCAGCACGGCAAGACCACGGCCGAGAACGTGCTGGAGGCCAGCGTGGCTGAGATCAACGTCCTCATTCGCTAGCGCTAGCGTGGCAGGCGCTGGGTCACTGGGCTGGGGGGGAAGGGGGCTCCTTGGTCCAGGAGAATAGGGGCGTGTGGGGGGCAGGGGCAGGCAGGTACGGTGGGGAGCCTGAGCAGACACACACATCCTGAGGGAGGGGCCGAAGATTCCTTAGAGAGAAGACCCTGCCTCTTCAGAAGAAAAGGATGAACAGGGAGAGAGTTCTTTGAGAAGGCCAAGGGAATAGGGGGGTCCCAGAGAAAGATTTTCTTCTCTTGGAGGTGCATGGATATGTGGAGGGAGGGAAAACGTCCTATGGGATGAGGAGGGAAAAAGACTGGAAAATATTTTATTCCTGGCTATGGCTGCCCAGGAAGAGGTTCTGGCATTTTGTGAGGTAGGGGGTGGGTGGGTGGGAATTGGGAGGGAATTTGGCAGGAGGCAGCTTACCTGCTCCTGCATGGACTAGATCCTTGGGAGAGGGAGTGGTAGGGGGAAAGGATTATTGAATTCCGGAAAAGGAAGGGGGAGACAGTTCTTGCATGCTGGGGAAATGGGATGGGTACAAGGCTCACCAAAATTCTAGGGAGAACAAAAGAAGATGGCAGGTAAGAGAATACGGGGGTGAGCATCCTGGGTAAATACTGGGAAGGGGAGTACAATAGCAGGAACTATGAATAGTGGTGGGGGTGGGGGGTAGGGCACTGAGATGAGAGGCGGCAAGGAGGGCTGTTGCGGTGGGGGAGGGAGAGGAGTAGAGACTTATACAGTATTTTTTAAGAAAACAAAACGTATTTTTTAGGATTTTTTCTGGAGTTTGGGGTTTTAGTTTTTCTGCTTTTGTTTTACACAAAATAAAAAGAAAAAATCAACTTTTTTTTCTTTATACTTTATCTGGCAACTGCGTGTAAATGACTATCCCACCCTAGACCACCTCACCCTCTGATGCAATTTTCTAAGTAACCAGAGGACACAACTCATGCAGGTCTCATGCCTGAAGGAGCCTTGAGAGGGGAAGGGGAGTGTGACAAGTGGGCTCCTCTGGCCAGAGACCCTCCCAGTTCTGCATCCTCAACTCCTGGCAGATACCTCACAGCACAAGTGTTCTGTGATTGTTTGGCGGAGGTGTTAACAAATGACCTACTCTAGTTGAGGAGTTTGGTATCAGGGCTAGGGATGGGATGTAGGCGTGATCATTGTGCCCACCAAAATTGTAAGCTGGAGCCTGTGTTTGGGCGTTTTTGGTCTGGGGAACGGGTTCCTGTCCTGAAGAAAGATAAAAACCACTGGGTTAAGATGCGGAGAAGACTACAATTCCCAGAAAGCTCTGGAATAGTTCTTAACCGAAGAGAACTACAGTTCCCAGAAGGCCTTGAATTGGCCTCAGGTGCCCTATACCCTATCCACTTGCCTGTGTCAAATATCGCATGTGAGATACATTTTCCAAACTTTGACCAGATGTAAATACCTAAAGAGATGGTACTCTAAATACTGCTCTCAAAGTTGTGTGTCCTGGTGTAATATCACTCATACTTCCACTGTTGGCTGGGCTGTGACCAACGGAGTGCCTGCTATGCTTGTGAAGTGTTTGGCAAAATAAGTTTACTTATTAGAGTGTTACCAGACAGTAATGACTCGGGCCTCTGGGGGCTTAGCTGGATCTCTAGTGCATGTGGTGGCGTGACATGTCTGGCATAAATGGAAGAGACATTTAGCTCCAGGTTTTCAAAAGGGATCGCTGCTCCAGGGGACACTTGAAACTGCATGCTAGAACCAGCCAAGAGTAAAGGTGTCCTCCGCGCGTCCCCATCGCCCCCTTCTTGCTCGTTAGAGAAGCGAGGCCAAAACTGAGGCCGAGTCTTCTATCTAGTGACCCAGAAGCTAGAAAGCAACCAGAAGCGGGAGAAGCACACATGGGCAGGACTGGAAATACAGCCACTGCCGAAAGCCGGGAGGCTCAGTCGCTCCGCTATTTACCTAAAGCCAGGTGGCAGATGGAGAAGCCACACCTGGACCCAGGCGTGCCTCGCCTTCGGTTCCAAGCTAAGATGAGGCCAGGAATGGCAGGAATTCTCCTCTGCAGCCCCCAGCTTAGAACAGGAACTGCCATCTCTGAGGCCGCCCTCCGGGGAAAATGGCCAGAAAGTGCGTAGTGGCTCCTTTAAGGCTCCTCCTAGCCCTCCCTCCTCGCCCACGTGACCCGGGGCGGCCGCGCGCCGGCTCGGCCCCCAGCGCAAGCGGCGATGGCGGCGGCGGCGGGAGCTGCAGCGGCGGCGGCCGCCGAGGTGCGGAAGGGGAGGGGGAGAGGCGGGTGCATGCCCGCGCGCGCGCCCGGGGGAAGCGCGCGCCCGTGCAATGCTCCGGGGGTGCATCGGGGCCGGGGGGCCCGGGCGAGACTTGCAGCAATCCGGAGGGCCAGCACCGGGGGCGGATGAGGGGACCAGGGGGTGGGAGGTGGGGGGAGTGGGCACCGAGGCGCGCGTGCAGCCGCCGGCTGCCCCCGAGTGGGCAGCGGGCGCCGGCGCCCCAGGAACACGCGCGAGGGGCACGAGGGGCCGTCCACCGGGCTGGGGGACAGCGGGTGCTGGAGGGGTTGGTGCCCGGGGTCCCCGCGGCCTGGGGGACAAAGGGGGAGAGGCGCGTGCAGCCGGGAGGAGGGGGCGGGGCCGGGGTGCGGAGGCCCCGCCCCCTCCCCCTCCTCTCTTCTCGGTCCCTGAGATGCGGGGTCTACCGAGAGGGAGAGGGCTGATGCGGGTCCGGGGGAGGGGTCGTGCGGCCCCTCCGGGCAGCCGTGGCCGCGGAAGGGGGGGGCCCCATAGAGGAAGAGGTAGGCCCCGGAGCCTCCTGTCTCTTCCCAGGGCCCAGGCGTCCTGGGCCCCTCAGCTTCCTACGGGACTGACCAGCTCTCCTATCCCTTGTGTCCCCTCCCAGGGGGAGGCCCCCGCTGAGATGGGGGCGCTGGTGCTGGAGAAGGAGCCCAGAGGAGCCACTGAGAGAGGTGAGTGCAGCAGAAACAGGCCCAGTTGGACCTTCACCTCCGCCAGCACAGGATCTCTTGAGCCCTTAGCCCTGAACTTTTTCTCTTCCATTACAGTTCATGGCTCTTTGGGGGACACCCCTCGTAGTGAGGAGATCCTGCCCAAGGCCAACCCCGACTCCCTGGAGACTGCTGGCCCCTCATCCCCAGCCTCTGTCACGGTCACCGTCGGCGATGAGGGGGCTGACACCCCTGTAGGGGCCACACCACTCATTGGGGATGAACCCGAGAATCTCGAGGGAGATGGGGACCTCCATGGGGGCCGCATCATGATGCATGACAGGCCAACGAGCCTGGGGGTGAGGTGGGGCATTCTCTGACTTTGCCTTCCCTCTTATCTTGTCTCCTGCCTGCTTGCCTGTGTTTTTCAGGCCATGCCACGAAGTCATTCCCGTCTTCCCCCAGTAAGGGGGGTGCTTGTCCCAGCCGAGCCAAGATGTCAATGACAGGGGCCGGAAAATCACCCCCATCAGTCCAGAGTTTGGCTATGAGGCTGCTGAGTATGCCGGGGGCCCAGGGGGCAACAGCGGCAGGCCCTGAACCTCCTCCGGCCACAGCCAGCCCGGAGGGGCAGCCCAAGGTCCACCGAGCCAGGAAAACCATGTCCAAACCAGGAAATGGACAGGTGAGGCTTAGGGGGAGGTTTGTGGGGGTGGGAGAGACAGGGTAATTAACCATAAAACTCTTGTGGGCTGCGTTTTTACAATTTAACTTCAGGTCTTTTTTTCTCCAGTCACTGCTTCACATATTTACCAAGGCGCTACTGTGTGTCAGGCTCCTTTAAGGCTCCTCCTAGCCCTCCCTCCTCGCCCACGTGACCCGGGGCGGCCGCGCGCCGGCTCGGCCCCCAGCGCAAGCGGCGATGGCGGCGGCGGCGGGAGCTGCAGCGGCGGCGGCCGCCGAGGTGCGGAAGGGGAGGGGGAGAGGCGGGTGCATGCCCGCGCGCGCGCCCGGGGGAAGCGCGCGCCCGTGCAATGCTCCGGGGGTGCATCGGGGCCGGGGGGCCCGGGCGAGACTTGCAGCAATCCGGAGGGCCAGCACCGGGGGCGGATGAGGGGACCAGGGGGTGGGAGGTGGGGGGAGTGGGCACCGAGGCGCGCGTGCAGCCGCCGGCTGCCCCCGAGTGGGCAGCGGGCGCCGGCGCCCCAGGAACACGCGCGAGGGGCACGAGGGGCCGTCCACCGGGCTGGGGGACAGCGGGTGCTGGAGGGGTTGGTGCCCGGGGTCCCCGCGGCCTGGGGGACAAAGGGGGAGAGGCGCGTGCAGCCGGGAGGAGGGGGCGGGGCCGGGGTGCGGAGGCCCCGCCCCCTCCCCCTCCTCTCTTCTCGGTCCCTGAGATGCGGGGTCTACCGAGAGGGAGAGGGCTGATGCGGGTCCGGGGGAGGGGTCGTGCGGCCCCTCCGGGCAGCCGTGGCCGCGGAAGGGGGGGGCCCCATAGAGGAAGAGGTAGGCCCCGGAGCCTCCTGTCTCTTCCCAGGGCCCAGGCGTCCTGGGCCCCTCAGCTTCCTACGGGACTGACCAGCTCTCCTATCCCTTGTGTCCCCTCCCAGGGGGAGGCCCCCGCTGAGATGGGGGCGCTGGTGCTGGAGAAGGAGCCCAGAGGAGCCACTGAGAGAGGTGAGTGCAGCAGAAACAGGCCCAGTTGGACCTTCACCTCCGCCAGCACAGGATCTCTTGAGCCCTTAGCCCTGAACTTTTTCTCTTCCATTACAGTTCATGGCTCTTTGGGGGACACCCCTCGTAGTGAGGAGATCCTGCCCAAGGCCAACCCCGACTCCCTGGAGACTGCTGGCCCCTCATCCCCAGCCTCTGTCACGGTCACCGTCGGCGATGAGGGGGCTGACACCCCTGTAGGGGCCACACCACTCATTGGGGATGAACCCGAGAATCTCGAGGGAGATGGGGACCTCCATGGGGGCCGCATCCTGATGGGTGAGAGGCCAAGGAGCCTGGGGGTGAGGTGGGGCATTCTCTGACTTTGCCTTCCCTCTTATCTTGTCTCCTGCCTGCTTGCCTGTGTTTTTCAGGCCATGCCACGAAGTCATTCCCGTCTTCCCCCAGTAAGGGGGGTGCTTGTCCCAGCCGAGCCAAGATGTCAATGACAGGGGCCGGAAAATCACCCCCATCAGTCCAGAGTTTGGCTATGAGGCTGCTGAGTATGCCGGGGGCCCAGGGGGCAACAGCGGCAGGCCCTGAACCTCCTCCGGCCACAGCCAGCCCGGAGGGGCAGCCCAAGGTCCACCGAGCCAGGAAAACCATGTCCAAACCAGGAAATGGACAGGTGAGGCTTAGGGGGAGGTTTGTGGGGGTGGGAGAGACAGGGTAATTAACCATAAAACTCTTGTGGGCTGCGTTTTTACAATTTAACTTCAGGTCTTTTTTTCTCCAGTCACTGCTTCACATATTTACCAAGGCGCTACTGTGTGTCAATTTCTGTACTGGGGCTTAATCTGGAACAGACAGGTTTCTATCTTCCTGGGGTTTACATTCTTAGGCAGAGGGGAGTAGAAAACACTAATGTGAAAGAGTTAATTATATAGTTAATGTCTTAATTACTCTTATGATAATGACTAGAGAAACTTCAAACCACTTTTCCTTTCTAGCTCAAAGCAGGCCCCAAGGGAGCTTCTCCCTTCTTTGAAACTGCCCCTGCTGTTTTAAAGGTTTTACTATGAATCTCTACAGGGAAGGAGCTGAGGGCCACAGAAACATCCGAGGAGGGAAATGACAAGAGCCCCAGAATCTCAGAAGCTTTATGACAGTGTTTTTAGGGCTCTTGGCATCAGTGTTAGATGTGGGATGTGCTTGACACAATTCTTATTATTGGCACGGAACTTCAGATGGCATTTTTTGAGGGTGTGGCTCACCACCCCACCCCCACCTGGGGCTTGGCTCTAAACTAATCCAGGCAGAACCATAGATGCTCCCTGACCCTAAGTGTGCTCCCTCTCCGCCCCCAGCCCCCAGTCCCTGAGAAGCGGCCCCCTGAAGTGCAGCATTTCCGCATGAGTGATGACGTGCACTCGCTGGGGAAGGTGACCTCAGGTCAGTCCCACCCCGCACCTACCTGCAGCTTGCTATGGCCTGTGCTAAGGATTTAGAGTACGGGCCTCACTCCTTTCTCTCTCTCCTTCCAGATGTGGCCAAAAGGAGGAAGCTGAACTTGGGAGGTGGCCTGGTGAGCCAGGAGAGGCAGGGAACAGGGCCTGGGCCTCTCCACCTGGGGGGCTGCTCTGAGGGATCCTAGGAGCTGGAGCTCCATCTCGCCCTCAAGGGAAATGGGGTGTTGGTGAGGGAGTGCCAGCAGCTTCAATTTTTTTCTTTAAATCTTTTTCTAGTCAGAGGAGTTGGGTTCTGCACGGGGTTCGAGAGAAGTGACCCTGGAGAAGGGGGACCCCGGGTCCCTGGAGGAGTGGGAAACAGTGGTGGGGGATGACTTCAGCCTCTACTACGATTCCTACTCTGTGGATGAGCGGGTGGACTCTGACAGCAAGGTAAGAGGCAGCCAGCTGCCCTCCTGGCCAGTGCTCCCCCACGTCCAGGGCTCGCTCTCCAGTCTTTCCTGCCCCACTTTCTTCTCTCTTTCCTTTTCTGAACACCCACTAACTCACTGCCCCATACTGTCTGTAACTTATTTCCAGCGTGTGCTCTACCCCATACCATCCCCTTGCCCCTCTCCACAGTGATAATCACCATCCTGGACTTCGGGTTTAACATCCCATTTTATGGTTTACTTGTTCTTTGTTTGCTTGTTTATTCATTTGCTCCTTGTTTGGTTTTATTTCACATATATGTTTGTCCATGCAGCATAATGCTTAGTCTTGCCTGTTTTGCTTTTCATTCGTTTTATCGTGGAAACTTTCAAATATACACAAAAGAATAGAATAGTGAGCCCCCAGGTAGCCATCACCCAGCTCCAAGTTACACAGCTGATCTTGACTCATCTCTTCCTCCCCAACACCCACACTTACTGGATTATTTCAGAGCAAATTGCAGATACCATATCATTTTATCTAGAAATATTTCCACAAGTATCTCTAAACATAAGACCTCTTTCTGTTTTTAAAAAATTTACAATTTTTTTTTTCTGCCGTGCAGTATGTAGGGATCATAGTTCCCCAGCCAGGGATCAAACCCATGCCCCCTGCAGTGGAAGTGGGGAGCCCTTCCACTGGACCACCAGGGAAGTCCCTACAAATGATGCTTTAACACCATCACCTTGCTACCAGTCAGTCTTCACATTTTCTCGGTTGTTTCATAAATGAGTTTTCGTCTGTCAGGTTTCAGTGGGGTCCACACATTGATTTGATTATTTGTCTTAGGTCTCTCTTGATGTATAGGTTCCCTATTTTAAAAAAAAACAAGGGCTTCCCTGGTGGCGCAGTGGTTGAGAGTCCGCCTGCCGATGCAGGGGACACGGGTTCGTGCCCCAGTCCGGGAAGATCCCACATGCCGCGGAGCTGCTGGGCCCGTGAGCCATGGCCGCTGAGCCTGTGCGTCCGGAGCCTGTGCTCCACACAACGGGAGAGGCCACAACAGTGAGAGGCTTGCATACTGAAAAAAAAAACAAAAAAACTTGCCATTTATGTATTGAAGAAACCAAGTCGGTTATCCTATAGAATTCTTCACATTTAGGAGTTGGCTGTTTGGGTGGGGATTAACACATAACTCTCTGCCCAATGTTGCATCACATCAGGCGTGGAACATTTGTTCTTTTATTAGTGAAGTTAAGATCAGTGGATTCAGGAGATATCAGCCTGACTTCATTATAGCGTTTATAGTTTTTTTTTTGTTTTTTTTTTTTAATCTTTGGCTGTGTTGGGTCTTCGTTGCTGCGCGTGGGCTTTCTCTAGTTGCAGCGAGCGGGGGCTACTCTTTGTTGCAGTGCATGGGCTTCTCATCGCGGAGGCTTCTCTTCTTGCAGAGCAGAGGCTCTAGGTGCACGGGCTTCAGTAGTTGTGGCTCGTGGGCTCAGTAGTTGTGGCTCGTGGGCTCTAGAGCACAGGCTCAGTAGTTGTGGCGCACGGGTTTAGCTGCTCCGCAGCATGTGATTTCTTCCCGGACCAGGGCTCGAACCCATGTCCCCTGCATTGGCAGGCAGATTCTTAACCACTGCACCACCAGGGAAGCCCCTCTAATTAGTGTTTCATTTAATGTTTTCAGTCTTGCCTCTTTATGAACTTCATCAAGAGTCTCCTACTATATGTTTGTTATCTAGAACATATTCCTTTCTTTTCCTGTTTACTATTATGTTGCAAAGATTCATCATGTTGTTGCATGTCACCATAGCACCTTATTTTTTTTATTTTTATTTATTTATTTTTTTTTTTGTGGTACGTGGGCCTCTCACTGTTGTGGCTTTTCCGGTTGCGGAGCACGGGCCTTGGACGCGCAGGCTCAGCGGCCATGGCTCACGGGCCCAGCCGCTCCGCGGCATGTGGGATCTTCCCGGACTGGGGCACGAACCCATGTCCCCTGCATCGGCAGGCAGACTCTCAACCACTGAGCCACCAGGGAAGCCCCAGCACCTTATTTTTTATTACAGTATAATATGCTACACCCCCTCTCTGTATCCAACCCTTTCCTTCCTTTCCTGTTCACACTCATCATCACCAGGGAGCCATCCGTGAAGAATTGTTGTTTTCTTAATCCCGCCTCATTCTCTGAGCCCCGGGGATCGGATATGTCCTGCTCTGCCTGTCTCCCACGTTCCCCCCAGCAGGCAGCTGTGGCCTGGGGGTCACTGTTTCTTCAGCCCCAGTTTGCCTCTCTTCCAGTCTGAGGTCGAAGCTCTGGCTGAACAACTGAGTGAGGACGAGGAGGAGGACGAGGAGGACGAGGAGGACGAGGACGAGGAGGACGAGGAGGACGAGGACGAGGATGAAGAGTCAGGCAATCAGTCTGACAGGGTAGAACTGGAGGCTGGCGTCCCCGGAGGAGTGGGGGCTTCGGGGACAGAGGTCTGAGTCCTCAAAGGAGGGGGTTATGGGCTGGGGGCTGGGCTCTTTAACGC